>NW_024424453.1:15984566-16299566 GCF_017311325.1 Ursus maritimus | reverse complement strand
AGAGTTACAAGTAAAATGATGAAGTCACTGGAAATTGGAAAACTTCCGTGACCCTGACAAAATAAAAAGTGTGTGAAGGTGAATCAATACGTAAGAGGATTAGCTCATTCATTACCTAGTTAGTTAAATAAGATTCTTTTAATGAAAATAGCCATGTTGTCTTTTCTAATTTTAAGAAAAACTCATACTCATGGCACGCTTTTCAGAAAATTGTGAAGAAAATAAAGAAAATAAAACCCAAAGATAACTGCTACTGATATTTCTGGTTATGCATCCTTAGAAAATAGACTTGGAGGCTATCTGCCTTAAGCTGTTTGCATAACCTGCTCTTTTTCTCTTAATAACTGTGGTGTGTAAACTTTTTAATGTCAACTATCTTAAATGGTCGTAAACCCCCCTATCATTGGACATTAAGTTTTTATCATTTTAGGAAATATAAACAAAATCACAATAAGCACCCTTGTACAATATACCCTCACACACTTATCTAATTACTTTCTTAGGATAACTATCTAAGTTAATAACCTCAAATTATATTACTAAAGTGATGTCTGGAAAGGTATCAGTGCACAATTCACACTCATATTGATACTAAAAATGTTAATCTTTAAGACCAAATCAATTTCGTATCTGAAAAATAACTGCCTACACAACTTTTCCTATGTTTTTTTGGACACTTATATATTATTTTATGCATGACCCTGGTCTTTACTACATTTTTCTATTGGTTTATTGGTCATTTAAATTTTTATGTAATTCAAACTATTAGTCTTTTCCTTAGGAAGTTGTTCCTACCTTAAAATTACAAAAATAACTTTATAATATTCTTTTTATTTTGTGATTATTTTCTTCTGTTAAATCATTAATTCATTTCAGACTTTTGGCATTAATTCATTTGAGGGTTTTGGTATGAGGAAAGGATACAATTTTTTAATCAAAATCAAATTGTGCCAGTGCCATTTATTCTTTCTTTCTTTTATTTTTATTTTTTAAGATTTTATTTATTTATTTGAGAGAGAGAGAGGGAGAAAGAGAGCACAAGCCAGGGGGAGAGGCAGAGGGAGAAGCAGACTCCACAATGAACAGGGAGCCCGATGACCCTGGGATCATGACCTGAGCCAAAAGCAGACCCTTAACCAACTGAGCCACCCTTCAATGCCATTTATTTTTTAATCCATCCTTCCCCGCTTTCCCCTGGCCCCGTAAGAAAAACACCAATTTTATTATATGTTAAATCCTCTTTTATACGTAAATCTGTTTCCAGAATCTTAATGTATTCCATTGCTTTGTTTTGTTTTTTTTCCAGGAACAACTTGATTATATTTTTATAATAGGTTTCTAATGTCTGGTAGAGCAACTCTTTCTTATCTTTATTTTAAAATATTTCTCTGGTTATAGTCACACATTTATTATTTTAATGAACTTTAAAATAATCGAAAGCTTTTTCCTCCGGTTCGTTGGGGGGTATTAATTAGTATTCATTATATTGATATATTAATTTTTAGAAAATTTATATCTGTATGACTCAGAGGGTTACCATCCAAGAATATTACATGTGACTCTGTACTTTAGGGCAGTTTTTAATTCTTTAGTTGAGTTTTTAAAGTTTTCTTTACATAATTACTGCCTATTTCTTGTTAAGTTTATTCTCAGTATGTTTATTCCTGTTTTATGGTTTCTGTGACTGTTTTTTCATATTTGCTATTGTGAATGACTCTCTTTTCCTAATGTATTTATATAATAATTTTGTATACTTATTTTGGAATTGTTTTACTGAATTCTTATTGTTTCTGAAGATTTTCCTGGATTTTCCTTGTATTATGTTACTTGTAAATTAAACTATTTTTACCATATGCTTTCCATATTTACAGGTCTATTATGGGATAGGTCTTCTGAAGCAACATTCAAAATAGTAGTGAGTGGAGAGGCAAGTGGCTGAGCTTCTCCTGATCTCAGGGTTGTGAGTTCAAGACCCACATTGGGTGTAGGGCTTACTTAAAAAAAAAAAAAATAGGAGTGACTGTATATAAACCCATTTGTTTTTAACTTATATAGGATTATCTGTTATATTTTGCTGTTATGCATAAAACTTGTTACATGTATATAGGCACACAGAGACGAATTTTAATAAATACCTTATTTGTAATCAATTGAGATGATTATGTGATTTTATTTTCTTTTATGAACCTTTGAAATGGTGAAAGCCATACATATCCTTCTCATTCAGCACCAATAGATAATTACGAAATTCCTGTTCATTCTGCAGAACATTTCATTGGTTGGTTGGTTGGTTGTTTATAGAAGTATAGTTGACACACAATGTTACATAAATTTCATGTGTACAGCATAGTGATTCCACAACTCTGTATGTTATGCTATGCTTACCCTAAGTGTAGCTACCATCACTGCAGAACAATTATAATTTTTTTTATGTAACCTAGTGGTCTCCAAATTGTGGTGGTACATTCAGGTAACTGAGAGAAAAAAATGTTAAAACTTCTATTTCAATAATCCATGTCTTTGAAAGCAACTATTAGTAGAACATTACATCTATACAAATTTTAAATGAACACATATCAGGTTCATACTACTCCAAATTTTATCCTGTACTGATCTCCTAGATAAGTGATATGATATGCTGGACTTCTATTTTTTTTTCCTGAACAAAGGAAAATATCTTCCTTTGTGAAGTTATGCTACTTAAAAAAAAATAGGCTCCATACCCAGTGTGGAGCCCAATGTGGGGCTTGAACTCACAACCCTGAGATCAAGACCTGAGCTAACACAGACAGAGTCTGACGCTCAACAAACTGAGGCTCCCAGGCGCCAGCTCACCCTAGTTATGCTACTTTCTGAGGTCAATCATCTCAAACTATAATTGATTTTTAGTGAGAACTTTCTTTCTTTCTTTCTTTCTTTCTTTCTTTCTTTCTTTCTTTCTTTGAGAGAGAGCACATGCACAAGTTGGGGGGGCAGGGAGAGGGAGAGAGAGAATCTTAAGCAGGCTCTTCACTCAGTGCAGAATCCAAGGCAGGGCTCGAACCCCTGACCCTGAGATCATGACCTGAGCTGAAATCAAGAGTCAGTTACTTAACCTACTGAGCCACCCAGGTGCCCCAGAATTTCTTTTTTTCAATCACACTAACGCTATAGTATTTGGTTCATGAACATCTGTTCATAATACTAAATTTCAAATGGCCTATTATGAATAAAAAATACTCTATGTTTCAATTTGGTGTTTTTCCATTGAATATTTTATAATATTAATATTGTACACATTGATTTTAGTTTTCATATTTTCCTGTTGTATTTTTACCCATCCATTTTTGACACACTGTATCTGTGTTCTACATTATGTTTAACAGAAAAACACTCAAGATGAATTAATAGACTATCACTAATGTTGTAAATATTGTTTCAGAAGAGTAATTTAATAATAGAACCTATAAGTCTCAAGAGGGTAAGGCATAAGAAGTAGTATTTACAGATTTTATTATACGTAGAGTCTGTCTTTTCAAATTTCCTTAAGTTCCAGAGGCACATTTTATAAATGTGCATTCTATTTTTTGGAGTAAGTGTTCAAAATGTCTTCTTGACTTTTCTTTCATCAGTTATGTTGCTTTTCTTCCCTTGAGTGATATTTTTCATTGGCTCTGTCAGTGTTTTGGTTCCTGCTTCTTATGGCCGTGGACGAGCTGAGCATTAGGCTAGGATCCCTGCGAGTGGGCCTTCCTTGAACTCTCTCCCAGATAATCCAGTTGACCATTAGACCTTTAGCTGGGGGGTCGGACACAGTGTATTGCTTGTGTTCAGTTGTTCAACTATCCCATGTGCTGAAGGACACTGAGGCGGGGTGTGAGGCAGCTTGAATATACAGCAGCAATCCTTTATGGGTTCTCTGATCACTCGCTCTCCTTCTGTCCTTGGCCATGGATACATCTGCCAGTATCTTTCTGATCTCAGTAGTTTCACAGCCATGAGAACATCTCAGCCTGACTAGAAATGGTGGGTGAAAAACTGTGGCACAAGTGATTTTGTTTGCTGTTTAAATGAGGTTTTTGTTTTCCCAAAACTATCCTTCAAGAAAGTAGATATTGCCTTATACATGACTTCTTATAAAACCTTCTCTTTAGTGAGCTATATCTCAATTCATTTATTTTTAACCTAAAAAATTGTCTGGAGGAAAGCTCTTAGCCTGAACGACTGTAGTCAACGGTAGAAAGGTCTCACATGCAGCCTCGGCATTTATTTCCTGGTGGTATGACAAATGTGGGCCATGTTTGAGCTTTAAAATGGGGTAACATACAACTTGCTTTATTGATACAATTAAAATATTTTAGAATTTTTTTTTCCAAACTGTCCTACTTATATCAGTGGCTCTCTCACCATCTCTTAAAATCTAAAATCATACAGTTCTTTCAAATACTCCAATGCTGAGACATGTTAAAGAAAACCAAAAATAGCAGTATGTTGTTCAATGCTTTCAAAGAGCCTTTCAAATGAGATAAAACCTTGATCTAGTGTGATCAGTAACAACCACTTTCTATAGAAATTAAATCTTAGTAAATATTTTATTAAAATAAAGCTACTCACGGGGCACCTCGGTGGCTCAGTTGGTTAAGCATCCGACTCTCAATATCAGCTGGGTTATAAGATTTCTCCCTCTGCCTTTCCCTCCCCGCCCTCCCTCTCTCAAATAAATGAATAAATCTTTTAAAAAAATAAAGCTACTCACAATCCTAGTGTTCAATTTTCATGTAGCTACCAATGCCAGGGATCTGTATTTAGCCTGTTACATCTCATCTTCCATTTATATAAATATAAGGAGAATGTAAATTGTTTAACATTGTGAAACATTCTTCAGCCCCTGTGTGCGACTGTTACAATTACTGCAACTGTTTGTGAGTACCTCAGGAACTAAGCATTAGAGTAAGAAGAAGAGCAAGAAAATAGATGGTTGGTACTATTGGCAAAAAAAAAAAAAAAAAAAAAAAAAAAAAATCTTTATCGTACAAGGTATATTATATCTATACTATCTGCAATGAAATATTTTGCAAATTAATTACTTTGTCTCCTTCCTTTCTCCAGTTGTTTTGGCTACAAAAATCCTCCTTGAACTTGATACTGCACCCATCCCTATGGCACAACCTGCAATTCACCAGGACTTACAGATGCACTCAGCAAGAGCTATGAACAAGAGTTCTGGGGCGCCTGGGGCGCTTGGTTGTTTAAGTGTCAGACTCTTGATTTCGGCCGAAGTCATGATCTCAGTGTTCTGAGATTAAGCCCCACGTAGGGCTCTGTGCTTAGCATGGAGTCTGCTTGAGAGTCTCTCTCTCTCTCTCTGCCCACCCCCACCACTGTGAATATATATGTTCTCCCAGAGTCTGAATGGTGTCAGTCCCAAGAGCCTCTGTTTAGTTGCATGGTGCCAGTGCTGAGCACTGAACTGTTTGTGACAGATGGGCTTATGTGTGTGGTCATGAATTTGCTTTTGCATGTTTCTAATAGACAAGACATATGAGACTCTCTGAAGTGCCTGGCATAGGGCAGGGGTTCTTCTTTCTGAGTCTCTACTGCTCATTACTGAAGGGCAGCATTAGGGATAAGGCGCCAGAGAGCTTTTCTGCTTTCCTCCTGGGCCGCTTCTATCTCCTTGCCAGTCCCCATTCTTCAACCTAGCACCACTCAGAACTGCTTCACTTATTAGTCTCCAGAGACTAAAATAAAAAAGGCTACATATTGAAACTCTATGTCCTCTATGATTTCCTTCAAATTTTGTTATATCTGGCATGTATGCTTCAGAAACTGTGTGTGTGATTATTGCCGTTTTTGACTTTTATTAAGGATAGAACATACTCTATTTTTAGTTCTTTTCATTCATCCTCATATGTTTTTGAGAGAAGAGAGAGAAAAGCATTCAATCTCTGCTGCCTGTCTTAAACATTCCTGATTACTTTTTAAATCTAGAAATATGTATGGCTGAATTCATAAAATTCATTGTATTCAGCATGAAAAGGCAGATTCAAGCACTTTAATTGGATTGTAAAAATCACGTAATAAAATTTAATAACAGTGTGTATTTAGACCTTTCAGATAACATAAACTATTTAGGACTCCAATGTCTGTTTGTATTTTAGATTATAGTCTAAACCATTTACATAATTATAATAAAATCATATTGGAATCAGAACTAGAAAGATTAACTGGAAATGAACGTGCGTACCTTTTGTGTGACAGCTGCAAAGTCTTGCTTAGACCCTGTTCAGATGTATTAATAGCACTGTTATGACAGAACACCATGGTGTCATCATGTGCAGGATATTTCTTCAGGCTGGGGAGCAATAGTACGCAAGTGACATATTAACAAAGCACATGTTTCATTGATGGTGTTAATTAGTGCTTCTTCTATAATTATTTTCACCTGGTCTGGTTTTCACCTCCCTTCCTTTTGCTGATAAATCTGCTCTCCATTTAGGTGAGGTTAGCAAAGTAGGCCTCAACTATAGATGAGAAAGTCTATGGGCTGCGAGTTTAATATCAAAGCATGTTGGTAGTTAAAGAAACGAAGAAATGAGGAAAAGTAACATAAGGAAAAACAATACATTTATGTTTACATCCAGTAGAATCTTTGTAGACCATGGAACCAGGAGTTCAAAGAAGATTCTGAAAAGTAAATCTGTATATTCATCCCATTTCAATACAGAAAACATCGTAACTTGCTTCATTGAAAACAGTTCTGAGAAAGCAGATAATTGAGTCCGTGGAATTTTTACTCTGAAATTGTTCCTTGTTTCAATATGTATTGGTTAGAAAGCCCTCTAAAGTACTTATTGGCAGTGCCTTCTACCTTAGTGAATGGGAGGCAAATATTTTGTGGAGATTAAAGACTATGCAGTGCCTTTGGGTCATTCTGTACCTGAACAATTTGGTCTTGAACTAGCATATTGATAGATTAAAACTTCATCTAGGGGACTGTAGCATAAATTCCAGTAGTTAATATTTTGAAAAACTCCTGCCTGTTTTTTGGTCATTTTTATTTTACTTTATTTTATGTTATTTCATTTCGTGTCATGTCATGTCATGTCATTGTTGGTGATATTCTGCTGTAGACAGTTTGAATCTGCATTTGTCTATTAAGTGGTTTTGCTGAGGAATCTATCTTCTTTCATGTACTTAAGAAAATGCCTGACATTCCTTCTCTCTGTCCTTCATACAATCAATTTTTCTCTCTCTACTAGGTCATTCCCAGTAATATGCAAACATGCTATTATTTCTCTCACCTAAAAATAGTTTCTTCAACTAAATTCTCTGCCAGCTGCTTCTTCAATTCCTTGAATGTTTCCCACACAACTCCTTGAAATAATGATACATACTTGCTGCCTTTAATTCCTCTGCTCTTTCCCCTGTAGCGCTCTCCAGTTAGGCTCTTGTGCCCACCGCATCACCCAGACTTTGTGTTTCAGGGTCACCTCCATGTTGCTCAATTTATAGTCACGCTCTCTGCCCTCTTCTTTTTTTTTTTTTTTTTAAAGATTTTATTTATTTATTTGACAGAGATAGAGACAGCCAGCGAGAGAGGGAACACAAGCAGGGGGAGTGGGAGAGGAAGAAGCAGGCTCACAGCGGAGGAGCCTGATGTGGGGCTCGATCCCATAACACTGGGATCACGCCCTGAGCTGAAGGCAGACGCTTAACCGCTGTGCCATCCAGGCGCCCCTCTCTGCCCTCTTCTTACTAGACCCTTCATTGACATATACTTACTCCATTGATCATTTGCCCCTCCTTGATTTGCTTTCTTCTCTTGGCTTTTTGCTCACCACACTTTTTTGGGTTTCCGTCCTACCTCAATGCTCATTCCCTCTCAATCTTCTCATGCCCAATTCTTCTCTTCTCTGATCCCCTTAATGTTGGAACTTTTTACCTATCTACACTTATTCTCTTAAATACCTTACCTAAACTCAGTCTAAATATTATCTCTAAGTCAAGAACTCCCAAATGTGTCTCTCCAGTCCAGACCATTCTCCTGAACTCCAGATGCGTATATCCAACCACCTCCTCAGCATCTCCACTCAGAAGTATAACAGAGAACTCAAACCTACCATGTCCAAACTTGGACTCCTGGTCTTCCTACAAAAATCTACTCTACTTAGAGCTTCAGGGGGCTGCAACACCTTTGTTTCGGCTGCAAAACAAAGGTTGCTAGGGTAACCAACAATCCAAGTTTGCTGGGGACTGAGGGAATTCTCGGGATGAAGGACTTTCACTGCAACAACTGGGAAAGTCCTGAGCGAACCAGAACAAGCAAACCTATCCGTTGCTAAACCCAAGAACCTTAGGGCCATCCTTGATTCTTTTCTCACATTGCATCTCTAATATATTACAAAATCCTGTTGGTTTTTTTAATGCGCTCATACCACCTCCATTGCTGTTACCTGGTCAGGGCACCGCCCCTCCCTTGCAGTACCGAAACAGCTCTTAACTGGTCTTCCTATCTCCACCCTCCTTCTCTATCATGCATTCTCAACACGGCTGCCAGAGTACTCTTTTTAAAAATACAAGCCAGATCATAATATTCCTCATTCCCCAAACTCTGTAATCCCTTCCTGTTTCAGGGTGGAAGCCAAAATCTTTACAATGGCATCTGAAGCCTGCTTGATGTAACTCCAGCTCCTGTTTTATACAGCACCCCTTCCCACCAGCCTGTCAATTACTTCAACTCCTATAATTCTTTGCCTTGTTCACTGTTTGTTAGCCACATTAGCTTTCTGACTGTTCTTTTCTGCAGGTAGGCTACCATCTTAGGGCTTTTTGCATCGTCCATTAACTCTTTCATTTGCTTTAAGTTTGCCTCAAATGTCACTATTGTCATGATGATCATACTATTAAAAATTCCACTATCTTCCATTCCAGATCTCTCCTCCTATGTCCTATTTTCTCCCTATGCTTTTAATCTTTTAACATTCTACATATTTTACATGTTTGTTATATTCATTTTTCATGGTCTATCTACTCTCAGTAGAATATGAACTCCATAAAAACAGGGTATTAAAAAAAAAACCTCTTTCTTACCTAAGAAATACAAAGAACAGTGCCTGACATTGGAAGTTTTCAATAGATATTGAATAATCAAATGTATTTTTTTAACTTCACCTCAGTAAGTACCTTCTAAATTCCCCCTATACCCATAGTTCCATCCCAGATACCTACAGAAGATAAAAAGATGAATGAGACATTGTCCTTAAATTTGAGGTACTTACCACCTATTTGCAGAGTTGAGATATAATGTAATTATTATGGAGGTGATTAAATATTACAATGTGTGGTAATAGCTACAAGCCTGTGACCATGAGAAAATCTGAGTTTTTTTTTTTTAATTCGGAAAATTAGTTATTTACTGAAGGGGTTGTCTAGAGACTCTTTCAACTCTAAAATTATGATGCTTTATGTTTTTACAAATTATTAATGTGAAGGAACTACAAAATACAAATGGATGTGGCTAAACCAGGAGAAAGACATGCACAAATCAACATGTATTATGGGACAAGTTGAGTGTGAGAAAGTGTTGTAGCACATACAAGAAACCACGGGGGGAAAGAACATTCATGGCAAGGATTTCCAAGGAAAGGAAGGACACTACCCTGAGCTGAAACCTGAGTGGATGGATCTGAGAACAACCGAGGACATGGGGCAAAGTTCTCACAGCCTCCAAGATGAAGATCACTGCAAGAAAATCTGTGTGTGAGCCTGGGAAAGTCTAGGCCTTGAGAATTAGTGAAGTATGCAGTAAGCCCTTCCCCAGCCTCTTCTGACTTCCAGAAGGACAGAATCAGTCTGGGAAAACTGGGAAAAACAAACACGCCTAATGCCGGGGACAAAACTGAGCATAAATGACAGATAAATAAAGGTTGAAGTATCAGATGGTGGGAGGGGGTAGAAAGGAAGACACAGTTTCCAAAAGGTACTTTAACAGCAAGATATAACATCTAAAGCTGAAAGCACTGTCCGGGTTCGTGAGGCTTGTAGAGCTTATGGGCTATATATAGCTCTAAGGGCTGATAATCTTCCTGAGCAGACAAATAGAGAGAGAGAGACCATATTTTCAGCCCTTTTGTTTACAACAGAAGAGTAAACCCTTACGCCATATATCTCAGTCCATTCAGGCTGTTATAACGAGATACCATAGACTGTGTAGCCTATAAGTAACAGAAATTTATTTCTTACAGTTCTGAAAAGTGAAAGTCCAAGTTTGGGGTGCTAGAATGGTCAGGTGAGGGTTCTCTCTTTGGTTCTAGCTGGCATTTTATTGCTGTGTCCTTATATAGTGGAAGATGCTAGGGGTCTCTCTGGAGCCTCTCTTATAAGGCACTAATCCCATTCATCAGTTCAGCACCTCCCCAAAGCTTTACCTCCCAATACCACGATCTTCAGGAGTTAGGATTTCAATATATCATTTTAAGGGGGACACAAACATTTAGACCATAGCACCATAATATTGGGAAAGCTACACTATTGCCTACTCCCCTTCTAAGGATCCTTTTTCTATAGCCTAGGGAAATCTCTCTCTTTTAAAAATGTGGGGAAAAATACAATCTAACTCCAGTAAAAGTTATTGCAAATATAGTGATGTGTTCCAACAGAAAATGAGAACACATCAGGAAAAAACATGGTCTCTAAAGAGATGGGAACTCTAACTATTATAATATTTCAAAGTCGCATAACGAAAATGCTAGAAGTTTTGGAAGAATAGCACAATTAAGAAATTTTAAATCTCAGAAATTATGTGGCTAGATGATAGATATGAAGAAAGAATTGGCAAATATCAAAAATGAATTGGAAAAGAGAAAGGGAAATATTTAGAAATAAAACTAGAGTATGGGGTGCTTGGGTGGCCCAGTTGGTTAAGTGACCAACTCTTAATTTTGGCTCAGTTCATGATCTAAAGTTGTGAGATCAAGCCCCACTTTGGGCTCCCAGCTGGGTGAGAAGTCTGCTTAAGATTCTCTCTCTCTCTCTCTCCTTCTGCTCCTTCCCCTGCTCACGTACATGTGCACTCTCTCTCTCTCTCAAAAAAAAAAAAAAAAAAAAAGAAAGAGAGAAAAAAAAGAAAGCTAAAGGAAGCAGAACACAGAAGTGAATAGATACTAAGAAGAATGCAGAATGCTATAAAGAGGTAAGATAGCTAACAAATGAAAATAAAACAGAAAGATAAAGAAAGATAATAAAAGGATTCGAAAAACTGATGGAGAAAACCTGCAAAGTTAAATAAATATTTAATGGTTGTTCATAAAGATGGACACTAAAGTAATGGAACAGAAAAAAAACATTTAAAAACCTGGTTCAACAAAATTTTGCTAGAAAATCAAGAAGACTCTGTGTACATGGAGCCAGAGCAGTCAAAATCAGGACATAGCCTAGTCAAACTATTAGACTTTAAAAATAAGGAAAAATTAGTTTTGGAAATCCAGACTCACCTCCACCCCCTGGCCCCCACCAACACACACACACATACAAATTGAGTAAAAAATAAGGGAAAAAATGAAAGTAACATCTATCAAATTTCTCTGCAGCAACATTTTAAACTACAAAACAATGAAGTAACATTGTTCAAGTACTCAAGAAAAACAAAGGGACCTGAGGTTTTTATACCCAGCCAAACATCCTTTTGATGTCTAAGCTACAAAGATTTATGAACATGTGATACTTGAAAGAATGTCATTCTATAAAACTTCTCTGAGGAATCTACTACAGAAAGAGTTTCAGAAAAGTGTAATATCTGGAGAAGTTTCTTAGTAAGTACTGGGGGCTTTACAGTAAGCAGTTACAGACTAAAAGGTGGAGATAAATGTGACAAAATGCAATGTGAATACTACCGGCTCTGTTGTCAGAAAAATAATGCAACCAATTAAAAGAGTAAAAAGAAAAGAGTAAATAGAAAGTGGAATAAACTTGCTGATTGACTCGCTGATGTTAGGAGTGAAAATATATTATTTAAAACTGATAAGAACTTGAAGCTTAAGCATATTTTGCTCACAACACAAAGATTATACTAATATGGAAAAGAGTAAAAGAAAGCAGTTACTTGCTGACGTTAATATTGATAATAAAAAACAGTTTTGGAAAAAAGTTGTGGTTAAAAGTGTTACAGAATGATATCTATATAAAACTAATCATTAAAAAAGCCCAAACCTTCTCAAATAGCAAAGTAACTAACAAAGAGAAAGAGAGCAAAGCAAACAGCTAATATAATGCATACCTACATGTATACACAGTAATAAAACATAACACTCTATTATAGAACTGAGACCAAACATATTAGTTGTATCCACGTATGTCAGTGGACTTAACTTACATAATATAAGAAAAAGATTTTCAGATTGGCTAAAAGAGCAAAATTCAACTTTATGTCGTATGCAAAAGACATACCTAAAATAAAGTGAATTGAAAAGGCTAAAGATAAAAGTATGAGCAAAAATATGTCAAATAAAGGCAAGTGAGAAGAAAGCAGGGGCCATGATCTTGATCTAAAACAAGGTAGAATTCAGGCCACGAAGAATTAATACAAAGTAGGACACTCTATAATGCTAAAGGCTACCATTCACAGTGAAGATATTAATATCTATTCACCAACTATCAGTACAGCTTTCATAGACCAGAAATGATAGGACATGAAAGGAGAAACAGACACATATTAAAAATAGGAACCTTCAGCACACTTTGCTCAGATCTAAATGCATCACGGGGACAAAATGTTAGCAAGGACGCAGAGGACCTGAACACCACCAGACAGAGTCTACAGCTGTATAACAAGCACTTTTTCCTTATAGTACAGAAGATGCCTTGTTTTCAAGTGTCCATAAACATCCACTAAAATTAGCTGTATACTAGGTTACAAGTAACTCCAGCAATACAAAAGCAAACAACATTATCAGACCGCAGTGCAATCAATCCTCAATGACTAGTAATAATAATAAAGAGACTCTTTCACCAGGGAATTTAAATAAGTTACACCAAAGGAAAAATACAACCCCAAATTTCTGTACTTCTAGAAAAGAATAATG
Organism: Ursus maritimus; assembly: GCF_017311325.1. NCBI lineage: Eukaryota > Metazoa > Chordata > Mammalia > Carnivora > Ursidae > Ursus > Ursus maritimus. The sequence goes on along the minus strand of NW_024424453.1, from coordinate 16,286,505 downwards.
AAGAAGGCACAATGTATTAGAATCTAATAAAAATAAGAATGTCATAAAAGAGCTAGTACGACATCTTGTGTTTGAGAAAGCTTTTCAGCCATAAAGGATGAGAGAGAACCATACTTGCAAATCACAGTGACAACAGTGTGGAAAACAGATAGAGGGGGAACAGAATTTCAGAGACCAGGTAGCTGTAGAATGGTAGCCTTGGACATGGAGAAAACTGGGCAGATGTTACACATATATTTTTTGAAGGCATAATCTAGAGAACTTGGGAAAGGACTGAATATAAATGTAATAGAGAGTGAGGAGCAAGAAAGAGTCATGGGTTTGTTGCATAGGAACCGAGTGGATGGAAGTGTCATTTAATGGGATAGAAAAGATTTGGGGTGTTGTGGGGATGGAAAATCATTTACAGAATATGTTACAAAACAGATAATTCATCATAAGAGAAATTAAAATATCAATAAAATATGATTAAGTGTAACTTTAAAATATGATTAAGTTTAACTTTATTTTTCATTGAAGAAATATATATTAAAATGTATAATTTTTAACCTATCAAATTGACCAATTATTATTTTTTTAAGATTTATTTATTTGTTTGAGAGAGAGACAGCATGAGCAGGGGGAGGGGCAGAGGAAGAAGGAGAGAGGATCCTCAAGCAGGATCCTTGCAGCATGTGGAGCCTGATGCAGGGCTCAATCCCAGGACCCTGAAACCATGATCTGAGCTGAAATCAAGAATTGGCCGCTTAACAGACTGAGGCACCCAGTCAAACTATTGATGACAGTGGTGAAATGAACACTTAGATACCCTCTTAATGTTTTCCAAACTTTTAATATTTCTGATTAGCAATAAGGAAGTATATGCCCTATGCCGTATAATTTAATTTCTAAGAATGTATTCTGAAGAACTGATTGGTTACTTGGACCAATATCTATGTAAAAGAATGCCAATCACAACCTTGTAGATAACAGCAAAAATTGCCCACTGCATTTAAAAGCCACCATGGAATTGTCAGAGTTCCTGGAAATGTCCTTATCTTGTATCAGTTACGTTCATTCCCTATGAATCTAGAAATTGTGAAATTTTCCTTTTTCAATATTAGCGTGCCTAGCTGAAGAAATAAACTAATTTCCTAAAAAACATATAGATGAGGAATTTAGGTGTTTATTTTATGAAATAAGTTTTCAGGGGAGATTATCACTTCTTTTTAAAATAAATGTAAATATTTTAAACTACTACTACTACTAATACTAGGGTTTCAAAGCTATCCTATGGGTCTCATGGGCGTGTATTACTAATTCCACATCTCCACTCTTTCATCTTCAGGGCTGTCATTATCTTTCGCATTTCACTGGAAAATAAGTTATCCTGTTATGAAGTCCAGATTTTTACTGGGGTCCCCTCAACAATTATTTCTGAGAATACCAGAGGAATGCTTGAATGTTCCACAAGTCCATCCTGTTTGTCCCTTGTCCAGTCAGTCAGTCACTTCACTTTGGATCACTCTTGCAACCACTATAGATAACCTTTCATTTCTTTACAACTGCTTCTCCGGATTGTAAACTGGTGAAACTGGTTACTTTTCTAAAATATAACTAATAATGGAATGTAATCATTTCTTGATACTGCACTGAAGTCTCGGTGACTGGAAAAAAAAAGAGGAAATTATAACGTGGAAGGGGAAAAAAAAAACCTTCAAATTAGCCAGTGGCACCACAACTCCTGGAGACTGAGACTGAACCCTTCCTGAAGAGATCTCATCTGTCTCCTTGATATTGTGTCATCTGTCAACAGTCAGACTACCGCTCCCCAAACAAACGCTTATGCCCCTAAATAACTTTCCTGCAGTTTTCTCTACCTTAGTGAGAAAATCAGTCATGAAATGAATTCTTCTGTAACAGTAACACCCCAGATAACAGTGTGAGAGAACTCAGGAAGGAGATGTCCAGGACTGGGGTGGAAGATAAGACCCTATAGCTTCTAGGCCATAAAGCATGGCCCCTCCCCAATGTTTCTAAGTTGGATATTTGAACTCCAGTGATCACCTTCCTATTCCATGTAGGAGGAAATTGACTCATTCACTTCGATGAAGATTTCCTTCCATAGGACTACACAAGATGTCTGGTTACATCTCATTGGCCAGATCCTAAATGGCCTTTTAGCTGTAGGACCATATGCCTCCCTGAGTAAAGTAGAAGTTCTGTTACTGAAAAGGAGGAAGAGAAGTGGACAGAGAAATCTCTGAAAAGAGAGGACAAAATAAAAAATCTGTTTCCTCTTTAGCTCAAGCCTCTGGACACCTCAGCATTATATATCCTGAAATGCAACCAGGGACCCCAGGGAAGAGAGATTTCTACATTGTTTTGCAGAATTTTATAGCTCCTCATAATCTCAAGCTTTCCATGCCACAGTAAGATCTTTATCTTTTAATAGCTAAGGGTTTATTGAGAGTTTTGCCAAACGAAAGATATGTATGTCCCAAAGATAAAGTCTTCTGTCCTCTTCCAAATTTAATAAGGTAAAATTGTTGGCAGCTTTCAAAATAGTATGTGGCTGTGTATATATACACAGGTGAGTATGTGTGTATGGGTGGGTGCGTGTGGGTATGCGTCTATAGAAGACAATGAAGATATGCAAATGTTATAACTATTACTCTTTCTGGCTGGTGACATCATTTGTAGATTTTAAGAGTTTTGTGTTTCTTAAATTTTCTGCGAAGGACTTTTCTAAATTATAATAAGAAACATAATATTTGCAAATCTATATATTGATGCTTAATAAATAAATGCTAATGAAATATTTCTGGCTCAGAAGAAAAAAATTAGCACATTTAAAATGCAATCTCATCTAATGTATAAGTAGCAACTGGAAATTGTAGGTTCCTGATAAACAAACGATCATAACTGTAAGTAACAGCAGGGTAGAATTTCTAAATTGTATTTAAAAGTAAAGATTTAGCCTCTTCAGTATGCTCATTTAATAAACTTGCAGTTTAGAAGCTTCTTAATTAAGTCTCTCTTGGGTGTACTGGGCTGCGTATGCTGACAAAATATGGAATTCTCCTTTTCTATATTACATGTTGTTAATGCTAATATATATGCATTGCTGTGTCTTTGCAATTTATTTTCAATTTCTCTACATTTATATTTGTGCTTATTTTTGTCTTCTGTGAAAGCAACCATTTCCTTTAGAAGATAAGGTAAAAAAAAATACATGTATATGTATGTGCCTGTGTATGCATATTTATGTGCATTATAATATATACAACTTTGTATATAAAATTTTAATACTTACATGTATATGAATGCTTATGTGTGTGTGTGTGTGTGTATACTTTAATTTCCAATGTTTTCTTTCCCTGCGTGTTTAAAGCATCACTGAATCCCAACTGAACATGTTAGGCATGGAACAGCCATTGACATTTTCATGACAAATACTACTTAATTAATGGCTGAGAATATAACTTTATGGAAGTCATGGTGTATATGGGTATTTGCCTTCAGTCAAGTGTGACATTGGAAGCATTTAACAATCAGTGTGCCATGACCACTGACCAATCAAAATAGACACCTGTTGAATCAGAACAAATTCCCAACGCTTGCACATCCTTGCTAAATCTCAAACTTTTTCCTAAAGTGTTTTGTTTATGGTACAAACCTGATATAGTTTCTGAGAAGTTGGAAGTTGTTTTTAACTCAAAAACACGTATATCATGGAGTTTTTTTCCCCTTCCATTAATGGACGAACCAAGGAAGAATGAATGCCCCGCCTTTCTCTTCATACTCACCCACAGACTGCTTCTAGACATCAAAAACAGCTCTGTAAGGAATGGAGAAAAAGAAAGACCAGAAAATTCATAGTTTCCAAGGCTACACAGCTGGCCCATGGCCACAAAATAATTAGAAAATGTTTTCTTTCTCTTATAGTTTCCTTTACTGACATCAAAGAACCTCAAAGGAGTAGGTTATAGAATCATTCCTGGGGACAAATGGAGACCAAACTAGCAACTATTATCATGGTGAGCTCTGAGCTGTTGCCTAAGGGGCCCTCTATACTTTCCATCTTTTAGTTTTCTTTTGTTGGTATTTTAAGCTTTTTAGAACTGTGGCCATCCTAGGAAAGAAATCAATGCTATGGATCTCCAAATCAACATTAATAGATACGTTAACTATAGAGTTTAATTTTTTCCCCTCACTTAAAATTAACACATGTTCTTAAAAATACTATAAAATACATCAGCATGTAAATAATGACTTTAATATGTTTATAAGTTTCTTCTGATTTGAAGTAATGAGAAAATTAGGCAAACTGGTTTAAACAAAGAAGAAAATTATTGGAGCACCTAACTGAAAAGTCTGGGGGAGTATTTGGCTTCACAAGTAGCTTGATCTAGGGGCACAAAGCAACGTTTCTTTCCATCCCCAACTCTGCTCTCTGCAGTGTTGGCTCCATTCTCAGTTAGTTTCGATCCTCAAGATAACAGTGATCTTTGGTTTAAATCTCCCTATGGTGGATCTCTTTCAATAATCTCAGCAAAAATACCAGTGTATCTTTTTTGGCACTGATAGGACACCTGACTAACCTACAAAATACAATGCTCTCTGATTGTAGGCCTGAGTCACTAGAGTGGCTGAGGACAGAGAAAAATCACAGTATGGTCAAATACAAAGTATGAGTGAATGGGTAGCAATGACAGCACATTTTCTGATCCACGTAGAGTAAGAGACTCTACCGCCCATAGGCTCTTACTCAAAGAGTCATCACAGCATCCAAATCAGTAAGAGGAAAAGTAAATTCAGGAGCAAGGAACATAGAAATGGATGAATTATTTTAGCCAGTTTAAGAAACTACTCATACTAGACAGAATAATGCCCCCCACCCCAAAATATCTCCATGTCCTAAAACTAGAACTTGCATATTTGTTACCTTACATTTAAAAGGAACTTCATATATGTGATTAAATTAAAGGTCTTCAGATGGGAAGATTACACTGAATTATCTGGGTGGACTCAATGTTATCACAAGGGTCCTTATAAGATGGAGGCAGGAGTTCAGAGAGGAGAGAAGATTCCATGTGGCAAACTTTGAGGATGGAGACAGGAGCCATGAACCAAGGGAATTGAGCAACCTCTAGAAGCTAGAAAAGGCAAGGAAATAGATTGTCCTCTGAAGACTCTGGAAGGAACACAGCCTTGTGGACACCTTGATTTTAGACTTCTGACCTCCAGAACTATAAGAGAATAAGTTAGTGTTGTCTTAAGGCACTAAGTGTATGGTAACTTATTACTACTGCGATAGGGAACTGACATAGTACTAAATGTAAAAACTAGGGGCGCCTGGGTGGCTCAGTTGTTAAGAGTCTGCCTTCGGCTCAGGGCGTGATCCCGGTGTTGTGGGATCGAGCCCCACATCAGGCTTCTCTGCTGGGAGCCTGCTTCTTCCTCTCCCACTCCCCCTGCTTGTGTTCCCTCTCTCACTGGCTCTCTCTCTCTGTCAAATAAATAAATAAAATCTTTAAATAAAATTAAATAAAATAAAATAAATGTAAAAACTAAGTTTGTTATAATTTGCAAATCAAAACAAAACATCTGGTTAAATAATTTTTTTTTGGCTATCTGAAATTAAAATTTAACAGGGTATTCTATATTTTACCTGGCCACAGTGGTAAAACAACCTTTTTGTGATGTTGTGTATTTTGTTTGCTTTATTTTTTTATGTTATTAGGAAAATAGTGAAACAAGAATTAAAAAAAACATTAATGAAAAAATATAGGAGGTATCTGATGGGTAATTTTTTCAAGTTTTAATTTTAATTCCAGTTAGTTAATATACAATGTAATATTAGTTTCAGGCATACAGTATAGTGACTCAGCACGTCCATACATCATCACTGGTGCTCATCACAGCAAGTGCACTCCTTAATCCCCATCACCTATTTAACCCACCATCCTCCCCGCCTCCCTTCTGGTAACTATCAGTGCGTTCTCTATAGTTAAGAGTCTGTTTCTTGGTTTGTCTCTCTCTCTCCCTTTTTTTCCCCTTTGCTTTTTGTTTTTTTTTCTTAAGTTCCACATATGAGTGAAATCATATGGTATTTTCTTTCTCTGACTGACTTATTTCACTTAACATAATACCCTCTAGTTCCATCCATGTCATTGCAAATGGCAAGATTTCATTATTTTCATGGCTGAGTAATATTTCATTTTCTATATATACAACGTCTTCTTTATCTATTCATCAATCAATGGACACTTTGGCTGCTTCCATGAAGTATTTGGTGGGTTATTTAAGGAATGACATTAATATTGATAGAACTCTGCCACTGCTTCTGGTAAATTGCTAGCAGCTTTGGCAAATGTAACTTTTTATGGGCTCAAGTGACTTTGTGTAGATCTTTCCAACTTATAGAAGAAAGAAAGGAAAGTATTCCCTGAAATGATGCATATTCTGAATAGTGAAGTGTGAGAAGGATTTAGACTTATGATGAAGCAAGATATTTAACCTTTCTTCGTCTTAGTTTCTTTATTTGTAAAACAGAAAAACAATACTTTAATTCTTTGTCCAGGTGGCCTGGCAATTAATAACATAATGTGTATAAAGTGTTTGAACTAGTATTGAGCAAATAATAATCAGTAAGCAAATGTTTAACTATTATTATCATGACATCTACCAGCAGACGGTGATATAATGATGTATATATACACACAGTGCCTTCTCTATTTGGGATACTGATAATTCCTTCTATATTTTAACCAGTTACGTTTAATTGATTTGTATGTAGACAATATAGGCAACTCTTCTTCTCTGACCTCACTCTTCCACACATTTCTCTTTGGATTTCCTACTAAAGTTCATGGAATATTTTAATGCCATTTTCTATGCATCAAAAATTCACTTTTATTTCGTTTTCCATTTCACCAATGAAAATCTAAGTTACCTATGCCCAGGACTGACTGCAGTGCAGTCAGCTATGTACCTGAATTTTAATTTTCTTTGAGAGATATATTTTTTAGTTTATTGATTAATAAGAATAAAGGGTTCTGGCCCAACTAATGTCAATAGTGGTCATGTGTGATGAGCATGTGACCATTACTCATTTTTAAGATAGAGAACTAGTTTTGCAAACATTTTATTCTATTCTGACATATATCTTAGTTGTGTCAATATGACAATGATTTTAAAGGTAAAAATAATTTTATGATTTTGCCAATATATTGCCAAAAAAAAAAGAGCAGTCATTTGTTTTTAACCTGGAACGATTAAGTTGAGTTAAGTATTGACTCATAAACTTTTCAATATTCATTTTGAAGATTAAACTTATAAATTTAGCATAAGCAATATAGTGTGCACTTCAAATTACATAATGTAATATCTTATAACCCGGGAGGTTACTTCACTTAAACGTTTTTCTTGACTATTACTTATTTTCTGCACACCTATACTGACACACAGCTTTGTGGAAACAAAATCACTTGCACTGAATGATCACAGAAACACAGTTTCTCGTAATTTATTGTTATTTTAATAGCACTGTTAACTCTGCTATCAAATTTATTTATTCCTAGGAAATTCATTAACTGATGTATCATTCTAGATTATCAGAAGTGTAAATATCTGGAATGCATACTTCCATCAGTAAAAGGTAGGGATCTTTATCTATTTGAGATTGTTGTTAAAATAAAAAGGGAATTAAGCGTTGCTCCATCTCCTTCACTTTGTAGGTAAAGAAGCTGAGCCTCAGGAAGATGAGGAAGTTTTAATCATTTGAGCTATGACTTTTGGTGAGTAATACTTAAGGAGACAGAATTTTGATTTACAACATTTCCACTTGGAATTGGCTTTTCAGTTCTTTGGATGATTAATTTTATTTAACAAATTTTAATGTGTTAAAATAGCCAAGTGTTACTATTGTTGTAGTTTCCGACTTCTCCCATGTATCATTCACATTCCATTTCTCCGATGCAGATGTAAAAACCAAGAGGCACTCTACAAAATATACACCAGTGTTGTTATTCATAGCCTCTGTTCTCCTTAAGTGCCTACAACACTTTCCTCCTTTTAAAAACAACTAGTACACAAATTTCAAAGAAAAAAATATACAGCAATTGTATAGATTATTATAGAAACTTTATAGTCAAAAAGAATATTTCTATAGCTCTGGCTTTAACTTAACTTTTTTTTGTATTTAAAACCCTGGCAGATTCTAGAGTCGGAAAGCTGTGTTTAATATGAATGAATATGGGCCTTTGATACATTAGTAGTGATAAGCTAGCATCTAAGACCCATGGGAAACGTGTGTACACAATCAACAAATGTAAAATATATACGCGCACAACACACGTGCATACAGACACACACACATGCGTGCGCGCACACACACACAGACACACACACATAATGTAATGGTCCTGTAGAGCCAAGCCAAGGAAGCTAGACTCACTTAATACTAATCCATGCTTTCTAGCTTCATGGGGGCTTAGATTATTTTCTATTGAGCTTTCTTGTCCACTGCATTAAAAAAGAAAACCAGGGACTAATTTGCTAAGCTACAAAGCCTAGCCCTACTCAACCCATTTTAATCTGTAGATGTGCTGAATATGAAAGAAAGGCATGAATGAAAATGTGAACATGCTCTTTGGGTCATAAAATTCCTAATAAAATGTGCATTTTTTCCTTGAAATGAATACTCTTGTGTGTATAGGTGTGCAAACATTACATGCATTAAAATATCTATATAATAGACTTGAATAGACCTTAATGTGTGCATTTTAAAATGCATTTTTATATGGTCTGACAGTAATTCTTTTTATCATAAACTGTTATTATATTTGAAATCATTATGTGTCTTGAGCACCTGGTTAATCTTTTGCTTAAATTCTGTATCAGCCAGGTGTCCTCTTACGGATCACATAAAGATTGGACCTCTTTAAGTATGAAATAATCCTGTTGCTTCTATCTGAGAGTGAATGAGCCCAGGATTAGATCAGATAAAACACACTCAAGCTAAAGTGCACAAGGTGGATTATGCAAGAAAAGAGGATTTAGTGAAGAACGGATCCACAACTTTTTGTTAACACAGAGAATGGTGGCTTTTGTAAGCAACATTTGTGGAAATGCAACTGGAGCTTTAAAAGCTATGTCTTTTGTTGTACATTTCTCTGCATACATTTGCTTTGTAGTTGGGAGTGCTAACTTTGGAAACCATGCTGGGCCAGGACTCATGCTCATTTTGCCTAATGAAAGGCTAAGGATGTACTTTTACTCATACATTCTTGTTTTGTCTACTTTGAAGTTTATTAAGCTCTCCTGAAAGATGTGAAGTTCATTAGGCTGTTATTATCATGACCACAAATTAAATATCTGTTCCCTGGGGAGTGATAAGCTTAAAGTATAAGTTATGCTTACTATAATATTTACTTAATTATGAACATACTGCTTCTTATTCTTCGTATTGAAAAGGTAACACACCTATAAAGGTCTATTAGGATATATTCTGGATTTAATGTTGTATTTGTTTAATTACTAATGTTCTAATGTATCTTCTCAGACTTACAAGTTATATATACAGCTGACAGGTATATGGGCATGAGATGCTTTAGCATTTCTAGTGTAAGACTTTCTACTAGAACTTCTAAATATCATAATTCTATGCAGCTCTCTGGGCACTCTTCCTATTTTCCAACAAGTGCCTTCAGCTCCGAAGTTTCAGTATTTCTTTATTTTATTTTATTTTTTATTTTTAATTTATTTTTATTTATTTATTTTTATTACATTATGTTAGTCACCATACAGTACATCCCTAGTTTTTGATGTAAAGTTCGATGATTCATTAGTTGCGTATAACACCCAGTGCACCATGCAATACGTCAGTATTTCTGTTTTAGCATATGAGTCTTTTAAATGGGAAGAGAAATCCATTTCATTGCATCTATTGGTTTGAGTTTGTGATAGAACAAATCAGTGGTCCCTCTAACTTAGATATTAAATGACCATCAACGGGCATCTGGTGGCTCAGTCATTAAGCATAGGCCTTCAGCTCAGGGTGTGATCCCAGGGTCCTGGGATCGAGTCCCGCATCAGGCTCCCTGCTCTGCCGGGAGCCTGCTTCTTCCTCTCCCACTCCCCCTGCTTGTGTTCCCTCTCTCACTGGCTGTCTCTCTCTCTGTCAAATAAATAAATAAAATCTTAAAAATAAATAAATAAATAACCATCAAGTCCATTCTACTCAATTATTTTTACTCTATTATTATTATGTTTTCTCTGATCAACCAAATTATTTTTTTAATATTTTATTTATTTATTTGTCAGAGAGAGAGAGAGAGAACACAAGCAGGAGGAGAGGCAGGCAGAGGGAGAAGCAGGCTCCCTTCTGAGCAAGGAGCCGGAATTGGAGCTGGATCCCAGGACCCTGGGATCATGACCTGAGCCAAAGGCAGACGCTTAACCAACTGAGCCACCCAGGTGCCCTGATCAACCAAATTATTAACTATTGGATGTCAGTGAGTAGTTTTCATGCCTGCTTTTACCTGTAACATAGCATCATGGGTTAAACTTTTTTAAAAAAAGATTTTATTTATTTGAGAGAGAGACACAGAGAGCACACCAGGGACCGAGCACGAGGGGTGGGAGAAGGGGGAAGGGGAGAGGGGAGGGAGAAGTAGACTCCCCGATCAGTGGGCAGCCCGGCATGGGGCTCGATCCCAGCACCCAGGGATCATGACCTGAACCAAAGGTAGCCGCTTAACCCACTGAGCCACCCAGGTGCCCCGCGTATTAAACTTTCTGAGTGTTCTTGTTAATGTCGTACTTAAAAGTGATAACGAAGTAGAAATGGCCAAGAGGCAGCTAATTCCTGAGGTCTGGATATAAAATTATTACTTCATCAATATTTTTATCAAGAGGCTATTTTTATCTAACCCAGTTTTCAAGAATGAGCTTAACAATCATAATTTCTTCAGAATTTTGTTTTGCTGTGATTAGTTCCTAATGAAGAAGTATTTGGGCATATTTACACTCTGTGGAAATACCACATAGTCACACACAGGAAAAGAAATATCCCTACTTTTATGTATCATGGGATATGATTCAAGAGGAAAAGAAGGTCTGGCTACTCCAAAATACCTTTCCTATCAACCTGCCACACATGAGTAATTTTCACCAAGACCATCCTTTATTAGATAGGTACTCTGTGGGGCTTATCTTAAAATGTCTTAAAACTTGAGTAATAACTTTAAAAATGAACAAATTCAGCCAGTAGAAGATGATAAAAGATGAGTGATTCATTCAACATTTATTATTTATTATATATAATATATTAGGCAATGAATGACTATAAAACAGCTCAACTACTACAGGAAGATATGAGGGGAGGTTTTCGTCAGTGGGACTTCAGTAAGAGAGATTTCTGGCATCCTCATTTGGATATTGGATCATCAAATAGTAATTCTTCCAAATAAATAATGCCATGATTTTGCTTTTAGCTACCAGAAAAACTGAGCCAAATTGAAGACCCAGTACTCTAAATTCTGTAGAACCACACAGCACAAGGGGAAAAAAAGACCTTTTTTCCTTCACCACATTTTCCCTTTAATCAGATTGCTTTGGCTATTAATACTAGACTTTTGTATCACAAGTATTTATTTAGGCCTCTTTAAATCCTCCATGAAATGGGACAGGAAATAAATACATAAACACTGTTATACAGGATCATTCTATCAATTTATTTACCTGTATCTACTCTTTACATTAAACTTGTTTATTATGGCTTTCCCGTCTCCTTTAGGATTTGAGTTTAGGGAGCTTGTTTGTACCACCTGGTGAAAAGAAGCTGCTTTCTAGTTGTTTGATGGGCCCAGGGTCCGGGGAAGCAAGGCTGTCACGTGTGAAGTGGCTTGGACTATTGCTGCAGGAGAAAGTTCCTCAAATTTTTCTAGAAGTGTTGATATTTGAGGATGTGCAACAAAGTGCCTTAGGGCTGAGGCAGTGATCAAACCATAAAGAGATTTACTGTCACGCCTCTGGGAGTACACAGCACCCCTAGATGTATTCATCCTCTTTAGAGCCAATGTTTCTGCTCTTAGTTCACCAGAAGTAATGGAGCTGTTGTCAGCTTTCGTGAGGCAACTGTGAAAAATAAATTACTGTAGTGTGGGGTAGCACAAGAACTTTCTGTTTGTTTCTTACTGACGGCTGCTGCGTGCTAGCTAGCATCGTGGAAGTGACAGGGAAATAAGAAATCTCATGGTCATTGATCAAATATGCACCACGACCATGCGCTCATGGGTATTTATTCTGCTCTGGCCACTGGGCTACTTTCTATTCTTTGAACATGGCAATCCCTTGCCTATCTCAGGGACTTGTATTTGGCTGTTCTTCCTCACGGAGTCTTAATGGCTGCTTCTTTTCCTGGGTGAGATTTCTAAGCGCCTTAACTAAAATGAAACTGAAAATTAATTTTGGAAGTAATTCTATTTTGCATTTAACAACAGTGGGGGCTAAGATTGTAAGTATGTTTTAATATCTAGAATAAACAAAGATTTAATTTCATGTTGACTTTTTAGTAGCCTTTCCTCAAAAAAGGTGCATAACAGGACAAGAATACATCCTCTGCTTCATCTGAAATTGTTGTAGCACAATCATAGAGGATTATTTTTGCAGGAATATTGGAGGGGTTCTTTCATTTGCCCATGGACCTTTCTTAACTTAGGCCATGCCACCATCATCTCTTACCTGTCCTACTCTGCTTGCCTTCTAACTGAAATATATCCCAGCTTCCACCTTTACCAGCCTGAAGCAGTTTTTTCCCACTGCAGCAAGAATGTTCTTAAAATGGAAAGCATGTCATTCACTCGCCTCCAACCTTTTAAGCGCTACAATTTAGTGATTTCCTATTGCTCTTAAAAGAAAATCCAGTTCCTTGTCATGGTCTACAGACTCACCATGACCCACCCACTTATTTGCCCCTTTTACTCTAACTCTGCCACAATCCCCACTCAAATATGCTCTAGCAACGCTTTATGTAGTTCCTTGCATCCCCCAAGTTCTTCCATGCCTCCAGGACTCTGCAGGAGGAACACTTTGGCCCCGACGTCTTGTATATCCGGCTCCTTTCATTCTTTAGCTCTTAGTTTAAACGTCACAAGCTCCGAGTGTCCTTCCCTGGCCACTCATCTCCGTGATTATTTTCTTTAGAGTACTTATCACAATGCAAAATCATTCTACTTACCTGACTATTGGTTTTTGTCTCTCTGAAGGAAATATAAGCTCTAAGAGGTCAGGAACCCTACCTGACTTGTTCCCTTTTGTATTTCCCGGGTCTGTCGTAGTTCTTGGCAGGTAGTAGGTATGCAAGTTATTTGTTAGTTGAGAATAAGAGAGAGAAATATTTTTCTAAAGAACCTAAAAAGGTTCTTTAAAAACTCCCCAACCTCAAAGGAGAAATATTGGGATCTCCTGCGTACCAGACACTGCTAGGCTATCTCTTCTCTCTGTTCTTCTACATACATCATTTCTTCCTGAGATTTGATGCAGTGATTTCCTGTTGAACTACTTGTAGCCTCTCCCACTCTGTTTCATCCTATATTTAGCTGTCTGTTTAATCCAATCTTGTTCCTTTCTTGCTCACAACCTTGGTTTCTCCCTACCACCAACAAATAGCACCCAGCCTGCCTGGTCTGGCATTGAGGGTTTGCCTGATATGTTTTCTTAGGTTTACCTCCCTGACTTCTAATTTCCTAATAGAACCCTATGGTCCTTCCTTGTTGCTTCTGCCCATGTGTTTCCTCTTGATGGGAATTTTACCCACCTCCTAAAGTCTAACCCATCTTTCAAGACAAGGTATATTCCTATCAAATGAAATAACCAGTGTGAATTGCTAATTTTCTTTAACAAAAATCACTGCATGTTAGCTTCTAGCCATGCATGGCTGTTGAGTAGCTGAAATGTGGTTAGTCTGAATATGAGCTGCTGTCCGTGCAAAATGCACACTAGATTACAAAGAGTTAGAATGAAAAAGGAAAGCTAATATCTCATTTTGTAGTATTGATTACATATTGAAATGATAATATTTTGGATATTGGATTAAAATATTTTATTGAGGGGGACCTGGGTGGCTCAGTCAATAAAGCATCTGGCTCTTGATTTCGGTTCAGGTCATGATTTCAGGGTAGGAAATAGAGCCCTGTGTGACTCCGTGCTGGGTGTGGAGCCTGCTTAGCATTCTCTCTCTCCCTCTGCCCCTCCCCCCTCTCTAAAAAAATAAATAAATATTTTATGGAAAGTTAAGAAAATGATTATATTTCCCTAAGTGCAATGTGTATACACGTTCTCACTGAACCTTGAAATATATGACAGTTTAGTCACAGAGTTGAATAAGCTTTTTTGTATACCTTTTATAGATTACTTAAATATTAACCAAGAATTTATAATTTGGGGTGTCAAAGAATGGTTAATTGATCAAGTGGTCTGCAGAGAGTTTGGCAGTTTGGATGTAAAAACTACATTTTTTTTCCACATACATTTCAGTAGTTCGTGTAACACTTGCTTACTAATAATCTTTACAGTATTAAAGGTTGCGAAGGTACCGAAAAGAATGTGTTTATCAGTTTATCTCAGCTGTGTTTGTTTATCAGAAGACAGTTCATCTGCTCTTTTTCCTATTGTTCTATATTTCACATCTGCTAAAGCTGCATTTTTTTATTTTAATTGATTGTCTCTACATCCCTAATTTTGAAAATTATAAATGCCTCAAGAATTTGTCATTGAGGAGCAAAAGCCTTGAAAATCAAATGGAAGTATTCAGAATAAAGCGATAGTTTTAAATATTGAACAATGCTCCAGTATAACTCTAAAATGTAAACCTGTATGTGTAGGACTAAGGGAATGTATCACAACGCCTTAAAAGAAATTGAAAACTGGAAATACAAAATGTGACATGTAATATCTGAAAACTGCATTTTATTCAAATAGCCAGAGACCATTCTAATCCTCAAGATGTTGTCTGTTATAAGGCACGCTCAAATAGTGACATAAAGCTATGAAGACTTTTATGCCAGTTTTTAAAGGCAAAATGATCTCACTGGTAAAACAATCAGATTTCTCCAGAACAATCCCCAAATCACGATTTTTAGCATGAAATTGGGTTTTTCTGCTAAAATAGAAAACGGTCAAAACTTACCCTTTCCTTCATAATAAAACCACTTCCAAGTCACACATTGCCAAGAAGCATATAAAACCATCTGTAAAGTGACAAGTATTACACTCAGAAGAAAGCAAGGCAAGCTGTTGGCAAAATTCCTTATCCAGTGACGCTGTTTGGCTTTGGACATCAATAGCACACAATCAGGAAGAGAATTACTATACTGAGTGGGTGTGAAAAGATTTTGACTTATAGTTGGATGAGACCTCCAGAGTAGGAACCCGTTCTTAATATATGTATATGTGCGTGTGTGTATATATATATGTAGGGAAGATACAGACTCAGTAACTTATATTATTTTCTGAACACCTAAACTACAGAAGAAGAATACTTATTTTATGAGCCGTGATATAGATTGGAGAAGGGGCTTCAGGCTCATTTCTGAGGGAGCGCAAGCAAGACATGCACCGAGAAAGGCACTGCTGAACGAATAAAGCAGCACTGCCAATCCACACACTGTTTTGCCCACATACTGCTTTATTCTCAGAGACCAGTTGGTGGTTAACAAAATGCCTCCTGGTTTTGATTTAGTGATGAAGGAAATGGTGAACATCGAGGTCCAATGATGTTAAACATTTGAGAAACCCTGTTAAATGTCAGGCTCTTATAGTGCCTCATTAAAATTATTGCTAGAACCTTTCTAATTAGTTTCTGAAATCATTCTTGACTCACTCTAATCCATGGGTCGGCAAACTTTTTCTGTGAAGTCTTCAATTGTGAATCCTTTCAGCTTTGCAGGACATATGGTCTCTGCTGTAACTACTCAACTCGATCATTGTAGCACAACATGTAAACAAATAAGCATGGCTGTGTTCCAACAACACTTTATTCACAAAAAGGGACTGGTAGGCTGGGAATTGGCCCATGGACTGTAATTATCTGATTCTTGCTAACCCAACTGATACTTCTTCCAGGGAGATTAATGTAATGTGAAACTTTGATTATAGCACACCTTTACTTATATCTCAAGAGTTCTCTTATTTGTCCATAAGTAAGGACTGGATTCTTCAAAATGACATTCAAGATCCTTCTTCATTTGATTTTTCTTTCCCTTTTGAATCTCATCTTACATTTTTCTTCAACATGTTCCTTGTATAAAAGCAGTGGAATTTCTAGATCTTTGGTAATTCCATTTAACTTTTTAAAGAACCACTGAACTCACTTTGGTTTTGAAAGATAATTTCAGTGGGCAATGATGCTAGGTTAATAGTTTTGTTTGCTATAGTATTAAACACCTATGCTAGAAAATAAGAAAGGTCTTAAATCAATAACCTCAGTTTCCATCTTACAAAATAGAAAAAGAAAAACAAATGAAACCCAAAGAAAGCACAGGAAAGAAAATAATACAGTTCAAAGAAGAAATCAATGAAATAGATAACAGAAAATCAATAGAGAAAATAAATGAAACCACAAGCTGCTTCTCTGAGAAGATCAATTAAATTTATAAACTTCTAGTCACCTGATCAGAAAAAAATGACAGATAGGACACAAATAAACAGTATCAGGAATGAAAAAGGGGACCATCATTAAAGATTCTAAAATGTACTAAAATGACAAGGGGATATCATGAACAACTTCTGCCAAAAAAAAATTGAAAATTCAGATTAAATGAATATATTCCTTGAAAGAGATAAACTACCAAAGATTACTCAGAAAGTGGATAACCTGATATCCTTATCTCTACTAAAGAAACTAAAGAAATTAAATTTAGAGTTAACAATATTTCCACAAAGACAACTCCAGATCCTGGTGCTTCCTTGGAAAATTCTACCAAGCATTTAATAGAAGGAATAGAAGAAATAATATCAATTTTACATACACTCTTCCAGAAAATTGAAGATCATGGAATATTTCCTAACTCATTTTATGAGGCCAACATTACTCTCACACTAAAACTAGAAAAAGACATTATAAGAAAACTACATAACAATATCCTCCATGAATATCGATTTTTAAAAAAAATCTTAACACAATTTTACCAAATGGCATCCAACAATGTATAAAAAAGTTTACTATATCACTAGCAAATGCGGTTTGCCTGTGGAGTAAGGTTTAGTATTCAAAATTCAATCAACATTGTTCACCATATTAACAGACAAAATAAGAAAAACTATACATCATCTCAATAGGAGCAGAGAAGCATTTGACATAATCCAACATCACTTCTTGATTAAAAAATAATGACCATCAGCAAACTAAAACCAGGAGGAAACTTCCTCCACCTGATAAAGGACAGCTACAAAACCTACGGTCAGCGTCATGTTTACTGATAAAACACTAATGCTTTTTCCCTAGAATCAAGAGCAAGGCATGGATGTCCATTTTTATCCATTCTAGTCATCAATTTTACTGGATGTTGGACCTTACACAACAAGTCCAGAAAAGGAAAGAAAAGAAGAAAGAAAAAAGAAAAAAGAAAAGGAAAGAAAAAAGGAAAGAAAAGAAAAGAAATAAAAGGCATCCAAAATTGAAAGGAAGAAACACAAATCTTTATTCACATATTACATGACCGTGTACATACAAAATCTGATGGAATCTATAATAGAAGCTACTAGAGGCAATGAGTGAGTTTAGAAAGGTGAAAAGTGTAAAATCAATATAAAGTTACGTTGTATTTCTACATGCTAAAAACAAAAAAATCAAGAACAAAATTGAAGGAATAATACCATTTATAACAGAAACGAAAATATAACATAGGAATGAATCTGAGATAAGGTATTCAAGACTTATGTTCACTGAAAATTACAAAATATTGCTGAGGGTAATTAAAAAAGACCTAAACAAGTAAAAATACATACTGTGCTCATGTAGAATACTTGATAGTTATTATAATGTCAATTCTTCCCAAATCGATTTTTAGATTTAATGCAGTCTCAATTAAAAATCCATGTATGGTTATTTTGTAGAACTTGACAAACTGATTCTAAAATTCACGTGGAAATGAAGAGAACATAGAATAGATAAAATGACTTTGAAAAAGAAGGGCAAAGTTGGAATACTAACTCTACCTGATTTCAAGATTTGTTTTAAAGCTACAGAGATCAAGTTTCTATATTAACATCAAGATAGATACATTAATATATGAAAGAAAAGAGAGTCCAGAGACAGCCCCATACATATGTAGCTAAATGATTTTTTTTGCTAATAGATTTTTTTACATAAATACTTTTTTTATTATGTTCAATTAGCCAACATATAGTACATCATTAATTTTTGATGTAGTGTTCAATGATTCATTAGTTGCATATAACACCCAGTGCTCCTCACCACACGTGCCCTCCTTAATACCCATCACCCAGTTACCCCATCCCTCCACCACCCTCCCTTCTGTAACCCTCAGTTTGGTTCCCTGAGTCCAGAGTCTCTCATGGTTTGTCTCCCTCTGATTTCTTCCCATTCAGTTTTTCCTCCCTTCCCCTGTGGTCCTCTGTGCTATTCCTTATGTTCCACATATGAGTGAAACCATATGATAATTGTTTTTCTCTGCTTGACTTATTTCACTTAGCATAATCCCCTCCAGTTCCATCCATGTCGATGTAAATGGTGGGTATTCATCCTTTCTGATGGCTGAGTAATACTCCATTGTATATATGAACCACATCTTCTTCATCTATTCATTCTGCCTTTTGATGCTGATGCAAAAGCAATCCAGGGAAGACAGGATAGTTTTTTAAATAATTAAGCTGAGAACTGGACTTCCAAAAAAAAAAAAAAAACCAACTTGAATTCATATTTCATAGTATATGAATATTCAACTCAAAATGAATAACAGACCTTAATGTATAACCTAAAATTATAAAACTTTTAGAAGAAAACATAAGATAAAAACATAGGATAAAAAATCTTACTTAAAACACCAAAATCATCATCCAAAAATTAAATATTAAAAAATTGGGTTTATCAAAATTAAGAACATCTGTCCTTCAAAATACACTGCTAGGAGGATAAAACAAGACAAGCCAAACACTGAGAGAAAATGTTTGTGAATCTTCTCTTTAATAATGGGCTTGGATCTAGATATATAAAGAAATCTCAAAACCCAATAAGACGAAAACAGACAACCCAATTATAAAAATGTTCAAAATATTTTAACAGGCACTACACCAAATAAAATATACAGATAGTAAATAACCATATGAATACATGCTCAACATCATCATTCCTTAGGAAATTCATATTAAAACCATAATGAAATAACATGATACACCCATTAGGATAGCCAAAATTTTTACAAAGTAATCACATCAAGTGTTGGTGTGAATGTGGAGTAACTGGAACTCTCATTCACTGCTAATATGAGTATAACATGGAACAACCACTTTGGAAAACATCTTGGCCGTTTCTTAGAAGTTAAACATATACCTACCATATGACTCAACCATTCCATTCCTAGATAGTTACTCAAGGAAAATGAAAACATATTCATGAAGCAAAATCTTATATATGAACATACATACCAGTTCTATCTGGAATAACCCCAAGCTGGAAACAACCCAAATGTTCATCAACAGGTAAGTGGGTAAACAAATTGTGGTTTATCCATGCAATGAAATAATACTCAGCAGTAGAAAGGAATGAATATTGGTACACACAGCAACACGGTTGAATCTAGAGATAATTAAAAAGACCACATACTGTATGATTCCATTTAAACGAAATTCTAGAAAATGCAAACTGATAGTGACAGGAAGGGGTTCAGCATTTGCCGTGTATGGTGGAATCATGGAAGGGCAGGTGGTGGCAAGGAGAATTTTGGGAGATGATGGATAAATTCACTATCTTGATTGTGGTGCCAGATTCATGGGTGTATACATGTAAAATATATAAAAGGGTCCTTCTAAAATGTGCACGGATGGGGTGCCGGGCTGGCTCAGTTGGTAGAGCATGTGACTCTCGATCTCAGATCATGAGTTCAAGCCCCATGTTGGGTGTGGAGCCTCTTTAAAAATACATAAATAAAAATGGGTGAATGCCATCTTTAAAAAATAAATAATTCAATAATAAAATAAAATATGCATGGTTTTCTATAGCTCTTTTATATATTTACAAGTTACAAGAAAAGCAAAGGGGAACAACAGTCATTACTCTCAAGGAGGTTTAATCAATCTTGAATCTTTTGGGGAGGTGTTACATGGCTCTGCAATGGTTTTTGAGCAAAGATATTCAAATTTAAATGGTATTGCATTTTTTTAAGGAAAACTAAAAGCATTTGTCAGTTTGACAGATAAAGACCCCTTTTCGTTTACTTATGTACACAGTCTGCCAAAGCTTCCTATGTGTTTGGTGTTCCTAATGAAATCATGGTTGGCCTTCTAAGAAGATAAATATGTACAAACATGATGTCTATGAAATAATGCCCCAAGGCAGATTCTGACCTTTCTCCATAGGTAAAGTTCTGTATTGCTCATCTCCTATGAATTTCACAGCAGGTATAAGAATTAGCCAGTTGGGAATTTACTACAGAATCAAATATAACATCCTAGTGTGTTTAAATCAAGGAATAGTTTGTTTTTCAATTTTATAAGTCTTTCCAGTGAGAGGCAATTTTTATTAGAGTGTCGTGGCATTTATATGCTATCTAGAAAGTTCAAAGTTAACCCCCTGAAGGACTACAAGTTTCTTACTTCACTTATTTTTCCCATTCACACTTTCACTCATTTATTTCCTTAGTAAACTCACTGGAAAGTTTGCTCTTCCAATGCTCTCATTTCCCCTGGCTGATTTTGCTCTTCCTGCACCTTCTTTTTCTGCCCATCATAGGCTCTTTGCTATTTCCTCTCTTTAATTTTTCTCCAGTTCACCCCCCCCCCTGCTCCCACTTCCCACCCCCTACCGACCTTATAACTACCCTATTTAGGGATGTTTGGGGAAAACCTACTCACACAAAGGGATATTTGTTAAAATACATATGTTGAACAAATACAATTTGTGATACAATCAAAGTACAATTTTATCTTCCTGTCTCACCATCAGTTTAAAAATTTTTCATTGAGACAAATGTTTCTCTCCCTGGATAGAAACTTGGGCAGATTCCATAATTTTATGCTCTCTTTAAGATATAGTCTTAGTTCAGTAATTAGAAAATGTCCAGTGGAAGATAATCAACACTTCCATTTTCTTCCCAAGTTAAATCTTTCCCTTTCCACAAGCTAGTTAGTGGTTGCCTACAACATCATAAAAGGATTACAGTGCAATTACCTTCCCTTTTTCCTACTTACCTTCTCCTTCACTTGGTAGCTGCTGTGTTAAGCCATTTCAAGTTCAAAAAGAGAAGGAGGAAAGGTGAGAGGGCTTTTCTTATTAGGCTGAGTGGCTTTCTACCTTCTGGGTCTGACAGATGGTAAGTCAGTCCTCAGTGGGAATTTAAGGGTTCTTGGAGACTCCTATCAATGGGACCACTCTTGTGAAATTCCTCTGGCTTCCTATGGACACTACTCCATACTGAGTGGTTCATTGCAAGTTTTTCTGCAGGTTCTAGGATCCAAATTTGCCTTTAGCTTCCTGCTGCAATCCTTAGATTCTTCTTTTGAACAGAACCCAGACAATACTGTCTATTTTTCTCCTTAGTAGTCCATTTAAAGTAAGAAGAATTCTCATGCATCTCTTACATTCACAAAGCAAGGGTTCCATTGTAAATCTTCATATGGACATTATTTTCTCAGGCCCACACTAGAATTTAATATGTCACATTGGCTTTTGAGTTAAAACTTCAATTTTGAACCCTCTGATACTAATTAGGCTTAAAGTCTTACATAGATTATGATCATTTGTACCTTAAAAGCAATCACTCCTTAAGACATTCAAAGTAATGTCCGGCTGTAGAATTTCAGGTCTTATTAAATGAGAATAAACATTTTATACAGGCACACATGCAAGATATTCAGAGAGACAAACGTTCTTCCTAGAGGCCTGGAAGTCATTCCACAAAGGCAGCTACTGTGAGCTTTAGCTATAATGCTTATAGTAATAAAAAAGGGGAAGTGTTCATTGCTTTATGGGATTGAAAAATCTATCTCCTTCCTTCTCTTTCCCCAGTGCATACTTGCCTATAAGAACCATGCTTCAGCATCAAACAAAATGGCGGCAAGCTTCTTCAGTGAAAAGAGAGAGTAGAAGTGTCTCAAGTAGAAGCACAACTCCAACGCACAAGCAAAAGATGAACTCTGCTTAATGGGATTATAATAGAGTTGTATTTACTAATTTAGCTATGATTTGAACTACCCAAGTAGCCTGGACCAAGACAGAAGCCAGATTCCAGCCATCTGGTAGGTACTGATCATGACTCTGGCTGGCAGGATCCAGGTGGCTAGTCAGAAGTCAGAAAAATCATGGAGGACTTGATCTATATAGGGTGTCATGGCCCACTCACTGTTTCACTGTTCTTCTCCATGTGTAAGATGGGATGCAGCAACTGGAAATGAATCTTTAAAAAGGGTTAGTTCCAGGGGAAGGCAGACAGCTGAGAGTGTGTTGGAGAAACCAAAAGAATTTAAACCAAAGAATACTGAAAAACTAGAAAAATACCTGTTGGAAGCAATACTTTTAATGCGGGCTTTGTCCACATTCCTTCTAATAGAGGGAAAGCTCTCCAAGTTTCCATTGCTGTTTTGGACCAGGAGATGAGTTTAATGATTTCTTAACAATACATTCAGGAAAGACTATTTTATTGTATTCTTTGCAGGAATTTATCTTTTTTTTTTTTTAAAGATTTTATTTATTTATTTGACAGAGATAGAGACAGCCAGCGAGAGAGGGAACACAAGCAGGGGGAGTGGGAGAGGAAGAAGCAGGCTCATAGCAGAAGAGCCTGATGTGGGGCTCGATCCCAGATCGCCAGGATCACGCCCTGAGCCGAAGGCAGACGCTTAACCGCTGTGCCACCCTGGCGCCCCAGGAATATATCTTTTTAAACTTCCTTTCCATTTCTACTAATTCAAATTTACTTTCATCAAATATTGTTGAAAATGAGAAGGACTTTTGCTCTGTACAAGGATGACAAGATATTGGCTCAAATCTACAGGTCCAAACTGTAATTGGTAAGGCAGTAATTATATTCAAATTCATACAAAGGTTAAAAGTCTCATACTGTACCTAAATCCTCAATATATCAATAAAAACAAGTGGGTAGACATTGCAAAAAAAAATGTGTCTACATAGAAGTAATCTGCTTATTTTTCTCTAATTAGCCTAAACCAGGAGAGTTCCTCTAATGATTAATGCTATTTTGCAGGGATTGATTCTATCTTCTGGGAAAATGAGGATGGAGGAGAGTTAATAAGAAAGAAGATTTTATCTTGCAATACGACAGTCCCCACTTACTTAGAAAGCGCTCATGGAACATCTTGCCAAAGGTTTACTTTCTTTGCATTCTTTCATTCTGGCTAAAATCTGAGTGTCCTGGGCAACTGGATAAGACATTGTTTTTCCTTTGCTCTTTTCTTCTTGTTCTTGAACCTAGGACTAGATGTGTGTATAGCAAATACGAATCTGTGTATTTCTTCTCAGGGTTAAAGCTTTTTGAAAGCTTTTTCTGTTATTACGCCAGTTTTCAGTCAGATCTGACACTATACATTGATTGTAAATATTTCCATAAAATGAATATAATATTTAAAATGCACTTTTTACAGGTTAAAATCAAGCCACTGGGTATTGAATAACATATCTGAAATGATCTTAAGAATACATATACTTAGGCACCACATTTTAATTTAAACTCCTGTTATTACAGTAACTAGTCACAAAATGGCTCCCTATTTATGCAATATGTTAGCTGTAATGTTACTTAAATTGAACAGATGAGTGCATTCTAATAATGTATGTTTACTTCATGAACTTGTGGGCAATTACATTGTAATTATGTCTTTGTAGGTGCTTTTTACTGACATATAGAGCGCCAGTGCATTTTAAATGTAATTGCAGTTCTCTGTACCATTTAGCAAAGCTGAAAATTGTTAAAGGTTTGTAAATTACCTACATTTAGACCATAGGCAACTAGGCAAATTAAGTGACACTGTCAGTAATGTTACAACATAAATTGGTACCAAGTATAAATTCAAGGTAGACTTTCTTTTCTAAATCAGAATGCTGTTTATAGAGTGCCTTCTAAAAAAGAGAAGCGAAAGAAAGAGAGAGAGAGAGAGAGAGAGAAAGAAAGAAAGAAAGAAAGAAAGAAAGAAAGAAAGAAAGAAAGAAAGAAAGAGAAAAGAAAAAGAAAGAAAGAAAGAAGAGTGCACACTCCTCATTGACGGGATAGATCAGCCTTTTAATGCACATGAAAAACAATGACTGGCCTGCAATAGTGTTTTAAATTGTAAACCTGTTTAAAATGAGGAATTTGGATGGTTCCATAATACTCAGAGAAAATGAGTCCACGATGGCTCCAGAGAAGACACTCCTGTGTAGTTCCTGTGAAACTATGCAGCAAAGTGGGGAAAGCCTGACATTCAGAGTTTAACAGAACTCTGTCACTTTTTATTTCTCTGGCCTTATTTAAGTGACTTAATTCTTGAGCCTCAACTTTTTAATCTAAAAAAATGAGAAGTATAATAGCCGGCTTCAAAGGGCTACTGTGAAGATTAGGATGGAATATTGTATTTAGGTCCTCAAAAAAATGGAAGTTTTCTTAGTCTTATCTACTCCTGAAAGGTGATTTGGCTGCTATTTAATTAAAAAAAAAAGTTTTCTTTGGATTTGGTGAAGAATAGACTTCTCTGAGGCTGTGTTGAATCAGCCACAGAACTGCAAAGCTTACATAGATTTACTTCACCCCATGGGATTAAAGAAACGGAGCGACAATTGTATGCTGAAAAATGTTCACTTTTCCTTCTGAAGCAATGTCCCATAGAGGAGACCGGTCTCCAAAGACCAGCAACGCCAGTTAAGGAAATTAATTGTGAAAGTATTACTCTGTCACTTCATGCCTGCAGGCCAGTCACTTATTGATGGCAAGGGTTTAGGTTCGGATAAAACCATTTCACCCATGCAAGCCCTCTCCATTAAGCGGGAAACGAGCATCTGAGCTTGACAGCTCTGCGGGCTCTGCTGTGCAGAAAACCGTTCTTACAGGGTCATTTTATTTAAGTGTAAGATTAGAGAGTGAGTTGGTACAAGGCCATGTTCTGAAAGTACAAATAATGAATTAATTAGATGATAAAATTACTGCATTTTTTAAAAAGCCCCACATTTCTATGACATATGAATTATTAAAATTAATGTCTTAACTGGAAAATCCTGGAGCTACGTAGAAAGGTTCTGAACAAGCGTTAGACAACAGATGTCTAATAGGGAATTATTTCTCACTTACCAGGTAACCTCAAGGATGTCACTTGCCACGCGGAGTCACAATTTCCTCTTTAAAAAAGTAACAATAATGAGGAGCTGTCCTTCCCTGTGGCCGTTTTAAGTTTCTGAATGAGACAATGCATGAGTAAAGACTTTCTCAAGTATTTATATAGGATGATACCTTCGGATGTACCGATGTACTGATTTTTTGTAGACATTTGGTCGGGAAACTTAAAGCTGCTATTGTAGTTCCCTTTCCCACATTTTTATCATTACTTGTTTTTCATTTTGTCTAGAGGTGTATTTGAAAGTTGGTGCTTATGAGGCAGGTCAAAGACAAAGCCACCACTACGTTCATACAAGCAAACAAGTAGATGTGAGCCCTCCTGTCATACACTATTGTCCCCATAATTGAAGCCAATAGAAGTCTATCCTTAGGTAGAAGTAAACCAACCTCAGTTGTCCACCCACAAAGGAAGTTGGGGCAGAAATGTGCTGTGGAGAGAAGCAAATTTGACGCAAGGTTGGAAATGAAGGGAATTTCTCAGGAAGGAGAGGAGATGTTTCCAGTGGATTTGGGATTTCACAGGGCTCAGAAGAAGGGGGCTATCATGGCCAGGAGCACACAGTAACACAGTGCTGGGGAAACGCCAGCAGAATGTAGACTTGAGAGCTAGAGGGTTAAGCATGACAGCGATTAGCAACTCCATGAAACTAACTGGCCTCTAGACTACTAGCCAGTGAGAAGACCTCAGGCATTGTCAGAGGCCCAGTGAGGCCAGCAGTGTCTGTTCTGATCTGAAGTCTTTGATCTAGCTCAAAATGGAATACTGGCACACTGCGTTTCAGAATCTCTGGAAATCTTGGTCCAGTAACTTGAGGGAGGGATTTAATTTCTCTGAAATTCAAATGGACAATTTTCTTGGTGGTCTGAGTTGACCGGAAAACCACTGATGATGGAGGAACAACACAAATGGAAGGATAGAGGCAGACTACCAAGAAGTGGTATCAAGAGAAGATAAGAGAGGGAATTCAGAGGGCAAGCTTTCCAGCACATGCATCTCCCATTTCCCATTTCCCGCCCTGGGGTTGGCGTTAGTAGACAAACTCCTAAAACGAAAGTGATTTAGTTGTCTGTTAACTCTGCTGGATGCGAAGGGTAGACAATGGAGAATATGGTGTTACTGATGAATATAAGGTCCATTTGAACAGTAGTTAGTCTTTATAAAGCACTTTTAAATATATATGTTCCTCTTAATTTCTTGAAAAAGCAGGATAGGTTCAGCACATATTTGGACCCATATTTTACAGAAGGGAAATCAAGATTGAGAAAAGACAAATAACTTGAAAACAGATTGGGGGAACATTGGGAGAGGTGCCTTTTCCATGGTTCTCTGTTTCCAAGCTGAGTAACCTTAACACTATACACTGGAGACAATGAGAACAGAGCAAAGATACAGAGAGGACTCTGAGGGCCTGACTCCCAGGAACTGGAAAAAAAAAATCGAACTTTTGGAGGAAACAACTATATTAAAGCCTTGGAGGTAAGGTTTCTTTCATTTTCCTTTTCTTACTACAAATAATTATTTCTCCCCAATAGAGAGCATGTCATAATAGCATTATTTATTAAGTAAGACATTACTTAGCCATTGAACCAGATAGAAACCAGCTAACCTCAAAATAATAATAACACTAACATTTATTGAACACTGTATACCAGGGCATTCTAAATTCCTTACATGTCTTAATGTAGACATTTAACCCTCAAATGAACAAAGTGTCGCTCTCATTTTATGTATGAGGAAACTAAGACATGCAGAGCTTAAGCTTTGTCTAAGGTCATAGAATTGGGACTCAGAAAAGACAGGGCTCAAAAACTCAAGTGGTCCAACTCTGGAGCCCACTCTTAACCACAATGTGATAAAAATCAGAACAATAAAAAATGACAACACATTTAATGGGAAAATTATAATTTTATATCAATAAACCTATAAAATCTTACTGATGGGCCTAAAGAATATTTAAGTGGTTAGAAAAATACACCGTCTTCTAGAAGGGTTTCTCAGTGAAGGCTTCCTCTATCCCCAAGGCCAGTGGAAAGTTATGACAGCCTGTTGCCCAGAGCAGTGATGTGAGTGTGTGCTACAGTGTTGGGCACAACTGGTTCCTGTCTTGTTTCTTTTCTTAAGGATGAGGGTAGAAATTACCCACTAGTTGAAAGACGGAAATATCTTTTGAATCCATACCTTCCCATTCCTTCTCACTGGCACAATATGATTCACCTTCTTAGCACTTGGCCTCTGGGTTACTGGGTCTCTTGGCTGATCTCTTCATGTCCAGGCTTCTCTCAAATTCATTCCAGGCTGTACCCAGACTCTTCAAAGTCTCTTGCACTGCATTCACTTTCAGTGGCTCCCTGCCGTCTCTCACATTAAATCCACTCTTCCCTGTGTGACTTGCCAGCCCCCCACCATTCTCTGTTACTATATTAACCAACCTACTATATTTCTGATTCTATTCCATAAAGCATGCCACCTTCAATGTGATGGTTTTACTCGAAGCCCCCTGCCATCTTCTTTTCCTGTGCAAATCTATCCATGCTTCATGGCTGAGTTCATGTCTTCCCTTCACAGTGAAGCCTTCTCTGGTGACCAAGTTTCCACTAGTTTCCCTCTCCTTTCAATTCTTATATGATGTATCTTTTGTAGTATGAATTTAAATAGGTGCTTCATTATCATTATACATCATATTTATTATTCTTTTAAGATAAAAGTCTTATCTTCGTAACTCAATAGTAGCCCCTTTGGGGGCAAAAAGAGAAAGAGAGAGAGAAATAGATAAAGAGATGATAGATAGATAATTTTTTAACTCTTTTTTTTTTTTTTAATTCTCTCCCACTGGCATAGGTTAATTGCAAGCCCTGTCTATTGCCAAACCTTTGGTTATCTGTAGGAACTGCATTTGGCTGCAGGTATCAGAGATCCAAGTACAGTGACTTAAACACATAAGGATTTTTTCATATAATGAAAAATCTAGAAGAAAAGGACAAATGGCATTAGTTCAGTGGCTCAAGAAAGCGCAAGCTGAGTTCTTCACCATTCTTCCTGGTCTTTTCCTCGTGGGTAAGATGGGTTCTGGAGCTCTAGCCATCATTTCTGATCTTCAATCAGGAAGAGGGGGAGGGGGCAGAAGAGTCACACTTTAAAGAGCTTTCCCTAAAATCCTACCTGACTTATATCTCACTGATCACTTCTCTCTTCATGAAAAGCCTCCATGGGGAGTAACGGGGATCAGTTACTAAAGAAAAAGAAGTCATACAATATTGAAGAGGTGATTATCAATTTCTTCCACATCCTATTTGACTCAAGATTTTCCTTCTCCTTCATTGACAACACACATTGGCAGATTTATCCTCTTTATGCAGTTTTTCTTTCCTTTCAAAATCAGATAGAAGAGCCTCCTGTGTATTACATTACTCCTGTGTACTACATTACATGGGAAACCTCAGCCTGGCTTTTAATGCTCTTTCATAATTTGGTTCAACTATCCTTGCCCTAAGTCCTACAAATACCTTGCTTACATATAGGTTTTCCTAGTCATTGTGCCACTCTTTTCTACTTCGGAGACTGCTCTCATGTACTGTTCCTTCTACCTGAACTGTTTTAATACTTGTCCATCTCATTTTTCCTGTGATTCTCTTTGGGAATCTGGGGCTTATTCTCCTAGATACCGTGAGTGTTGCTAGCAGATAGCCCTTAGATCTCAGCCCCAAGAGATTCTGCTTCCTAGGGAATCCGACTTGCACCTGTAACCCTTCTCATTCCTGCCCCTCTTAAGAACTGCCATTCCCACTGCTCCCATATCTACCCCCCGAGAAACTCCCTCCAAGGGCTGAGTGAAGTACCATCTTTCCCACAAAGATTTTTCTTTTTTTTTTTTTTGAGTTTTTATTGTAATATGTTAGTCACCATACAGTACATCCTTGGTTTCTTTTTTTTTTTTTAATGTTTTTTTATTACATTATGTGAGTCACCATACAGTACATCCCTGGTTTCTGATGCAAGGTTCGATGATTCATTAGTTGTGTATAACACCCAGTGCACCATGAAATATGTGCCCTCCTTACTACCCATCACCAGTCTATCCCATTCTCCCACCCCCTCCCCTCTGAAGCCCTCAGTTTGTTTCTCAGAGTCCATAGTCTCCCATGGTTCCACTCCCCTGTCAGATTACCCCCTTTCTTTATCCCTTTCTCCCCTACCGATCTCCCTAGTTCTTATGTTCCATAGATGAGAAGAACCATATGATAATTGTCTTTCTCTGCTCGACTTATTTCACTTAGCATTATCTCCTCAGTGTTCCATGTTGCAGCAAATGTTGAGAACTCGTTCTTTCTGATAGCTGAGTAATATTCCATTGTATATATGGACCACAGCTTCTTAATCCAGTCATCTGTTGAAGGGCATCTCAGTTCCTTCCACGATTTAGCTATTGTGGATAATGCTGCTATGAACATTGGGGTGCATATGGCCCTTCTCTTCACTATATCTGTATCTTTGGGGTAAATACCCAGTATTGCAATGGCTGGGTCATAGTGTAGCTCAATTTTTAACTTTTTGAGGGACCTCCACACTGTTTTCCAGAGTGGCTGTACCAACTTGCATTCCCACCAACAATGTAGGAGGGATCCCCTTTCTCCACATCCTCTCCAGCAATTGTTGTTTCTTGCCTTGTCAATTTTTGCCTTTCTAACTGGCATAAGGTGGTATCTTAGTATGGTTTTGATTTGAATTTCCCTGATGGCTAATGATTTTGAACATTTTTTCATGTGTCTGTTAGCCATTTGTATGTCATCATTGGAAAAGTGTCTGCTCATATCTTCTGCCCATTTTATGATTTGTTTATTTGTTTCTTGCATATTGAGTTTGAGAAGTTCTTAGTATCTTGGATACCAGTCTTTTATCTGTAGCATCATTTGCAAATATATTCTCCCATTCCGTGAGCTGCCTCTTAGTTTTTTGACTGTTTCCTTGGCTGTGCAGAAGTTTTGATCTTGATGAAGTCCCACAAGTTCATTTTTTTCTTTTGTTTCTCTTGCCTTTGGAGATGTGTCATGAAAAAGGTTGCTTTGGCCGATGTCGTAGAGATTGCTGCCTATGTTCTCCTCTAGGATTTTGATGGATTCCTGTCTCACATCGAGGTCTTTCATCCATTTGGAGTTTATCTTCCCACAGAGATTTTTCTGCCACTTCAGTTTACATAATTTCCTCCCACCCTGAAGTCTTGTTGTCTCTGTTGTGATGATGATGAGAAGGATGAGAAGGAAAAAGAGGAGATATTGAAAGTATCAGCACTACATAACTTAGTGGCTATTTGGTTCATAATTATTAATATTTGCAGCTTTATCTTTACAAAATATGTGTAAGTTGATTAATGCTGTATGTATTAGGCACAGAAGAACAGAAAAGCAGGGAATATGACATCTCTCTTTTTTTTTCTCTAGTAAATAATATGCTATCCACACAGTAGGAAAGGTACTTACTGATTAATAGCTAAAACTCAAAAACCTTTGGCTGTTGCATTTCAAATCTGAAACATTCTACATATATCAGGCTTCTCTACAGGAAAAGCAGTGGTTCCTGAAATTTCCTAAAGAAGAGACTGTCCATGCTTGGTGAACTACTCAATCCCATTGCTATCCTCCTTTCTCCTTAATCTATCTGTCTCCCTTCTGCAACCTTTCCCCCCCAGTTCTTCCAAATGTCATATAAGCTCAGTTCTCTCTAACAAACCATTCCTTCAAGGAATTGCTAGAGTGGCTTCTGGTTTTTTGGTTTGTTTTTTGGACTATACCTGGCCAAAAAATACAGCAGGTAAACAACCAGTGTCCACTATAATCACCTTAGTGATGGTCTTTTCCATACAGAAAGTTTGCCATCCCTCGTCTATTTCCTTTAAGTCTGTTACACTTTCATCATTGGCAAAGAGTTCCAATCAACAACAAGAAAGAAAGAAAGAAAGAAAGAAAGAAAGAAAGAAAGAAAGAAAGAAAGAAAGAAAGAAAGAAAAGAAAAAGAAGAAAAAGAATCAAGAATCCAAAGTTCAAAACACATTTTTCAGAAAATATTATTTGAAAAAGTGTGTTTATGAATGCTACAAAACAGAAAACTAAAGGTAAAAAAATGTAAATGTTGAGATCTACTTCTTCATGTAGATACAGAACAAAGAATAACCTACATTATGACTGCTCATAAAAAAAAAATGCTGTGCAGCAACACGGGTTTCCAACAAATTCGATAACCTGTTTCTGTCTCCCCCTTTCTCCATTAAATTGAACTCTCTGAATTATTCATGAGGGCTATTTTAATGGGATAATTTTTTCTTGCAAACGCTGACACTAATACTAAGGAATACCTCTAGGTATTCATCTTGGATAAATAAGGCTCCTGGTAACTAGTTTTCTTGATGCTTCACCTTATTCAAATGAACATATATGGAAGTGACTAATATAGACCATTTTTTAAACACTTAATGTTTTCAATATGTTCCTCTCCATATATGTATAGCCAAACATATGTTTACTCAAGAATTAGCCAGGATGTTGAATTAAATGAAAGTAGAGCCTAAAGTTAAGTAATTCTCAGGTGAACTCAGGCAGGGCATTAAGAGGAAATTTAAAGTCCACATTTTCCAGCTGTGATGACAGCTCAGAATGACTTTGGGAATTGCGCACCCCTCCATAGTGCTTCGACCACATTCAGAACCAATCATTCACTTCAATGTATCCATTAGAGGTTCTTAACTCAGGATAGGAGGAGTTTTAGGGGGTTGGTGAAGTCCCTGAAACTGTTACCAAATACATTCTGTGTGTGATTTTTTTTTTTTTTTCCTGAAGAGAAAGCTCATAGCACTCATCAAATTCTCAGAGGGTTTCTTGTCTACTCCATTGCCAACCACCTCCAATGGTAACAATTTTCGTTTTACAAAGAAGTAAGACTTCAGAAGTGAGGATTCTTTAGATTTCTGTGTGACATGGAGGGGTGGCATGGGGGGAGTGGATGGTTATTTGTCTTTCATTAAATTTAGTATTATGAAGATTCACATGCAACATTCCCAGGACTTGGAGAAAATTACACTTTGTGGGTTAATTATATTTCATTACTTAATACACTTTAGTTTTTACCATTATCTGATCATTTTTTTCCAGGTGTCTCTACAAGTCTGCTCATGTCTGTCCATAAATAATACCCTGAATCATTTTGTGTTTTTTCCACTGACACTCATTAATAAAAAACTAAGTTAAATATTGGGAAAATCCTCTCTAACCTATTCTAACAGACGATGGTGCTAAGTAAGCTACAGAGTGGTCAGATTGCTTGAAGCTTTAATATATATTAAAATGATGCTGTCATTTAATAATGTTGAAGACATTACAGCTTCTAGAGTAATAAAGTTATTTTTATTTTAGTCGCAGTGTAAAATTTACTTTCAAAGAAATAAAATTGTAAAGAAAATACTTCTTCTCCCCCCCCCCAATTCAGCTTTCTAACATTTCTAACAGTTCTGTGATAAATCTAACAAGATTTTTAAGACACTGAGGTGACTGTCACTGCTGGAATGTGTCCTGGAGGCTTTTTCTGTCAGAGGAGATGACAGTGACTCTTCCCATGCAGATTAAGCTGGTGTTTACAGATTTGCCCTGGGTGTGCATTTTCATCCCGCTGTGATCAAGTAACACAGCCTGACGAGTGCCAGACAGATCTCTTCGATAAGAAAGGCTTGAATGTGCCCTCACTTTGCACAGGGCGCAGCCCTAATCAGATGCCCTTGGCAAGGATCCTTTTCCTGTTCTCGTTTACAATGAACCGTTATGTACAATTTACCTTGTTCCCTTCCTCTTTGGGTGAAGCATTGGGAATGAATGTGCAAAAGATTCAATAGTGAATTCCGTGCTGAAACTCAGATTGTTAAATGTAAGAAAAAAAAATCAGTATTAGGATTCAATTTTTGGAGATGTGATAGGAGGCCTGTGTGACCATAGGAGACATCTAAAAATATTTGAGTCCTTTACGGTAATTTAAAAAATTTTGTTAATTTTCACACTGCAGAGTTTTCACAGACAGAACCATGAGATAAGAAATCTTATTCTGGGCAAAAGCTAATCGGGTTCCAGATGCTGGAGCGTAAACCCAGGAGCTGCCTGGGAGGGCACATCACTGAACTCCCCCAGCCCTCCCACCCCCTGTCATTTCATCCGAAAGCCGGCATTTTTAATATCCATGGAAGAAAACTAGCTGTTGTCATCAGATACTGAAAATCAGCTCTCTACATTTTGATTTCTTACTTCATTTCAGTCAGAACAGTCCATTAAGAAATTTGTTAGGTTTTGAAAGGGATCACATTTGTTTTGTTTTTTCATAAATGCAGTCTGCTATGCTGAATTAAAAACTTAACAAAGTCGCATGCTGAAGAAGAAAATGTGCTAATTGAAGACCCAAGTTCCCAGTTCTGCCTCTGTGAAGCTTTGAGATCTTGGAAAAGGCACTCCCTGTCTATGAATCTGACTTGCCTTACCTGTAATAAAACAGGAGCAACAAGACCTTCTGTCCCAATATCCACCTCGCTTGGCCAACCTGGAGAGTAACCAACAAAGAGCAATAGTAAAAAAATAAACAAAAATAAAAAAATTATGTAGTACTCTATAGCATTTAGCACACATCTCTCATTCCTAAGATGCAATCAATCAATATTTGCTGACTTAATTATTAATTTTTAAAAGCATGTGATTTTAGTATCATCAGGTCCTTATCCAGACTTTGGAACAGAGAGAAGATTTCTGATTACAACCAAATACTAGTAGTTAACACTTTACCCTCTCAGCAAATGGTGCTGGAAAAGCAGAATATTTTTTATCACCTACTCTTTCAAATGAAGTTTTGGGTTTGCATTTTTAAAATAATTAATTTTAAGAATAACGAATGTCACCTACATGGGAGCTATAAGAAAAGTGTATGAAATCTTTAGAGAATATCTCATAATGTTTTCTTCTAGTCATTACTAAAGATGACTAAAAGAGCCATTAAGGATGTTTTCAATTTCTGACAAATTCGATAAATTTCTATGACTTCCAACTATTAAGAAAAAGTCCTAAGAAACTATGATGAAATCCTAATCTTGCTGAGAATATCTCGAGTACAATGTCCTCTCTGAAGGACTGATAGTTAAGCCATTCATCCAGTTTTTGGTTTAGACCCATCAACTTCCAAAAAAGAGTTTAGTCCAGGACACGAATATAACAAATTAGGCTGAAGGAAAGGGAAATGGTGATTATCGCACCCTATCAGTGCAGTCCAGCTGACTCGGCGTTTACTTTCCTTCAGATTGTCTCCATTTTACAGCGAGCAGGCTCCAGGCCACACAGCTGGTGAAGGAGGCAGGGGTCAGCTGGATTCCGAAGCCTGTATATTTTCTTCATTACGTTCCATTCCGGAAAGCTAGAAAGGCCAAAAGATCACAATATTTCTCTTCATATGGGCTATTTTTTAAAGCAGCATCTATTTTCATAATTTTGTGCAAAATGTGTGTGTGTGCATAAGAATTAGGTTATTCATTTTATTGACCTGAATATCTCCAAAATAAGTGATTGGTTAATTTATTCTTCCACTTTCTCCTTCCTTTTCTTTTCCTTACTTTTCTTAACACTTAGGCACTATCTTGCATTGCGTTCCTCCAGATGCTATCCTTATTGCAAGGATTTGAGTGTAAGCAGCTGGTTTGGAAGGTGATTCCAGAAAACACCTGTAAGGTTGTAGGAGGTAAGACAGGTAAGGGAAGGGGGCGACACGCGGTGTGTTAATGAACACTTTGCTGCTGTGAGTCTCTGGGAGACAGAATGGGACACAGCTTTGAGCTGTTCTACCAGAATGATAAGAAAGCGAAGGTATTTACCTACCAACTCCCACACCTCATCACTGACAGCTGCTCCTCCAAACTGTTAACCCCCAGGGAGTCTGCCTGATTCAAACACAGCTGCGCATGCTCCTGCCACCGGAGACAGCCCCAGGGGAGAGTTGCAGGTGAAGAAGCATTGGTAAGCGCAGGAAAGGTGAGCGTCCAGGGGATCCGGGCGGAGCACCTGCAAGTGACTGCTTCGGACAGATTCCATTCTGTGGTGAGACGATTCCATTATCTAGTCTATGCTATTTCAACAGATTTAGTTTAACAATTAAAAGGAACACCAAACACACCGCAGTCGGAGAATATCTGACCCTTTTCTGTGGAGAAAAATAAATGCCAGTAGGCAGACAGAGAATAATGGGTCTAGCCTGACCTAGATTGGGAGGAATTTAGAAGTCTGTCCCCTGGGAAGGAAGGTTTTACAGTGCTCAGAGTAGCTAGGATGAGCTGAGAAAGCTTTTCAGCCTTCACTTTAAAGAACATTATAAAATGGACGGTAGCCTTTAAAAAGTACCTGTGAGGCCAGAGTTAGCAAGACTGCAAAAAGAGCTGTGTTATTAGCTAACGAGAGTTTATAACAGTTAAGTAGTGAGAATAGAATTCAACTTGTACTTAGATTTTTATTTTGCATTAAGCTCTTGCTCTGTGGAGGGTTTTAAGCTATACAGAAAGCA
Organism: Ursus maritimus; assembly: GCF_017311325.1. Lineage (NCBI taxonomy): Eukaryota > Metazoa > Chordata > Mammalia > Carnivora > Ursidae > Ursus > Ursus maritimus. The sequence goes on along the minus strand of NW_024424453.1, from coordinate 16,250,397 downwards.
AAACACAAGTTTATCCATGTTAAGTTATAGAGAAATATTTTATTGAGAGAACAGTGAAAAATTCCCTTGATCTTAAAATTAGTTTCTCAAAACTATGAATTATATTAAAATTTCTTGAAGAAAACTATTAGAGAATTTTTAATAATGATTTTTTTCCCCTCGGAGGGGAATTGTGCCTATTCTTCAAAAAAAAAAGTAGTGTCAGGTTTTTGAAGTAAACATATTATGTTTTACACCACCATCAATCCCATTTAGTTAAGATGTAAGCCCTTAGAGATTTGAAACTTCAAAACACAAACTATGCGCTAATGAGAAAGAAGTTGAGTGCCTAATCCTCAAACAGCAAGGTAACGCAATTTTCTCTGAGTTTAAATTTTTTGATTAGTTTTTCAGAATACAATAGTATACCAAAAAATAGCTGGCATATCAATTTATTGCTCATTGAAGAGATTTTAGGTTCTTTTAGGCATCTTTGATAAAGAAAAGTTTTAGTGAAAGTTTTGGAATTACAAGGAAATGAGACCAAGAGGGAAATTTAGTTGGCTTGAATTTCCAGAGGTCTGTCCTGATTATTTTTATGAAATACTTAGAAAATAAGAGAGTGGTTTTAAAGAAGACATGCACGCATAAGTGTATGTATATGTGCATGTGTGTGTGTGTGTGTGTGTTTCCTAATTAAAACAGGAATCCTTTCAGGTGCCTGGGTAGCTCAGTTGGTGAAGTGTCTACCTCTGGCTCAGGTCATGATCCCAGGGTCCTGGGATCTAGCCCCGCATCGGGAAGCCTGCTTCTTCCTCCCACTCCCCCTGTTTGTGCTCTCTCTCTTGCTGCCTTTCTCTCTGTCAAGTAAATAAATAAAATCTTTAAAAAAATAAAATAAAATAGGAATCCTTTCAAATTGAAAAACAACTTGTAAAATGTAGAAAATAAGTTGCAAACAGTATGTAATCTGGCCCCTGGCTACCTCTTCCCTGTGATTTTCGTGCTTCTCTTCTTCTCACCCACAATGTTCCAGCCATACTTATCTCTATTCAGTTCTAGAAGGTCCTTATGGATGCCATTCTTCTGGCTAGGATGTTGCTCCCACCATCTCTCCCATGACTGACTTTAGGGTTCAGATTAAACATCATTGTTTCCAGACGGCCATTCATAAATACTTACGTAAAGTAGTTCCACTGTCTAACCCCTATTTGCTGCCTTTGTGGTGCTCCACACCATTTGTGATTAAATATTATCTTACATATTTGTTTATTTCTAGAGTGGAAACTCCACAGAGGCAAAAATACGATGTTTCATTGACCAGCCCCCGTGAGACACACTGCCTGAATTAGTCTTTCATTCTTTTTCCCTGGAAACAATAATGAAAAAATGTCCCTGCAGGGGGGATTCTATTCCTCCTACTACCCCGGTCATGCAGAGTCACTTTAGGACTTAACTGTTTGTTTATGCCGTTGGTCCCCTTTTGCTCCCAGTAAAGGGAAGTGTCACGTGTCACAAGTGGTGGTAAACCTGTTGGAATACTGTCTTCGACAACCTGGGCACTACCTGACATACGGTGTCAAGCCGTAAGGCAGTTCCAGAGTTGATGGATGGAGCAGCTTTTTACACTCTGGCCCAACCTCACCGCCCAGCACTTAGTCAATTAGATCCCAAGCTGTCGCCGACACACTCTATTGCTTTACACATTCTGTTCCCTCCCTCAGGAGCAGTAATAATTTTAGCTAATATTTGCCGAACATTTACTATGCCAGGCATTCCACCAATCGCTTTCCCTTCATTATTACATCTAACTCTCACACACTCTGATGAGGTGGGCAAGATTAATCTGGTTTTACTGGTGAGTCAAATAGCGTCGCCAAAGTCACATGGCTGGAATGTGGAGAAGCCAGGAGGTACACTCCGTTCATCAGACCCTAACCCCTCCACTTCATAAACTCGGTGTGTGACCCACTCCTACGAAAGTCACCTTCAACATTTCACCAACAGCTTCCCGTTTCTATATATCCTCCCCAATTCTAATGTACTTCGTGCTAACCTCTGTTAGCGCTCAGGTCACTACAATGCGATTCATTTTGCACTGGCCATCTCAGAGATATTCTACGTATGGCACGAATCACGATTTTTGTTTTTATTTTTTAATCCTAAGAACCCCTTGAGGTGCCTGGTTTACAATACACGTTCAATAAAGGTCCGTTAAATGAAGGAGGGAATTATTGTTCTGATTTATGTGCTCAACCAAAACAAGTCAAAAGGATCCCATTAAGATGGATTGTTGAATGTGGTGATGAATCTTGGGCAAAAATTGCTGTCCCTGTGATGAACAACCAGCATCTGATCAAATAAACAATCACTATATTCCATTCGAAAACAATTTTTTTCATTAAAAAAAAATCACAGCATGTGGCATTGCTCTTAAGTAAAAGTTAAATAAAATAGTTAGTTCAGCTGGTTAGAAAATGTGCTTCAAGTTTAAAACCACATATCATTGTTTAGACAGATGATTATTTGGGACAGACTTCAATAGAATCATACTTTGCTACAAAGAAGGCGGCTTTGGCAACAGCCCACAGTGATCAGCCAGGGTGACTCATATTTTCCAACTGAGATCAATGGACCTTAATCTATTAACACAGACCTAAATATCACCTGATAGCAAGAGATGACAGTGGAGGTATGAGTAAGAAAGGTATGGAATATTTAGATTTAAGAGATGTCTTTTCATGTTATAATCCCTTTTCATACTCTATAGGAAAGCAGCATAATTTTAGATTTTCAATTAGTTTACCCTAGGTATTAAATAAAAAATATCTTTTTGAGTAACATAAATTATTTTTGTTCACCTACTTCAAGCCGCTCTTTGCAGAATTTGATTTTTAAAAGTCCTCGGCAGCATCTTAGTAATAAGCCATTTTAAAATGTCAACAAATAGTTTCATTTTGGGGAGGATGATAATCACCCCAGTCAATCAGATGCCTGCTAGATATTTAAATTTTAAAGGGTAAGCTCGTGAACTAGCCACAAAACAATCCACAATCAACAATGTTAAACCAAAAATAAACAGTTCAGATACCCGGAAAAAAAGATATTTGGTGGCAAAACATGATAGTGTCCTTTAGTTTAAAAATAAGATTCAGAATTCGCTTCTCCTCAGTTTCTCACAGTATTTTTAAGTATGCACTTGCTAACAGAATCATTTTATCTATTTCAATTATCGTGTAGCTTTTAATGAATTATATATTACATTGCATTGGCGTAGACTGAGAAAGGAACTAAGACTTACTTTAGGATTCATAACATGTAGTCTGCAGTTGCCTTGTCTTCTTTTTTTTTCCTCTTTTTCTCCTTCTTTCCTTCCTTGGTATCTTTTTCTTATATTTTCTTGTTTACTTTTTGGATCTATTGATTTCTTCTTTTTCCTTACTCTAGGATTATCAGCCTCTTGAGGGTGGAAACCATCGTTTATGTTTCTTTACCTCCCTGAGCTCAGTCAGAGTGTGCGAATCATATCCCAGGTAAGCATTAATTAAATGATTAAATGAATGACAGTGAACGGAAGACTGACTGTCATAAGGATAACTTCATTGTGTACCTACCTGAAAAAGCTGGATGAACCCATTCAGAACATTATTAGTCAAAGCAACACAGTAAAGTAGATTGCCATATCATACTTTTAACTACTAGCAATTTTTATATCAAACGATCTTCTTCTAGACGGCACAATGATGATATGAAGACAATTGTACAACTTTGTTGAGGACGTTAAAGTGGACCCAAATAAATGCAGAGGTATACTGTTCCTGGATGGAAAGAGTCAATGGTGTAAAAGATGTCAATTCTCCACAAATTAATCTCTAAATGTAAGGCATTTCTCCAAGTTTATAACAAGATATTTAATTTTTAGAATTTGAAGGGCAAATTTTAGAGTTGCGAGGGAAAATCTAATTGGTAAGAATATTTTGAAAGAAAAAAACATAGAACAATGGGAACACTTTACCTCTTGGAGAGCATAACACGTCATACAGAACCGGTAAGCTGAATAATATTGTATTGCCACAAAGTAGTCAGGAGTGCAAGCAGGAAGACCAGTTAGGGCATTATCACGATAGCCCATGTTAACAATCCTGAGTCTCCATATCTTTACTAATTTGCTTGATCCATCAGTTTCTGCTAAGTGTGCTAAAATAATCCACTATGAGTACAGATCAGTCTATTTCTCTTTGTACTTGTCAGTTACTGCTTGATATATTTTGAAGCTATTTGCATATGTTTGTGATCATTATTTTTTCTTTTTATCAGTATGGAATTGTTCTTTCTCTTAATGCTCTTTTCCTTAAATTCCATTTGGTTGAGGTTGATATTGCTATACTATTTTGTGGTTAATAATTAACAAGTCGGGGCACCTGGGTGGCACAGCGGTTAAGCGTCTGCCTTCGGCTCAGGCGTGATCCCGGCATTATGGGATCGAGCCCCACATCGGGCTCTTCCGCTATGAGCCTGCTTCTTCCTCTCCCACTCCCCCTGCTTGTGTTCCCTCTCTCGCTGGCTGTCTCTATCTCTGTCGAATAAAAAAAAAAAATCTTAAAAAAAATAATAATTTACAAGTCATATCTTTTCCCATCACTCTAGACCCAGCCTTTCTGTGTGGTTTTGCTTTAGGACTGTTCCTTGTAAGCACAACTTAGTTAATTTCACTTTCTTTTTTCTTTACAAATTGATAATCTCTTCAGTGGGACAGTTTTACCCATTTAACTTTAATGTGATTACTGACACATTTACAGTTATTCCTGCCCTTTTATTTTGTGTCATCTTGTTATTGTCCTTCCTTTTATACACATTAAAATGTACATAAATATAAAGTATATAAATATATCAGAGATAATATACCATATCATACATATTTCTTTTTTCTCTACTGATTGGGAAACTGTAGATTTTTATTTCTCTCCTTTTAGGGATGACTTTCAGATTATTAAGATGCATATGTAACTCTCTTAAATAGTTTCCTATCCATCCAACCACAGTGAGACTTTGGGCATGCTTTACATTGTCATTTAACAACCTCTGTTCCATCATGATATTGCTGTCTACAGTTGTAATTTTGCCATCTCTTCATCAAATAAAAATGATCGAATGTTTGTATTCAACAGTTAATATTTAATGTTTCAGCCATATTTTGTCAATGTCAGTGCACACTATCATTTCATATGTCTAACACTTTCTTCCCTGTTCACTTTTATTTTACCAGAATTCCACCCTTTAATAAACATTTGAGTGATAGCCTTTATTTACTTTTATATGTTTGCAAATATCATTTTTCCCTTACCCTTGAAGAAGAATTTGGCTAGGAATAAAGTTCTATGTTGGCAGATACATTCCCTCTCTGTGAGAAGATATAATCCTACTCGCTTCTGGCATGAATCGATGCCAAATAACGCTGGCAAAAAAAATTGCGGCTGTTACTTTAAATGTCATTTATTTGTAAGAAAAATATATTTTTTCCCTGGCAGTTTTTTAGATGATCTGTTTATAATTGATGATCCGGGTATAATTAGGTATCTAGCTGTGGATTTACTTTTTTCTTTATTTTGCTTGTATTTGGAGAATAATTTCAATTCTGGAAAGTTGTCAGTAATTACCTCTCCAAACACTGATTTTTCTGCCATTTCCTCCAGTCTGTTCTGGAATTCTTATTAGATCAATATTGGAGCATTTTGATTTAACCCATGTTTCTTAACTGCTTTTCACATCTTTATATCTTTAACTCTTTATGGTACCATATTCCAGTTTATTAATTTTCATTATGACCATATCCAGTCTTCAGTTTATCCCAACTATTACGTTATTTTTCTTTTTAATAATTATACCTTTTATTTTCAAGAATTTAAAACTATTTTTTGTTTCATCTTTCCTCTTCACTGTTTTGTTTCATAAATTGTCATTCTTTTTTTTTAAAGGAAGAATGGATACCTGCATTTCTTTGGAAATCCACAACATTTTTTTAAAAGAATTTATTTATTTATTTGAGAGAGAAAGCGTTAGCAGGGGGAGGGACAGAGGAAGAGAGAGGGAGAAGCAGACCCCCCACTGAGCAGGGAGCCCACCTCGGAGCTCGATCCCAGGATCCCGGGGGATCATGACCTGAGCCAAAGGCAGTTGCTTAACTGACTGAGCCACCCAGGCGCCCCCTCCACAGCATATTTATTTTAAAGTTTTTGTCAGACTCTTCTACATGGAATGAATGAATGAATTTCTAATTGTTTATTCTTTGTCATTTTTAGCATTGGTTTTTTTCATGTTCAGAAATTTGTGTTTGCAGATTAATTTTAATGTGGATGGATCCTGATATCTGTTCCTCTCCGCCAGTTCCCCTCTTTGCCTACTTCTCCCTGTCCTTGCAGGTCTTGCACTTGCCTCTACCCACCACACTGGACCCCCAACCTAAGACAGTGATTTCGGGTTTGTTTTTTTCTTTTTAAGATTTTATTTATTGATTTGACAGAGAGAGAGCCCAAGTAGGTAGAGTGACAGGCAGAGAGAGAGGGAGAAGCAGGCTCCCTGCATGGGACTCGATCCCAGGACCCCGGGATCATGACCTGAGCTGAAGGCAGACGCTTAACCAACTGAGCCACGAAGATGCCCCAAGACAGTGTTTTTTGTTTTTTTTTTTTAAAGATTTTATTTATTTATTCAGCAGAGATAGAGACAGCCAGCGAGAGAGGGAACACAAGCAGGGGGAGAGGGAGAGGAAGAAGCAGGCTCATAGCAGAAGAGCCTGATGTGGGGCTCGATCCCATAATGCCGGGATCACGCCCTGAGCCGAAGGCAGACACTTAACCGCTGTGCCACCCAGGCGCCCCAAGACAGTGGTTTTTAAAGGCAGTTCAGAGTGCACAGTGACATTGGAGGTTTGCAGACCCAGCCTCTGACTCAGCAGCAGTCTGTCTTAGGTCCAGATTGGAAGCTGTGCCTGTTCCCTTTGCAGCCTTAGGCCTGCAGTACTCCTGAAACCAGAGCCCCATACAAACACAGTCATTGGTAGCGGAAATTTTCAGCTTCCTTTAAAATGAGGAGAGCAGCACTAAATCCTTGGCAACAAGCAGTGAGCCCGAGTCCAGCCCCTGCTTAAGGTGGGTCCTTGTTTCCTTTGTCCTGTAGGGGCCAATTCCTGACCACTCTTCTTGCTTCTGGACGCTGAGCCCAGAAAACCCACCTTCAGCCTTGGAGTCGAGATTATCCTATGGCATTTATGTCCCACTTCTGGTCTGAANGAGTGTTCACCTTTATTTGAAATGAACATTTGTCCTCCTCTCTTTTTTTAAAAACTTCATTCATCAGTGCTCTATTTTTGGAAAAGAAAACTTCTGACCTAGAATTTGTCACTCTTTCTTTAAAATAACCCTGTGAGGGTGCCTGGGTGGCTCAGTTGGTTAAGCAACTGCCTTCTGCTCAGGTCATGATGTCAGGGTCCTGGGATTAAGCCCGGCATCAGTCTCCCTGCTCAGTGGGGAAACTGCTTTTGCCTATCCCTCTGCCGGCTGCTCCCTCTGCCCATTCTCGTTCTCTCTCTCTGAAATAAATAAAGTCTTACAATAAATAAATAAATAACCCTGTGAGATAGATAGGCAGGGCTGGGAAAGTCCGAGATTATTAGGTGTCTTATTTTATTAATTTTACAAGTAAGATATTACAGAAATCTAAACAGTTTCCCATTATTTCAGAGCAATTTGAATGAAGAATGAGGGCAAGAGCTCAGGTCTCTATAGTTCCATTTCAAACCCTGTTTTTCTACAGCATACTTTTCGTTTGTTTTGTTTTGTTTTTGTTTTGATCTCACTTTCTTCTATTTATAAAAATAAAATGAGGTAAGTGTTTATTTGAAAATCAATCTAATGTTTCTACTTTGAGAATGTATTGAATTACCACATGCTTAAGACAGCTTGTACTAGTGTCTGATGGCTTCAATGGCTACGGATCTGTTTTCTTCGGTCTCAAGGTCAGGCCTTAGAAAAAGCTGAAGCTCATCACCTCAACACTTCAGTTCATTGGGTCGCCATAGGAAACAACCGAATGACTTCCTGACCTTTATCCATGGCACCCCTCAGAACAAGTGTATGACTTGGCCAAATTCTTACTCACTTATTCATTCGTTCAATGAATAATTAATGAATGCCCATTATGTGACTCTCTCCAGTTTGCCAGGGAGGACTCAGTGCTCTGTCCAGTTTAGCATTTTTCTCAGACAGAAGTGTCCCAGTTGGGATGATAAATGGTACGGTTCCCCTAAATAGGTGCCAGCCCTGGTCCTGGGGCAGTGACTGCCTGAGTGACTCAAACGGGCAAAACCTCCTGCCTCTCTCTTTCGTCTCCAGCTTTCACGCCACCATGAAAGCTCACCCACTATAAACGGAGAGGTCAAGGGGTTCTTAGCTAAGAGATGGTTACTGCCTTGCCTACTCAGAGTGTAATGGACGTTCAGAGACTAATAAACTGTGTACACGAACAGAAACTACATCCTGCCAAGAAGATCAAGAAATCAAGAGCGCCGGGTGGTGGGGCTGCTGTCATCAGTGATGCCACCCCTACGGCACTGCCTCGAAGTCCTTTCCTTGCTTCTGCACTTGGTCTCTTTCCTCTTTTTACTGGGTCCATGAAAGGGGAAAAACCTAAAAACAAACACAGTGAGCATTTCTCTAGTTGGTTTGTGGACTCTGGGAGAGATATTATTTCTGCATCGAAGTGTAGAAAATCAGGCATTCCGTATTCAAGATATAACAAATGTGCCCATATTTCAAGCCTTTTAGAGTAAGGTAAGTATCAGGGCTCTTACGTCTTCCAAGGCCCCCAGAAAGATAAAAAGTAGAGAAATGGCAAGATAGGGTTTGAAATATTATCTCTAAAATGCAAAATTGCAGGGTGAGCATCTTTCCCCAAGCTTTTGAGTGTTATGTCTTGGATTCCATGTGTTTATATTTCTTTGAATATTTTGCTAATATCAAGAGTCTAAATGTGAAGCATTTCTGGGGCTTGGGCTTTCTACGCGCACACACACATACACATACACACACACACACACACACACACACACACACAAAGCCTCAGCTTTTAGTGGCACATTTTAGGATAGAAGCACTAAAATATATGTTTTTCATTCTCTCCTTTTTTTGGAGCAAATAATTTTTTTTAGCAATTATTTACTCAACTATTAAGGCTGATTGAGAGCACAAAAATATCCATACGTGAATATTCATATATAAAAAGACTTGTTGCTTTATAGACAAAGTTCCCCCATTGACCATTGGATTTTGGTATTCGAATTTCTAACTGAAGAGGGAGAAAAATGTGTATCACTTTGGCTAGGGAAGGTAAGGACATCTTAGGAAAATAAGAAGCTAGGCAAGACTAGTTGCAAAAGTGCAAAAGGTTCTCTTCAGGGAACAATGTTCCCTCAAATGGGTGCAGACATAGACAGAATGTGTTTTCTCCCACTGTGCACCCCGACCCTTCATTAAAGGACAATGTGAGGTTCATTGCCATGGGGAGTCAATTCCAATTACAAGTGCACCCATACCACCTCTGCCGCTTAATTCCTCGGGACAATCGTTGTGAAGAGGTATTGCCTGAAAAATAGTTTGCATGTGTGTCTATTGACTTTGTAATATTAAACAGATTAACAGACTTTGAAAATGACTCAGAATTGCCTCTGGTAATAGTCATGACTCATATTATCAGTTGATTTCCTCTTATATGTTTGTTTATGATCCATGCCAAACATTTGGCAGAAAATCTTGACCATACCGACAACTGCAAGCTGCTTTTTCTTTTAGATTTTACAAACTACTTGGGTTGATTCTAATGAAATGGGCAGAGAAGAAATAATCCGAGAAATGCTGCATCTGTATTTACTCCTTGAGGATAAACTGGCAAACAAGTGAAGGAGCTTGTGACACGCTGTCTTTTTGAGGCAACCAGGCCCACACCAGATTCTCACCAAGGATGTCCAGGCATTTAGGGTCTAGGCTGTTCACTACTTTAAAAGTATATTACCAGAATCCAGTTATGCTCTTTTATTTTAAGTGAAGCTTTAAAATGGCTGCATTAGCCAACTTTACAAACAAGATCTACAGAAGGCAACTATTTTAGGGTAGTATGAAAGTTTCATTGAAAGATGGCATGGGGTAGAAACTCATATGGGACGATCCTAGGGAGCTCTTAAACATACCTTTCACTACGATTCTACCTGGAAGAGGTCTGTTTCTATGCTTAACCACTATTGCACATTGTGTCCGCCACTTGGCTTGCACATATATTGGTGGTTATCTTCTCATACGTATGTCCCATATTACTAATTAGATCATGAACCGGGAAGCTATAACACACGGTCCCAAATGTGAAAATTTTCTATGTATGAGTTTAATGTTTGTTACTAGTTTACCTTCAGAATAGAGGGCAACTCAGACCTTAGATGATCAAAGAAGGTTAGATTTTGTTGAGACCTTAGATATCATGCAGTCCGGTGTCCATCAAACTCTTGTGTAAGTATCTGAACTTGAAGAAATATAACTCAGGTGTGTAATGTACAAAAGAGATGTAAAAAGGAGCTGGAAAGGCAGCACCTAGTAGACTGGATTTCTGCGAACCTTCCATTGCCTGTGTCTTCCTCAACCCGGTCACTTTCAAAGAACCTCTAGGACCCCACGAAGTAGTGTCTAAAAAACACTGATTTCTTTAATTTAAAGATAAAAGAATTATAAGTGTGGTTGTCTTCAAAATTTTCAGATCACATATTCTTATCAATAAAAACATTTGAGCATATGCTCCAGTGTATATTTATATACTACTATGGTATGCTTCTTATAAAACACACACACAAAATAAAAATGTATAAATAGTGACTTGCAAATATGGGAGTTATATTTTCCTCTCATACCCCAGCAGATCATCTTGTGCGCCCTTTATTCCCTGTATGAAGAATGCAGCCTATAGCTGTCAGGGCTGACATTCTCAAACCTGCAATGAAACAAGGATTCAGGGGTGTCTGGATGGCTCAGTCAGTTAAGCATTGGACTCTTGATTTCGGCTCAGGTCGTGATCTCAGGGTCTTGGGATCGAGCCCTGCATCGGGCTCTGTGCTCAGCCGGAGTCTGCTTGGGATTCTGTCTCTCCCTCTCCTTCTGCCCCTGCCCTCAATTGTGCTCTCTCTCTCTCATCTCTCTCTAAAATAAATAAATAAAATCTTTAAAAAATAACAAAACAGGGATTCAAAATCTGGTCAACTTAATGGTCCAGTGTTCTACTCACTCTTCAAATGTTCACTCCAGTTCAGAGTTTGTTTCTCTAGAACTGTGTTTTTGAGTAAGGTATGACTTCCTTTAAAACAACAAAGTCCTTATCTTTCTACTTATTGTGCAACAATAAAAAAACTAATTTATAAACCAAATATGATCTAACTACATAATCAATAAACACTGAAGATGCTAGCATGAATTGATTGTGACGGATTTCGGTGCTTTGATACAACTGAATTATCAATTATATCAACGAGGGATGATTTTGCATGTATATGGCAGCAAACAAGATTTATAAAGGTTTAGAGAAATAGGACTTCATTTTTCTCACATAGGCTACAAATAGGCAGTTACTGCATTGATTTGTGGTTTCAACAATGTCAAGGATGCTGTATCTGGAAATCTTGTTGGTTTTTCCTTCATGGTTATAAGATACCTACTGTATCTTATACAGTAAGTGGTTACTTTTATTTTTAATAACATCATTTCAACCGCTGACTGATTTATGAGCTTCCTCATAATAGTGCTAGCAATATACAAAATAAAAAAATTAATTGTTTTAATAAAAAATTATTATGTGTATTTGCAACTTTACCTTTTTTGCTAAATAATTGATTTGAGGGGATGCATACCAGACAGGCCCCACTGACATTTTTACTATTTCAAATGACTGATCAAATTTATTATTAACTCCAGACTGAATAGCCTGAGAAATGGGACCATTGAGATAAGCAGTACTGAAGACACACTCCTCCTTGTTCACAATATGCTGTGGGGAGTACTCCCAGCATAGAATTCTTTTTTTTTTTTTAATGTATTTTTAGGGTCTGTAGACACCCAATGCTGTCTTTTGATGTCAGTAGGAAATTAAATAAATAATTAGGAACCAGTGCGTGGTTGTATATAGATAGGCTGGGTAGGCTTTGGAAATAAGGGAAGGATGGAGAACGTGTGAGGTCCCCTGAGAGACACCTCTGTAGGTAGGAAGTAACAGGGGGAAGGTCACAGAGATAATCAGGGACTAGATCATGTGAAACCCACAAGCAATTTAAAAGACTTTGAATTTTATTCTCAGTGGAATAAGGAGCCTTTGAAGGGTTTTAAACACGCAGTAACATGACGTAAAATACATTTGGAGAAGTTAAGTAAATTGCCCAAGATTACACTGCTTATCAATTGGAGAAGTTGTGATTCAAACTCAGGTCTGTTCTCCAAACACTGAGCTAGCTTTTAACAATCCCTGCTCCAGAGTATTGCTTTACTTTTGATATTATTATCCAAATCAAATCTTAAACTCAAAGCTTGGGTTTGTGCCAAAGTTTATTTTTGCTTAAAGAGTCTGTTACATCAGCAGCAACATATTTTGACTCTCTGAAATATATTATGAAATATGAAGAGACAGAAAAGAAAGATAAAATGGAAAACAACCCTCTGCTGGAAAAAAGGTATCAAAAACTTTACTACATTGAAAACATTTAACCAAAATGGCATCCGAGAGGAATTCAGACAGCGATTTATGTTAGTTGCATTTATGCACTATGAATTAGAATGTGAATTATTACGTCAAAATAATTCTGATTTTTCTTTCAAAATTTTGTATGAAATAAAAATTGAGCTGAACATACTAGTACATAATTTCTTTATGAATTTTTCATATATCTCTCTTCTAGATTGCTTCAAGGTACATGATTAGTTATGTTGAAATCCATGAGAAAGGCTCATGTTGTATTTTCCTCCTGATTGGGAGAAAACTCATGAGATAAATTATCCCCTGTTCGTTCTACAATTTGCAGTCTCGAGAAGATTGGATAGTTCAAAGCAAAGCCTCATTCTGTTCTGAGATTCTTCCATTATTTTTTTTATTTATTTTGAGGTCATATGATTGCATTCTTCTTTTCCCTTTTCTTCTGAGGGAGCTAACATAAAATAGTTTTATGGAGGAAAGTAACTATCTTGGGAAAAAGTTGCACATTTATTTATTCAGTCAAATGATTTCTTGTATTGATGATCCCTAATTTTCTGTGCCTCTTTATTTTTCTGTGATGCAAAGAAAATAAAACTTCCTAAGTGGATTGGATAGCATATCAGGGCTGTATAGGCTATTGTTTTATGTTCCCTTTAAAAAGCAACAAATTTGCTTAATGACTGCTGAATTTATTCTTTCCTCTTATCCTGACCCGCATTTGGCCAATACTTTATGTCAGTAGTTGTATTTTGTCCTGAGAACCATGCCAGTCTAAGGTAAGAACAAAGATATTTTATTGTCATTAAGAGTATTCATTTAGTGTATAGGGGACAATTCTTCATGCCAATAAAGACAATTCTACAGTAGTATAATTTTGAACAACTTCAAAATATCTCATTGTATGAATGCACTAAAATTCACTCAAATAGACCCCTATTGTTGTACATTTAAACTGTTTTCCATTTTTTATTATGATTTTAAAATGCTGTAAAGAACACAATTATAACTAACTTCATTAACAAATGTTCAACAATTTATTTTCTCACACACAGTTGAAGCAATCTTTTCCAAAGACAAATCTACTTATATTTAAAACCCTTTAAAGCTTTGAAAGGAAATCTTAGTTGTTTGAGAAAAAGAACAAAGCACTGAAAAAAAGAGAGAACTTTGGTGCTTTTGGTCCTTCCTGCCTCATGGACCACGTTCCCCCTTCCCTTGCCATTCTAGCCACAGTGATGTCTTGTCAGTTCCTTGTATTCATCATGTCTCTTCCTACCACAGGATCTTTGCACCTATTACTTTTCTGATTGAACCCTGCTTTCTCCCCTCTTCTGGTTCACATGGGTTCATCTTTCAACTTTCAGCTTAAAGGGCCCTTCCTGAGAAAAGCCACTGTTGATCTCTTAACTTTACATACACCTGTTAAACACATTCATGCCTCCCTTACATAGTGCTTGCTGCAGCCACCACATGTTTGTATGATTTTAAATACGTCTTCACACTAAACTGTAACTTTTTGAGGGCAGGGTCTACTGAATACCTCACAAATTGACTGACACAAGTACATGTGTTGTGTATGTATGTGTGTGTGTGTGTGTATAAAATATTTATCAAATATGTACTGTGTGCCAAGTCCTACGTTAATTGTTGTATCTATGCGAATTTTCTTAAGCGTGTTCTTAAGCATCTTCTAAAATACATTTTTAGAAGTGGAAGCTATTTAGTCAAAGGCTGTGCACCTTTTTACAGTTTTAATACATGCATCAATTTGTTTTCAAGAAATGTACCTAATTAAAATCCCAAGACCAGTATGTAAGGGAGAGAACACTTTTCCTCGAGCCCCCAAAATACTTATAATTGCCTCTGTCGTAATTTTCATTTTTTTCCAGTAAGAAAGAGTATTTGTTTATGTTTATTAACCATTTGTTGCTACGGTGTGAGTTCTTAGATTTAAACCCTTATGCAGCATCTTACAAATAGAAATTTATATATTCCTGTGGTTCCACAAATTTCTTATTGGAGATCTGCAATACTTTTTCAAATTTTGTGTTTTCATCTGGATAAAATTATAAAAAAGAAATTATACAGGTATATTCTCGCCCTCTGGAGAACCACCATATAATCAAGTCTTACCAAGTAATTTTAGTACCAATGTTTGCATTATGATAAGGAAAAAAAAGGAACTACTTAACACAACTTTACTTATAAATAGTGAGAAAAGAAAAAAGCAGACTTAATAATGATGTTTTCATACCAAATGAAGGCCAAATGATGCCATGCTGTGCTCTATGAATAATAATGCCATAGTTATTTCAAAAGAGAACATTTCTGGAAGAACTAAAAAAAAACTTGCATAAGTACTATAGCATATTCTAAGAAGACATTTAGTTTCTGCAAAACAACATCATCTTTTATATTTAATTATTATTGTTGGCTTGAATTTTAAGGTTTCTTATAAGGATTTCATTGTCATTTAATTTAAAAATTCAGCTTTGTAAACATAGTATAATAAGATTTCTATACTGAGTTTTATATTTGCTCTTATTTGCCAATATATAATTAATTTTAATTAACATCAGGCGTCTTTAAAAATGTTTTCCTTTTTTTTTTTTTTAAGGATTTATGTATTTATTTGCGAGAGGCACACAGGGTAGGGGAGGGGCAGAGGAAGAGGGAGAGAGAAACTTCAGCAGACTCCCTGCTGAGCCTGGAGCCCCATACGGGACTTGATCTCAGGACCCTGAGTTCAGACCTGAGCAGAAACCAAGTTGGACACTTAACCAACTGTGCCACCCAGGTGCCTCTAAAACTATTTTCCTTTTTAAAAAATGGCTTTATATTATTCAACAGTGTGACGCACAATCACAGACCAACATAGTTTCAGTTGAACTCTACAACTTGCACTTACCTAATGAATTGAGAAGAAGAAATATCTACTGTTGTTAAGATGACCATAAAATTTATCTCTCAAACCACCAGCACACTGCAGGTATAGTGAACCTATGGAGATGTTGACCCACTATGTTGTACGGTGAAACTACTGTAACATTGTGTGTCAACTACACCCAAATAAACAATTAACAATAACAAAAAGAGAATCACCAGCACACTTTAAAGAGTGAAAGGGAATGCTGTGAATTGTCATGCCAGGACAAAAGGTGTAATACCATATCAGTCCTGTGCACACTGTGTTGTTTGGTCACTATCTCTATATATTTGGCTTTGTAGTAACTTTTTGTCATATAAGGAGCAAAGCAGGGAGAAATACGAATTTAGCTAGTCCAGTGTTATAGGATTTGGGCCTTGAGATTTGACTCACTGAATTAAAGAAAGAGAAGCAATAGGCGTATCTTCTGGAATGGTTGTATCTAGAAATAGGTAGAAAGCACAAAATGAGTCATTATGTATAAAACCAAGTAAGCTGAGAAGAGAACAGACAAAACTTGGAGTGAATTTTTTAAATAAATTAGACTCCAAGCACACTTTACCAATCCCATTCTTTTCCCTATAAATAGGAATTGCACAGAGAGAACACACGCTGGACTTAAGTGTCTTCAGTTCAACTTTAAAATGCCAACTCTAAGGGATGATAACTTCTAAATTCTTACCTCTGGACCCAACTCTCCCCTGAACTCCAAAACCGTATATACAACTTCCTACCTGTATGGAAGCCATCTCAAAATTAACATACTATTGTACTATTGTAGTCTGCTCAAACTGCCATAACAAAATAACATAGACTGAGTGGTTTAAACAACAGAAATGTATCCTCTCACAGTTCTGCAGGATGGAAAGTCCAAGGTCAAAGTGTTGGCCAATTCGGTTCCTGGTAAGAGCTATGTCTGGCTTTGCTGCCTTCTTGATGTGTCTCTGTGTGGTGACATGAGAGTGAGAAAGACAGAGAGAGACAGACAGAGAGAGGACAGAGAACAAGCATATGCGTGAGCAAATAGTGTGCTATCTCTTCTTACAAGGGCGCTTAGTCCCATAGCACACAAGGTCCACATCCTTATAACCTCATCTAACCCTAATTAAGGCCCCCATTTCCAAATACCGTCACATTGGGGGTTAGGGCTTCAAAACATGAATTTAGGGGAAACACAAACATTTTGTAAATAGCATAAGCCAAACTTCTTATATACCCTCCAACCTAAACTGGCTTATCTCTAAGGCTTCCTCATTTCAGTAAATGACACTTCATTTGAAATTGCTCAGATCAAACATTTGGAGTCATTCTTGATCCCTCATTTTCTCCCACACCCACCAATCTAAAAATTCTTTTAGTGCTTACTACAAAAAAAATGCTTGCCCTGGATTATAATATCCTCTGACATCCGGGATCTGGCTAACTCTCTGATTTTCTCGCCATTTCTGGCCCTACTTTCTTAGTTGATAGTATTACATTTTATACTATAACCAAAATTTCCATAATTGTTTAGCTCTATTTAAGTGGATCCATACTCGTTTCCAAATATTTTTCTCTGTTTTCTGTAGTCATCGATTGGTTGGCCAAATTTCATCATCTTGATGGTATCATTGTGCTGTGAGCTCTTGCATATTTGGAAATGTAGGCTTTTGCCTTTATTCTTAAGCAATGACTTGACTCTATTTTATCTCTACCCTGTGATGTATATTCCTGGACTCAGAGATAACTCTCTCAAGCCATCCCTCCCCAAATCTTGTGGGCCAAGTACAGACCCGTTTACTTTAGCAGAATTCTGAAATTTACTCTAGCTCTATTGAGGTATGTTTTCTACTTGGCCTTCTCCTTTAAATAGATCCAAATTTCAAATTGCAATCATTGTCATTGGGTTTTGTGGCTGTCGCCTAGTTCATTGGAGATGGGGTTTATAATTGTTTTGTTCTTTGCAATGTTTGGCTGCTTTTAGAGAGAAGGAGGAATAGAAATGCCTTTATTCTTTCATCTTTAACTGGAAGTTTTAGTCAAAAAATTTATAAATCAAAATATAAATCCAGTTGTCAAGACCTTCATAGTGTGGTAAGAGGAAATCGTTCTTAAACAATTCCTATTTCATATGCTATACGGTATAGTAGACAATAGCTTACCTATTTAATGCCTTCATCAGCTCTTATAAAAATAGCTTTTAGGCAAAAATATACATGTAAGCAAAATTTATGTTATATTACATTTAAAAGCAGGTATATTTATGTTTTTATTTGCCAGGAATTTTTAAACTTCAAATCAAAGTAATAATTAAATACATTAAATACTCATAATATTAACAAAATTCTAAAGTTTGGCATTACTAGGCTTATGAGGATGTAGAACATAGGAAACTCTCATATCACTGGAGGCATCAATGCTACTCCCAGTACAGATCCTAAAAAGTATTATTTTTGGGGTAGAAAAAAACTAATAAAAGGATTTTCATTATAACATTGTTGGTAATAATAAAATTTTGGCAACCAACTAAATATACCTTAACCAAAAAATGGATAAATTGCAGTAAATAAAATATTAGCATATTATATGCTAATTAAAAGGAATGAACTAAAACCACATGCATTAACATGGATTCATCTCAAAAATATAAATGAGTCGAAAAGCAATTTGAGTAAGAGTAGGTATAGTGGATTGCCATTTGCATAAAGTTTAAAATCACATAAAACAATACTCACTGTTTCTATCAGGTAAAGTTGGATCAGGATATTAGAAGCCACATTACATTCTAAGTTATCAAGGATTTTGATACAAAAGATTAGAGGCATACAAAACAATTGAAAGGGCCGGGAGAGTATAATTAGGAAATGCACTGGTGACAATCTCAGTTGTAACAACAGAGCTGAGCTGGTAGTTTTCAAGAGGTTATTTAGAAACCATTGAAAGTCTCAGGAACCAAGGGACGGTCCTGACTATCCCAGCAGGCAACACTGTTTCTCAAGAAGCCGTTACTTGATGTTTCAATTGCCGACAGCACTAAAGAAGGTGAGCCTGCCAGAAAGCTGTTGTAATCTTCTTGTTTGCAGTCTACCCAGTGTCTGTCTGAAAGCACCTCCAGAAAATCCTATCCACCTCTTCTTTTCTACCTTCCAAATATCACCGGAGTGCCACTCATTGGTAAACTCTAACCCAGAGCCATGGGGAAAAGGGAACTCTAAAATATCGTTCTTTGTTTCTCCTCTGCAATGTAGAGACCTTTGAAGACCTTGGAAGACCTTGGAAGAACTTGGAAGGGATAGCAGTGATTGCCATACTTACAGTGGTCCAGCCAAATATTCTTCCTGGATAAGAACAATTATAATAACTTTAAAAGAAAGCTTGGGGATGATAAACATATATACAGGAGAGTGATTACATCTGAGCAGGGGGATAGTCAAAGCAAAAGCAGTGCAAGGTTAAGTCTTTAAAAAGAATCTGATAGCATTGCAGCTTCTAATGAATAGAGCTGTTAACAGAACAGCCGTTATTTCAAGCACATGTGTAAACACTATAAACTGACTGGTTCACTTATCATCTAAGCCTAATTGGATTTGTTTTATGCTCTGAGTTGAGCCAAGTAAAAAAAGTTTGTGAATTGCCTGGATTCTCTGATTAAAAAAAAAAAGTACACAATTGTCTGCAGTCTGAATGACTTTGCAACAATGACTCTATCCGTTATCATAGAGGGTCAAGATGATTTAATGCTGTGTGAGAGGAGGGGAAGAGCAAACATGTAACAACTGACCAGTGTGTGCACAGCTTGAGTACCACTTGGGGAACTTGTAGGCAGACATGTACGACCTTAGATTGTATTTGAACAGGAAAGCCTGACACCATCCAACTTCCAACTGATCAAGGGACCAAACAGATTCACTTTCTCAAGTGTCTCATTTATATACATTTCTTTATCTCGACTTATGGGAAAGTTAAAAACAAGTAAATTTAAGGATCAAAGTGGTGCTATCAGGATGTGTGAAAATCCTATGAGGTCCCCTTTTCAATCACAAAACAATACTTTGTACATTTTTCTACCCCAGGTCAATTTCATCCAGATTTCTTCCTCCCATCCTGTTTTTGGTCCCCATAATTATCACGGCTCTCTCACAGTGTTTTTATTTTGGCCTCTGACATCAAATACTTTCTTTCAAAAAGATAATATCCAGTTTCCTACAAATTTAAAAACATTTAAAATTTTCTATTTTAAACTTTTAAAACATGGGTGTGTTTAATGTGCTTAAAAATATGTAGGTATTTTAAATGTTGATGTTATTAATATGTACTGTTATTTATAAGTATACTTCTATAAGATATTTAAGCATAAGATTTATAGATATCTTCTAAAGATACTTCCAAAAGTATATTTATATCTCCAAGAACTAACTCATTGCTATCTAAGAGAACAAATGACTAAAGTATAGCATATAAATGTTCAGAAATGAAAATGTAACAATGCTGTAACTGTTGTACTAAAGTGAATGTCAAATAGATTGCAATGCAAAAAAAATAATAAAAAAGATCTGTTCAAAAGATAGAAGTCAGTTATGGAAGGTGGGTTGAAAACTGGAAACCTTTAATAGAAGGCAAGAGGAGAAAGCCATCAAAATCAGTAAATCACAGCTACAGATGCCAACAGAAGAGCAAGGAACGAGGAAACGAAGAGTGAGGAGGAATTCCTACAGCTGCCCAACAGTAAACATATGCCCCTTTTTCCATGACCAGATGAAAACAGTCACAGAAGCTATGGAACTGGACAGTTGCCATGGTTTTTTTGTTTTGTTTTCTTTGTGTTTTTTGTTTGTTTGTTTGTTTTTTCAAAGAGTTTGTGGTTGTAGTTTGCAGGAAATGAGAAGCAGACAGGAAAAAAGATCTAGCTGCAGATTTTTCCCCAGAGCTGACAGTCAACATCTGGGGAGATTAGGAGAAGTAAACTAGCTAATCTAATTAAAACCTTTGATAACTTGCACGCTCACTTAGTAATAACTAAGCCGGAATTTACAGTTTACAAAGTGTTCTCATATGAAAACCCTTGTAAACAAAGTGCTTGAACATGGACACTCGACTAGAATATCATAGCGAGCACTTAAAGTGTAGTATGTGTGTTTATTTATTAAAAAGCATGTTCTCTCTCTAGCCCATTGAAAACCAAATAAAACAGCAAATGAAATGACAACAACAGAAAATCTCACAGTAAAAACTGACTTTCGGTAATTAATAGAGAAAGATGCTCTAGGCCCAGTTGAATGAAAGAGATTGACACGAGACCAAATATATATTAAGAGTATAGGCTTAAATCCACTTCAAAACTGGACATGTTCCACCTCCAAAACTTCCCAGCTGCCTCTGTGTCCCCATCTATTTCCAGTATTCCCCAGCAATAAGACACAAGGAGATGGGAAGTAAATATTCACTTAATTAACAATAGCCATGTTCTATCTAAGGCAATTCAGAATGAATTTTTTTTTAATTTCTGTTTAAATTCTAGTTAGTCAACATACAGTGCAATATTGGTTTCAGGAGTAGAATTCAATGATTCATCACTTACGCGTTTATCATAACACGTGCCCTCCTCAATACCCATCCCCCATCTAGCCCATCCCCCACCTACCTCTGTTCATCAACCAGAATAAATTTTATTAAAAGAAGAATAAATTTTATATTGCTTTTTGATATCCAAACAGGTCTACCTGTTTTGAAGATAGAGAGAACTCCAGAGGTAAGCTCAGGTAATGCATTCACGTGGCTCTTTTGAACTATGTTTCAAGAGTCAGATGTTTCAGGGACCATATGTCTCCTACCATCTGTAGTCTGCGATGTTATAATAAAGGAAACACGGGGGCGCCCCAAAGGTAGATGGCTCCTGTGATTCATTCCTTAGTCTCCAGCTTCCTCGGTGCCCGTGGTGTCAGATAAGCTGAGAGAAGGCTGATCAGGTTCAGCCCTGAAGTAGAAACACAGCATGAGTGGTTATTCTGAAAACAATCTGACCCAGAGAGCATTTCAATGCAAGTCAGACAATCTACCCGATTTTTCAATCAGAGAGGGGTTCACGGAGTGGTGGGAGCTCAAAGTTTATGTGAGCTAACTGACCTTCCAAGTTATTTTTTCCATGTATCTCTGTTTTAAAAGTTGTAGTTCATGTCTCACAGTTTTTCTCATAGTGTATAGTAAGTTGAATAATATTTACTCACTCATCCATCTAGTAAATACTTATCGTGTGACTTTTGCATATGCAGCCGTTTTAGGTGCAGCAGTGAACGTCTTTATTGTTTAACAAAGTCTTCTCTTACGTAGCTTCCATTCTAGTTGGAGAAGAAAAACAGTAAACAAATAAATGGTCCACATAATGTCGGACAGTAGTAAATGATATTGAGTCAATAATGGAATAGAGAGTACTTGAAGGTTGGAGGGGAACATAGTTAAGATACGGTTGTCAGGTAAGGCTTCTGAGAGGACGTAGTGTTTGAATTAAATTCTACCAAGGGAAAGAGGGCATCTCTGCAAGGATGTGGGGCAAGAGTATTTCATGCAGGGAGAATGGCAGGCGGAAAGGCCTCAGGGCAGGAATAAGATGATCATAGTGCAGGAAAAGAAAGAAGGCCAGTGTTTCTGGAGCACAGTAAGCTTGAAGAGTGTAGTGTAAGATAAAATTAAAGATATAGGCCAATAACGTAGAGCCCTAAGACTGTTATAAGAAAATGGAAGCCATTGAAAGATTTTTAAACAGGGGAACAACAGGATTTCCTACTGGATATTGGTAAAGAGTAGACTGAGCAAGCAAGACTAGAATCAGGGAGACAAGCAGGGGATTAATTACTGCAGTAATTCAGGTAAGAGAAGATGTTAGGTTAGTCAGAAGTTCCGATGGAGATGCAGAGAAGGGGACAGATTTGTGAGACATTTATTTGGAAGACAGAATCTTATAATTAGTGTAAAGATGTGATGATATGTGGTAAAAGAGGGTTACACCAGATCCAGACCTTCTAGACTGAGTGACTGAATGAATTACTCACAGGGAACAAAAAAATCAGGACTGTGACTGGGGATACAGGGTGAGAACTGACAATTCTGTTTTGGATATGTTAGGTTTGGTATTTTTATTAGACACCCATGCAGTGAACAGCAGTTAGGGAAAGATAAGAGTCTGGAGTTCGGGGGTAGCATCAAGGTCTGGTGGGGTGCGGCAGTCATCAGCAGGGATCTTTAAAGCTGTTGAACAAAATGAGATCACCTAGGATGGGGATGTAGATAGAAAACAGAACTAACCTTGAACATGTTGACATTTAGAGGCTGAAAAGAATATAGGCCAGCAAAGGAGAATAAGAAGCAGCCGCCAGTGATGCAAAATAAAAATTAGGACATTTGAATATTAGCGTATTATATGCCTCTTTTTACAAAATATATCCAAGAGGATTTGTTTAAAGTCAACAGTGTTCCCAATGCCCCCAAGGCCTTGGACAGTTTGCAGCATTATCTTTCTGATTCCATCTCTTTCCCTTACCTACTCTGCTTGTACCACACTGGCCTCGTCGCCAGGCCCCAGGCACACACAGCCAGCTCTCCCCAACTTCAGTGCTTTGCACTAGCTGTTCCCTCTGCCAGGAATGCTCTTCCCCTGGAAGCTATCATATTTTCTTACCTCCTTCGGGTTCTTTACTCGAATATCACCTTCGTAGTAAGATCGTCCCTGAACATCCTGTTTAAAATGCCTCCCCACCCCCTGTGGTGGTGCCTGGGAGGCTCAATCGGTTAAGCTCTGCCTTCAGCTCAGGTCATGATCCTGGGGTCCTGGGATCGAGCCCCGTGTCAGGATCCCTGTTTAGTGGAGAAACTGTTTCTCCCTCTCCCTCCACCCTTCTCCTGCTTGATAGGCTCAATCTCTCAAATAAATAAATTCTTAAAAAAATTAATATAAAATAAAATGCCAACCCCCACCCAACTCTCCTTAATTTCCTTCCTTGCTTCATTTTTCCATAGCATGTAGCACTATTAAGTTTTATTCATTCATTTACAATATTGTTGCCTGAGTTCCCCATGAGGGCAGGATTTTTTTTTTTTTTTTTTACCAAATGTGTGTTTTCTGGTGGAAAGATCTGGAAGAGAGGAGCAGTCGATGATGCAGCAGAGCAGCAGAGTTTAATTATTGGGATTGAAATATTTGAAGGACAAGTTTCATTAAGTTCACAGAGCTAACATTTCAATGTTTCCTTAATATTATCATAATGTATCTTTCCACTCAATAATTAAGGAATTACTTAATTCTCAGTGTTCTCACAGCTCTGTTTTTATTTGTATCTTTAGAGAAAGCCTTGTTCTGAATATAACTTCAAAGAGACAAGTAACAGTCAAGTATCAGTGGCTAATTAAAACCAAATGTGGAAAGTGCTTTAATGTTTATAATTTGAATTATCTCATTCTATGTACTCTTATACCTGCAATCCTTACACAAGCCTTTGATCAAAAATTGGCAAAATTCTGAAGGACTTGGCATACATCCTTATGATTCTATTCTTTCATTTACCTATTTCTTTCTCAGATAGGTACCTTTTAGAATTCAGTTTTCTGTATCTGTCAATCAATTCCATTTACTAAAAGTTAGTTTCAATATCTTCAACTGGATTCCTTGGAAACAAAGATATTGATATAATCCTTATTGTTATGGAGCTTAAAATTGTATTGGGAGACATCATATCTTATATACAAAATTTTAAACACAAAATATTAGTAGAGATGCAAGTTGCAAGTTATTATAGAGAATGCTAAAAAAAAAAATACACTTAAGTGGTGACAAGAGTGACATGAGGATGATCCTTGAACCTATTCAACATCTGTGTATCAACAATACCCAAATCCATATCTGTAGTCTGTAGGGTGACCAACTCATCCCAGTTTTCCCAGGACCTTCCCGATTTTATCACTGAAAGTCCACTGGGGGGGGGGGGGGAACATAATCCAGGCAAGCAGGAGGACTGCCCATACCTACAGCTTGCTATATATCTTAAGATTCAACTGGACATTTCCACAACACAGCCCACAGATATCTTGCTCTCAAGAGCACCAAAACCACATTTATCCTTATTTCCTACAAAACTGTTCTGCTTGTATTCTCTACCTCAGTAAATTCTTCCACCATTTACCCTGAAGATCATGTCAGACATCAAGTCTTTATTCTTTTTTTAAAAAATTTAACTCAATTAATTAACATATATTAGTTTCTGAGGTAGAAGTCAGTGATTCATCAGTCTTATATAATACCCAGTGCTCATTACATCACATGCCCTTCTTAATGCCCATCACCCAGTTACCCCATCCCCCCACCTCCACCCCTCCAGCAACCCTCAGTTTGTTTCCTATGACTAAGAGTCTCTTATGGTTTGCCTCCCTCTCTGATTTTGTCTTGTTTTATTTTTTTTCCTCTCTTCCCCTATGATCCTATGTTTTGTTTCTTAAATTTCACATATGAGTGAGATCTGATTGACTTATTTTGCTTAGCTTAAAACCCTCTAGTTCCATCTACATCATTGCTAATGGCAAGATTTCATTTTTTTGATGGCTGAGTAGTATTCCGTTGTGTGTATATATATATCCCATCTTCTTTACCCATTCATCTGTCAATGGACATCTTGGTTCTTTCCATAATTTGGTTTTTGTGGACATTGCTGGTATAAACGTTGGGGTACAGGTGTCCCTTCAGATCACTACATTTGTATCTTTGGGGTAAATACCCAGTAATACAATTGCTGCATCATAGGGTAGCTCTATTTTTAACTTTTAGAGGAACCTCCATACTGTTTTCCAGCATGGCGGCACCAGCCTACATTCCCAGCAACAGTGTAAGAGGGTTCCCCTTTCTCTGCATCCTTGCCAACATCTGTTGTTTCCTGACTTGTTAATTTTAGCCATTCTGACTCATGTGAAGTGGTATCTCATTGTGGTTTTGATTTGTATTTCATGATGCTGAGTGATGTGGAGCAATTTTTCATGTGTCTCTTGGCCATTTGTATGTCTTCTTTGGAGAAAAGTCTGTTCATGACTTCTGCCCATTTCTTGACTGGACCATTTGTTCTTTAGGTGTTGAGTTTGATAAGTTCTTTATAGATTTTGGATACTAGCCCTTTATCTGATAAGACATTTGCAAATATCTTCTCCCATTCTGTCAGTTGTCTTTTGGTTTTGTCAACTGTTTCCTTTGCTGTGCAAAAACTTTTTAACTTGATGAAGTCCCAATGGTTAATTTTTGCCTTTGTTTCCCTTGCCTTTGAAGATGTGTCTAGCAAGAAGTTTCTGTGTCTGAGGTCAAAGACATTGCTGTCTGTGTTCTTCTCTAGGATTTTGATGGATTCCTGTCTCACATTTAGGTCTGTCATCCATTTTGACTCTATTTTTGTGTATGGTGTAAGGAAATGGTCCAGTTTCATTCTTCTGCATGTGGCTGTCTGATCTTCCTAACACCATTTGTTGAAGAGACTGCCCTTTTTCCATTGGATATTCTTTACTGCTTTGTCGACAATTAGGTGACCATAGAGTTGAGGATCCATTTCTGGGTTCTCTATTCTGTTCCATTCACCAGACCTTTATTCTTAACTTTCTTTCTCTATCTCATGCCTCAGGTGATATGTCCTGTTAATTTCATCTCTTCAGGACATGGATCCTTCTTCCAAATTCCTTTTCAGTCTACCTTTACCTGTCTACACTGTTATCAAAGCACCTACCTGAATTCCCCTACTCATTTTTGTCCCATTTAATCTATGTCACACTAAACTCAGAAGAGTTATTTTCTAAATTACTAATTTCATCATTTTGCTTCTTTGATAAACACTTTTTGCTGTTTCCCCTCTTCATTAACAGTATGAAATCCACATTTTTCAACATATGGTGTATTATCTTTCTTTGCTGCTTTGTTCACACAGTCATTCTGGCACTGGAACATTGTAAGCCAGTCAAAAATCAAACAAATAAAAACTAACAAAATAAATAAATTAGCTATCAAGCCATGAATAGACATAGAGGAGTCTCAAATGCATAATACTAAACAAAAGAAGCCAACCTGAAAAGATTCCAAGTATCTGACATTCTGGAAAAGTCAAAACTATGCAGACAGTGTAAAGATCAGTGGTTGCCAGTGGGTGAGAGGGGAGGGATGAATAGAGAGCACAGAGTATTTTTAGGGCAGTGAAACTATTCTTTATGATACTATAATGGTGGACACATGTCAACTGCCCAAACCCATAGAATGTACAATGAATCCTAATGTAAACTCCAGACTTTGTGTGATAATGATGTATCAATGTGGGTTATCAGTTGTAACAAATGTTCCATACTAATAGGTTATGTTGATCGTGGGGGAAGCCTACACATGTATGGGCATAGGGGATATATGGGAAACCTCTGGACCTTTTGGTCAATTTTCCTGTAAACCTAAAACTGCTCTAAAAATAAAGTCCACTGAAATAATTCCTATTTCTACCAATACAAAAAGGAATTTTTCTAAATATAAAAGTAATATGTAAGTAGAATAAAATTAAAACAATACAAAAATTTTCAAAAATTAACAAATGACGTCTTCAATACTTTTTACTTACTATCATAAACCTAATCTCAGTCATTGTGACTTAATTCTTATTACTGAGTGTGTTGTTTTTTCCTTCTGCAATCCTGTGTAAAACATAAACACCCAATCATACCAATATCTCTTTGGACTGGTACCCAGAGTTACTATTGCCAGTCCCACATCACACTCATGAACCTTCCTCATGTACTCTGAGAAGGGCATCTCTGAGAAAAGTCTGTGCACATTTAGTAACTCTAGAATAAAGACTAATAATTTTCCCCCGTATGTTTTATCTGCTTATTTCTCGTTTTGGAGAATCTCAGGACAGCGACAGCTAGAATAAAGACTACATTGCCCAGCCTCCATGCAGCTGCATTTGGCCATTTGACTAGGTTTTGGCCAATGGGAGTTGAGAGGATGTGTAGTGTTCAACTTCTGAGAAGTGTTCGTGGAGATAAGAGTCATATTGTCTCTTTTTCTTTTCTCTCTGCTGTATTGGACTGTTGAAAGACTCTAGCAGCTGGCTTTACTTGAGGATGGTGAAACAAGCCAATAAAGATTGATGCTTGACAGTTACAACAGCAACATGGCTGAATAAGACATCCTTCATCCGTGTCCACCCCCCTCCAACAAAAATTTGGCATTCATCCATGGACAAAAATGCTTTTGTGGGATATAGCACCATATGCTAAGAAACCCAGAATCTCACCCATATGTGCATTGGGGAATATATATACACACCTGTCCTGGCTATAGATCCTGCAGTGGCCCATAAACCTGCTTCAGCCCCTCTTGGACATGGTCCAGAAGACCCTGGAGAGCAGATTCAGAAAATCACCCACCGATGAAAAAAACCTTTATGGAAGTGCAGGTTTCCTACAACTAAGTTCCAGTGCATTGTTGGAGCAAAAACAATACAACTTTGAATGCATTGGAGAGGGTAAGAATAGCTTGACATTACCTGCACCACTGCTCCCCAAGGGCAGCACAGCTCAAGGCCAAGAGAGATCTTATGGCCCATGATTTCTCCTGTGAGGGAAAGTGAGGATGTACGCATGAGCCCCTGGCTTCTCTAACAGCAGGACAGTGCCAAAAAGGCTTATTTCAATCTTACCCTAACCAGAGTACTGAATAGGGTGCTGTATGACAGAAGGGTGGGAAGGGCTGGTGCAGGGAGCGAAGATAGAACTCTCAGAAAGCATTAAAGAGATGTGGATTCTATTAACTGCATCTTTATCAAGAAGCCTACTCAGAAGGCACTGGGATGGCTCACCCACAAATCTCCCCAAATGGACCAATGGACACCCCTGGCACTCCATGCACTTTACCCACACACACCCCCACCCTGTCTCTGGATCTCTGTGTGCTCTCCTGATAGTGAAGATAACAGCAGATTTTGGCATACAGCTGGTGAGCGGGCACAGAAACCCTGCCCAAATTTGTGGAACAAGGAAAAATTAATATTGTTAAAATGTCCATACTACCCAAAGTTATCTATAGATGTAATATTATTCTTATCGAAATTTCAATGGCATTTTCACAGCATTAGAAAAAAATCTTATATTTGTATAAAACTGTAAAAGACTCCAAATAACCAAAGCAATCCTAAGAAAGAAGAACAAAACTGGAAGCATTGCACTTCATGATTTCAAAAAACCTTACAAGGGTATAGTAATTAAAACCGTATGGTACTGGTATAAACCTAGACATATAGACCAATGGAAAATAATTAAGATATCAGAATTAAACTCTCTCATGTATGGTAAACTAATATTTGACAAGGGAACCAAGAATAATCAAGAGGGAAAGGATAGTCTCTTCAATACATGGTGTTAGTGAAACTGGATAGTCACATGCAGAAGAATGATATTGAACTCCTATCTTATACCAGTTAAGAAAATTGACTCAAAATGGATTAAAGACATATATAAGTCCTGAAACCATAAAACTCCTAGAATGAAAACATAGAGAAAAATCCCTTTGACATTGGTCTTGGCAATGATTTTTTGTATGACAGAAATTTTTTATATGACACCAAAAGTACAATGGATGAAAGCAAAAATGAATAAGGGGGACTACATCGCTTCTGCATAGTAAATACAAACAGACACACACACACACACACACACACAAACAAAACAACAAAATGAAAAGGCCAACTGTAGAAGAGAAGAGAATACTTTCAAATCATATATCAGATAAGTTAATATCCAAAATATATAAGGAACTCAGACAACCCAATAGCAGAAAAAACAAACAATTGGACTAAATATGGAGAAGGAATTGAATAGATATTTTTCCAAAGAAGACATAGAAATGGCCAACAGATACATGGAAAGATGTTCAACATCTATAAGCATCAGGGAAGTGCAAACCAAAACCACAATGAGGTAACACCTCACACCTGTTAAAATGGACATCAAAAGAAAAGGGATAAGTATTGAGGAGGACGTAGAGAAAAGAGAACTCTGCACTGTTGGTTGAAATGTAAATTGGTGCAACCACTATGGGAAAACAGCATGGAGATTCCTCAAAAAAATAAAAATACCATTTGAGCTAGCAATCCCATTTCTGGGTATGTATCCAAAGGAAATAAAACCAGGATCTCAATGAGATATCTGC
Organism: Ursus maritimus; assembly: GCF_017311325.1. NCBI lineage: Eukaryota > Metazoa > Chordata > Mammalia > Carnivora > Ursidae > Ursus > Ursus maritimus. The sequence continues at coordinate 16,220,536 of NW_024424453.1, read as the reverse complement.
ACTCCCATGTCTTGCAGCAGTACTCACAAGAGCCAAGATATGGAAACAACGTAAGTGTTCATCTATAGATGAATGGATGAAGAAGATAGGGTATAAACATATACAATGGAGTATTTATCAGCCAGGAGAAAGAAGAAAATCCTGCCATCTGTGACAACGTGGATGAACTTTGAGGGCGTTATCCTAAGTGAAATAAATGAGACAGATAAAGGCAAATACTATATGATCTCACTTATATGTGGAATTTGAAAAAGCAAAACTCATTAAAACAGAGATTAAAATGGTGGTTACCAGGGGCTTGGGAGGGGGCAAAAAGATGTTGGTTAAAGGGTAATAATTTCTAGTTATAAGATGAATATATTCTGAGATGTAATGTACAGCATGGTGGTTATAGTTAATAAGACTGTGCTACATACTTGGAAATTGCTTAGAGTGTGTATTTTACATGTTCTCGCCACAAAAAATGAAAGGTATTTATGTGAGGGGATGGAGGTGTGTTAACTAATCATACTCTAGTCACAAAACGTAAGTGTATCAACTCATCATATTGCATACCTTAAACTGACACGAAGTTACAGGCCAATTATATCTCAACAAAACGGGCAAAAATAAATAAAAAATAGACTGATGATTGGTAAACAAAATGTGGTATATACATGCAATGGAGTATTTTTCAGTCTTGAAAAGGAAGGAGATTTTGGCACATGCTACAACATGGATGAAACTTGAGGACATCATAATGAAATAAACCCGTCACAAAGGGACAAATGCTGTATGATTCCACTTATATGGGATACTAGAGTAGTCAAAATCATAAAGACAATGGCTAGACTAGTCTTGTTGCCATTGGTTGCCAGGGGCTCAGGGATGGGGTAATGGAGAACTATTATTTAAGGGCTACAGAGTATCAGCTTTGTAAGATGAAAAGAATTATGTGGACGGACGGTAGAGATGCCAGTACAGAAATATGAATGTACTCTGAACAGTACACTTAAAAATGGTTAAGATGGTCAATTTTATGTTATATGTATTTTACCACAGTTTATAACAACAATTTTTAGAAGGAAAAAAAACAAAAGCCCCCAATGATTATGTAATTACCATACCAAGTATGAACTGCCTATGTTTATGTGACCCTGAGGTAAATTTCTATCATGTTTGATGCACTATTTTCCCCCCATACAGGGTCACTATACTTTTTTTTTTTTTACCTTTCCCAACTGATTTAGAGATTCTGGCCATTCATCTTCCTGCTCAAAATTTATAAGTAACCATTAACTCCAGCACATTATTAAGTGTTTATGACAAGACTAAATGACTCTAAGGTCAATATCTCAGGAGTAGTTTCTCTCTCGAACGATCTAGGAATGAGAATGCATAATATAATGAAAACTAACAAAAGTTTTAATTAGGAAATAAAATCAGAATTATGACTCTGTAGATCCCAGTTTCTGTTTTCAATATTAGTGCTGTGAGGGGCTTGGGAGAAACCCCTGCTTATCAGAAGCCTCATTTCTTAGTACCCATAGCCCATTAAAACGAACTCCAATTTTGCTTCAAGAATACTATGGAAATATTGCTTAAAACTACAAACTGTTGTTCAGATTGTAAAGTTGGAAGTGATCTATATAAAAAATACATTCACATGTATTCCTACGTTCTTTTCTGTAGACCATCTAAGATGTGGGAAAGGATATATTAGAAAAGAGTTAGAGATGAATTTGGGGGATTAAAAACATATCTTTAAATTTATCTTCCACAGTAGGAACAAAAGGTCTTTCAAGCCAGGGACTGGGGTGGGTGGAGTCCTAATTACAGAGAAGATTCCTCTCTGGTACAAGTCTGAGAACTGTGACTTTTATCACACGGAGGCATCCCAAGACAGACAGCCTTTATCTTCTAGTTCTAGGAGAAGTGACGCTTTATTTCTGGCTGATGTCCTCAACATTTCAGAATATCCAGAACTTCCTCCGCATCCTACGTACACCTTCTCCCACAAAAACTTAGGACTTAGACAGAATCATCCAGCCAACTGCATTCCCTTCCTTTTTCTGCTTCCTGTCTCCCCTTGGCTTTCTAAGTGGAAAGGGACAAGAAGAAATAGATTGAAAAGTGCCTCAGAGATGCGTTGATTTTCCTAACTCCCCTTGAGTTAAAGCAGTTCAAAGGTAAGGAACCTTAATTACGGCTTGGAGATTCACACGGCATACATGTATAAAACAGGTACATTTTTAGTGAGGTGTGATGTCAGGATCTGACTCTTGCTCAAGAATAACCAAGTCCATGTGAATCGAGTTAAGACCAAATGAAAAATTTTATTAATACTCTGGGTTAAATGTTAAAATACTCATATAAAAGTTTCACAAAGAACGAAACAATTGAAGCAGGACACATATCCCCATGAGTTTTATAAAGGAGAGTCAATGTCTTCTAATAGCTTGAAACATTGTGCCAGTTCACAAAACTCCTAAAAACCAGAGAAATAATATTTTACTTTTGGAGAGCCCATGACAAGGGCTTTACTAAGTCCGTCTGTGGTAATCAGAGAAATTTGCATGACTGAAATAACAAATGTGCTGGGCCTAAATAGATGACGTTTTAGGTGAAGAGATAAAGAAAGATATTTTAGAATGAAGGTATGCATTTCATAAAATCAAAAAAATGTGAATACGCATGTGGTGAAGAGTGAAGTAGTAGTTCCCATAATGTCCAACCCGTCCCCAGGTTAATTTTGTTCCTATCTGTACAAGTTGAAAATGGATGGGGCTGCAAATAAGACAACCCTTACTTACAGTGACTTAAACAAGTAAAGAGGTCTTTTACAGCAAAATGTCTGGAGATAGATGGCTTTTAGATTTTGTTCTGTGCAGCTCTACCATTTTTTAGTATATTGATTTTCTTTTAAAAGCCTGTTGCCTCTTGGTTGAAGGTGGCTGGCTGCCATATGTTCAGACACTGTCTATAGTCAAGTCAGAAAGAGACAGATGAAGCTTGGCCAATTAACGTAGGGGAAGACGGAGTTTTCCTCAGCCCCCTTAAAGTTCCAGGCTGGGTCTGACAATTAAGCGGACAAAGACAGATCAATGGAAGAAAAGCCTACAAATTAATTTATATGAGTTTTATGTGACGTGGGAGCCTTCATAAAGAAATGAAGACGGGAAAAAGCAATGAAACCTGGGTGTTTCTTTTATCCTAACTTTAATAGAGTGTGGACAGTCATGTATAAATATGATAGATCCAAGAGTGTGAATTAAGTGTCATGAACTGGGAAAAACTTAGCAAGACCTATTTGTTCAGATTCTCCTGGCAACCCTTTGACTTCAGAGATGAGGACGTTCCTTTTCTGTGGGATTAGGGAAGGTGCTCTCTTCGGAGGGCTTTATGACCTAATTCAGGGCAGACAGGTGAGTGGAAAATCAGAGTGACTTTCCTGCTTCTGCTAGTCTTAGAAGCCCCTTCCGCTTAACTATTCAGTACGGCCCCCATCACCAGCCAAATATCAGAAAACAATATCTTTTTCCAGATATCCCCCACAGATTTTACTTACTGATCTCATCGGTTAGAGCAGGGAACCCATGCAATCCCCCAATGCACAGAAGGCTGGGAAATTAGAAAGTGGAATGCTTATATTTGGCTTGAAACAATGATTATTCATCTTCTAAGCTTGGCAAGTAGCTGTCCTTCCCCACCACAACAACAAAAATTCTGTTAGTAAAGAAGAGAAAGTAATATCTGCCATATTAGCCCATATATGCTTAGTCCTGTCTCTATGTCTATATCTATGTTATTTCTCCAGAAATAGATCTCTTTTTTTAATCTTCGTTACTCTTCAAAGGCAGACCATAGTACCCCCTCCTTTGCAAGACTTCCCTATATAGTCTATTCCTAATGGACTAGTACTCTTTTTGATGCATATCACATAAAGCTGCCACTAATTACATCCTGTCTTCAATTGCTTGCTAATTGCTATGTATATAAAATTTCTCTTCTCAAAACAAATGTAAATATTGTTAAGGGAGATAGTAACTGCAACTTATACTTTTCTTTTCCTTTCAATGCCCAGAACAGTACTGGGCACATACAATATACATTAATTAATAAAAAAATTGTTGATCCATTTCAGTTTTGCTTCACGAACATTTAGATTCTTAGAGTTGGTTAACTCATCCTTCCTTCATAACAAAATTCATTGAAAAAAGGAGATTTAATCAGTATGGTGGGTATTTATTGTCCATTCCATGTTCTTAAGCACAGGAAAGCTCCCTTTCTCCCACTTGTGTTTGGATGGAACTTTCTCCCCCTATCTGATTCCTGGAAGGAACACAGATCCAAGGCATGAACAGGTCATCCATTGGCCTCATTTATTGATGCAGCAACGGGCATCTGATCCAAGCCAGGCAGGCCAACATGGTTCAGTTAAAATATTTTAAAACAAACTATTAGGAAAGAGAAGCATTCCCTTACTTTGGAATTGAAACTGGTGGGATAGAGGCCAAAAACCATGTCTTCCATGGAAGAATTTCTGTTTTCAGGACCTAAGGGTTTGTTGTTTTGCTTTGTTTTCCCCCCAGTCTTTCTGCATTAGCATTCTTAGCAGATAAGAGTAAGGTCAACCCAGAAGAGTGCAGAGCCAAGGGAGGGAAAGAGAAAGAATCTAGTCCTAACAATACCATTTATATTCCAGGATCTAATCAAACCTGAAGTCTGAGTATTTCAATTAAGCAATAAATTTCTTTTTGACAACAAATTCCCATTTCACAGTAAATCCCCTTTTTGACTTAATACCACTTTTGGCTGGATTTCTAGCATTTGCGACAAACCATGACATTTAGATTGATGCTTTCCCTCTTTCACTAGGAAGTTTCTCATTGGTTCTGACAACTCTACACAGCCTGGCAGGATGGAAGCAGCATTGCTCTCAGAGTCAAACACTTACCATAATTTGGGCTCTGCCACTTTGAGCGATGTGACTTTAGACAGATGTGTTGGATTGTGGGTCATCAAGTTGGCACTTCCACTCTCATTTAAGGATGGGAATTACATTTCCCAGAACTCCCTTCCCTGCCTGGTTCTGAGTTAGAGTTAACCAAGAAAGGCATTTGCATGATATCAGAACGTAGAAGTGAAGAAGAAGACATTACCTTTAGAAGGCTGTGGGGATCAGACATGGTGAAGGGTGGTACAAAGGTCCTCAGTGGGCCCCAGCTTGGCATTGCTGTTCCCCTGGTCTGTGTCCAGCTTGTCTCTCTGCTTGCTGGCCCTACCAGCCCACCATTGCATACTTGGCTGTGAGATTACAGAAGCAACGCATTCCTGAGGGGACAGTTTCCACATACACGTCCAGAGGAACTCATCTCAAATTTTCCTGTAAGTTCTCCCTTGTCCTCCTGGGCTAATGTTTCATTTGGACCTGGTTATTACTGTACCTCTGAACTCTACCCTCCTCCCTCCTTTACAGACCTGTGTTCAAATACTCCCCCCACATTTGGAAAAGAGCTGACTTCTATGCTGAATCTCTGATTCCCAAAGTATTTTTACTGGTTCTGTTTTCTTTACCGTATCTAATAGGGCCGGTTACTCTTTTAAGCCTTAGTTGCTTTGCCTGTAAGAAATGGGTTGTCCTGCCTGACTCGCACAGCTGTAGTGAGAATCTAGTGATAATGAGGCTGGTGTGTAAACTGTGACTATGTGGCATTATTGCAGCCTGATTGTTGGGCCTCGGGAGCAAGAGCCTTGGCTCCAGCACACAGGACTTTACTACGCTTCTTTCTTGGGTAAACAGACCCTCAAAAGACAAAAGAAAAAAAGTGGTTTCTATTGTCAAGCAAGTGTTTGCCTTAGAAGTAAAAATAAATAAATAAATAGGCAACTGCAGTTGAAATTCTCTTTCAAGAGTGTGCCTATTTCTTGATCCTTCCCATTTTGTCTCCTTCTTTTTATTCCTAGAAAGAATATTGAGGTTTCCTTATGAGTCACTGATTAACATTAAAATATACGTTTCCCCTATTATTCCCAACTAGATCCTGCAACTCCACCTCCTTCCATTTCAAACCTTTTTAATTCTATGCCTATTTCTTTGCATAGAAGATACAGAAAGAATGAATGGTTGAAAACTTCAATGAAATAAACAGCTATTGAAAATATGTCTTGAGATTTATCTATAGACTCAATCTTGCCCTTTTTATCTGTACAAAGCCCTTCTATATAGTTAATTGAAGATTAACATTATATATATACCCACACCACATGCGTATTTAAGCCACTTCCCTTTTGTGTTAAAAGGTGTATTTATTTAAAATATATATACAAAATATATATATTTAAAATAGATATAAATATTTTAAATTTAAGATATACATAAAAGCTACTACCCAGTTTTGTTTCTCAACAAGACTCTTTCATTAGCTGAGAAATCTTAAACTGAACGGAAATGTTATGGAGAAAGATATGTTTTAACTTGAGCTTTTGCTCAGGATTGAGAATTGCTCTTCTGATGCAAGCACCTCTTTTCCCTTGTAAGAAAGTATAAAATGGGCATTCTACAGTGAATGCTCCCTTCCTACGCCGTGATTTCCATCAATGTATAATTAAAAGTGGATTTCCTTTTCCTTTTTGGTTGGTGGGAGGGAGGGGCTGGTAAACCTGGCTAAAGAAGGGAGAACAAAGAGAACTTTCATGAGTTCCCCTGCAAACAGTCTATCAGTTACAATTCCTAGTGTTCCAATAGCTGCACCATTCTAAAGAAGTTCTGGAATAAAAAAAGTCAAGCAGGGGGTCCAAGGAAAATTCCACCCGCATGCCAACTAAGGGAAAGAAAGAAAAAGGCAGGGGGAAAAACCCTATCTTTTGTCGTAAAAAGAACTAATGAAGCCGCTGTTAGAACTGTCCACAGCGACACAACAAGGCTATCCACCCACACGCACTGTGAAGGTGTCAGTCATCCGCCGTAATGGGAGAAGGGAACGCTGTGACGCAGAGGCGGCGGCGGCGGCGCACGCTGCTTTTAGGGCTTGACTTGGGAACTCGCAGTGAGGGCACACTCTGGCCTGCCGTGGCTCCCAGAAGTAGAGCACAAATGCATAAGGTTGTCTACTTCGGTCTTAAGGAAGAGATGGACTAGTGGGGGGTAAAATCCCATTGTCATTATAAATTGCTAATTAAATAATTATCAATTAGTTGGCAGACAGAACTCATTCCAGTGTATTCCTCAGAGAGCCGTCAATAAAGAAAAACAGTAATTTGGGGTTTTTTCCCTATACAATATTCTTGCCTAGAGGTGCTGAATGGAGATAACATATGATATATTCTACGTAAGATGTTTCACATAGGCTATTATGCATTATTGATCAAAGATAAACACTAATTATAACAAGCAAACGTGAATTTCCATTATTCTAGTTACAGGGCTTTAATTTAACCATATTAACTGATCGACTGGGTCATTTTTTCAATGAACAAGACATTATACTATTTCTTTTCCAGTAAAGGAAAAAATCCCAACACTAAATTTTCTAAGCTATCACACAAAGTATTTTGGAAAACAAAATGTCAACCGATATTATTTCTTAAATCACAGACTGTATCTCTGTATTTTTAACTGCAAAACTATTTTATTTAAAACTTCCTATCTATCTAATCCATCCATCTATCTATCTATCTATCTATCTATCTATCTATCTATCTATATCTATCATCTATCTACCTATCTGATCTAGATCAATCTATCTAATCTATCTATATCCTTTGTTGTGAATTTAGGACTTCAGGATAAGTATTGGTACCATCCTCCTATTTTGCAAATGAAAAATCATGTTTGGTTTTCAGAGAATGAGATTTGTTTCCCTCTACCTTTGCAGAGAAATATGAAGCTCCAAGCCTCTCCAGCCATCTTCTCTGTTACCTATGAATTTGGGAAGAATTTTAAATTTTTAAAAAACCTTAGTAAAGTCAGTAGCATGTTATGGAAAACAACTAATAAGTAAAATAAATTTATCTTAGCAGCCATTGAGAAAGACATTTTTCTTTGTACCAAGATATTTTCTACTGCAAATCTGCATAAAGGTCCATTTTGTTATAAAAATAATAAGATTTTAATATTTGACGTTAAAACTACCTATTTACTCATGACAGACATCTTGATTACACAAACCCAGCCCTCATTATATTCAGTTAATTACCTCACAACAGAAAAAAGGTGTCTCTTGTGACAGCCTGATGTCCCTTCTAGACAATAGTTTACTTTTGGAGACTTGGAATCAATTGACATCTCAAAATCCTAAAGGGCTTCATTATGGCAAGGTCCTTAATTTGATTTACTTTAAGGAATACTTAATGGTTAAAGGTCCTTACTGTGTTGTTTTATTGAATTCTTGTTCATGGTTCAGGATTGATCCACTTCAGCCTTTCAGCAGGGAGCAGTTTTCCAGGGAGGCCCAGCAGGACTCCAAATCAATAAGGTTAATAGATGTGGGGCCACGCAGTCTGAGGTGAGATGGCTGGCATTTCTGATGCCAATGAAGACAAGTTCTGATGTCACTTTTGCACTGGCAACAATGTAATCCTGATTACCTGGTGCATACAGTGGTCATAGGTTCACAGGACTGCGAATGGCCCATTAATCTGAATTATCTTAGGGGAATACATTTTTAAAAAAATTTTAACTCTTCTTTAAATCACCGGTCTCCATGATTTCTGAAATATCAACTGCTCCGTTGATGTGGAAAACAGCAGTGTACAGATCTTCCTTGTGCTTCAGTACCCCCAGCAAAAGAGTATAACTCTATTAAATGTTAGCCCCTAAAACGAGAGGGCATTTTGTCTGGGGGAAAAAAAACCAAAACTATGTTTCTCTTATGAAAGGACCCTCATCTAAAGAAGGGGTGTTTAAAGAACAAAATCTGAGAGAGGCAACTCAATCTAGAAAACTCCATGTTTGGTTAGTCTACGTAAAACAACATAAAATATAAACTAGTTAATCAAAGAATGGATAATCAAGTTTTGTTTGTACTGCTTTCTAGTAACTGTTCTTTTTAAGAAGTTAATAGAAAGTTAGCAACCCCTTCCAACATCTATCAAAATGTACCATTTATAGACGTGCCACAGGGACTAAAGCAGCTGACTCTAAGAGGAAATAGATTCATCTCTTCCAATGCTTCCCATTAATAAATATGCTGATAAATAAACAAGTGCAACATAGAAGTACTAGTGAGTAGTAATTTGGAAAATTTGCTTACCTGCCCTTTAGGGAAAAGCTTGACAGTGCATATTAATTCAAATAATGGATGCTGATTTTACTGTACAAATTAAGGAATCATCCTTGCCCTCACATCATTCACAGAGGGGTCTGTTTCACTATTTTCTACTTTTTCAAATCTTTCTTTCCTTCCCTCTCCCTCCCTCCCTTCTTCCTTCCTCCCTCCCTTCTTCCTTCCTTCCTTCCTTCCTTCCTTCCTTCCTTCCTTTCCTTCTTTCTTTTCTTTTTCTTTCTTTTTTCTTTCTTTTCTTTTTCTCTTTTCTTTTCTTTCTTTCTTTCTTTCTTTCCTTCCTTCCTTCCTTCCTTCCTTCCTTCCTTCCTTCTCTTAAAAACAACAAGCCAAACCCAATGAACAATCTAAAGTCCGTAATGCCCCAAGAATTTCCTTGACAAACTCTACCATGTTCATATATCCATCCTGAATGTATCCAACTTTTGTTTTATCATTGGCTGATTTGCCATACTCTTAAAATAAAGATTTATTATTGGTAAATTTGGAAACATCAGATACTAATTATTATTCTCTTCAGATAAATATTGCCAGTGGAAACAGAATATATGTTAGTAAAGTAAAGCAGCAGATTAAATTACAGTATTCTTTTTACTGTCTCCCATACTCATTAAACCTGTTAAATAGTAAAACATATTAGGTAAACTTGGAAATGCTTCAAGTCTGAAGGAAACTAGATTTTTAAAAAATTGCACAGGGAGATCCTCTGTTAATTGAGTTGTAATCAGTTAGTATTGATCGTGAGCCCTTTCCTTTATGATGAGGATGTTAGTGATGATGGTGCTGCTGATGATGTAATGTGCACACAAAAGGATGGAAATGTGTTCTGTTAATCTGAAGAGGATTCGTTTTTATGCCAAATGTATATAGGTTTACATTTGTCACAACCAAGAAAAAGGCAGGAACGAACATTCCGGGTTTTTAACTAATCTAAAAGGAGGAATTTCCTTAATCTTAAATTACCTTTTCCATTTTCATGTTTGAAATGCTAGCCAAGCCTGTCCTGAAATTGAAATTGTTTGCTGAGGATAAATACCATTCTTCTTCTTTTTTTTTTTTAATGTTTATTATACTTATCTTCTAGGAAGAAAGCAATTCTTTGGCCAGTTGCACATTTTTAAAAATCATGTCTAATTTGAATAAATTAACATATTTGGTCGTCAAAAATTAATTCTAAAAAAGGACGATAACTAGGAAAGCAATTTAATTGTGTATTTTATAAGAAGAGAGAGAGAAAAAAAACTTTGTTATTCACAGGGCAGCTCAGTGAATTTGATGTGCTTTGATGTAAATTTGGGGGTTGCTTTAATTTCAAAACATATTTTTTCACTTAATAAGGGAGACAAAAGAAACTTTCAACCAGCATCTCCAGTTTGTTATCTCAGAATGTTTTGGCTTCTCAAATGTGAGAACATGATTGTTTTTATTTCCAGGAGGAGATAATAACACTGAAGCAATAAAAAAGAGTCAAGGCAGCTTGCACAGCACAGGAAGTTCACAGCCAGAGACTTAATTTCTCACACAATGTGCTGTGCAATGGGCCCATTAACATAGATGAATAGGCTCTTTAAAGGTTTTTTTTTTTTTCCTTCCCCTTCTTCTTCCAGATACGCAGCTGCCGCTGAATGGTGATATGTTAATAAGGTACTCACTTGCCTATTCTTCAGGTACTCCGGCATTCTCTACCTAGGTAATCTCCATAGAGGGAAAGCTATTAGGGGGTTGTATCTGCTACCACACCTTCAATTATATTAACACCTGCACTGATAATCCACGTAAGGTAAACTAGTAGGGGGCCTATGGCCTTAGTCCACCCCTTTCCTCCCTACAAAGTTACATCTGAGGAGGGGGGGAAAGGAAGAAGTAGAAGGAAAAAAAAGGAAAGTCACTTTTATTACACATCAGTGGGAACCTTCTGAAAAAGCTTTCATGCCTAGGAAATTGTTATTTCTTCAAACAGCTGACAGCCTGCAGAGGAAACTCTTAATAGAAACCCAGCTCCTGCATTGTTATGCATGGCCCGCATGTAGATTCAGGGGGGTGGATTAAGTTAGCTTCCAAAGGGTCTATTGTGTGTAGCATTAATTTGCAGGGCTCTTGATATTTGAGTTTGAAGGTTTATAACCTCAGTGTTTACTTAGATGAACTACATCCTAGGTTTGTTTATTTCCGTCTGCAGTCTCTTATTTCCTAGTAAATGTTACATTTATATTTGTTAACAGCAAGAACGTTGTTATAAATCTGAAGGAAATAATTACACATGCTTACATTCATTCGTTTTAAAGCCTTGATCCTGGTCCTCCAGGGTCACCCTTCACTGTTACATCTATAGAAGATTATACAGATAAATTGATTTTTCAAGAACATTTATGCCACCCACTTAAACATCAGTGGGAAGACGATATAGTTTGGAGTGAATGCTTAATTATAACCTACCCCAAAGTGGTAACATCCTAGAAAATTAACGTAACTGTCTCTTGTTTCTTTCATATAGCAATATTCTGAATACATGCCCCCCCCAATCTGCACCTTGTTCTTCCAGATGAACAAATCTACTATAGAATTCATCGTCATTTTCTTGTGCCTGTTTGAATTTTTATTTGTAAAGAGTCAGTTGCAATTGTGTAATTACGAGATTTTTTAAAAAATATTTCCAAGTTGCTATTTGCAAACAATTCTGTGTGGTGTTCTTGATATAAGAACCCTTCAAAAGTCTCATCTTCCAAGATTAAATTGCAAACTTACATTCAGAAACTTGTTTAACACCACCCCCAACCCTACTCCCTCCTTTTCCTCCCTGGATTGTATAGGCAGTTGCTAACGTGAATTTAAAATACAATATGAATAGCTGGGAGGAAAAAAATGCATGCCCATTGGAACCTACTCCGGTCTTAATCTGGATTTAGGGGATCAATTGTATAGAAGTACATTATGCTTGAACAACTGACGGTTCTACTATTTTTAAGCCTTTTTAATAGAAAACAACACCAATTGCATGTTGAATATTTTATTGCACATTTTCTGCTTTTGGTTAGATTTTTGATGTTTTACAGATAATTTAAAATGTGTTCGTGGAATTACCCATGTTAGCATTTATATTTGGAAGGTCCTATGATACACTGGTGAGATATTTATATTCTTAAACATCAGAGCCAGGAAACTAGTTCTGGCTCCAAGTACCTTGGGTTGGTCTTTGAACCTCTTTTGGGTCTTACTTTTTCATCTGTAAAAATTAAAGTGGTGGTCTGATTTCTAAGGTCTCTAACCAATTAAGTCCTATGATTCCCATCAAAATATACTACTTCTTTCTTATAGAAGGAACTCCCAATAAAGCTATCACACCTAGACCTCCCCTCCTGCCAATAATTAGATCTGCCAATCTTTATATAATTCCACTGTTGCTTATAGCTGTTACTGCTTTTCAACTACTATTCATTCTTTCTTTTTTATTTCAAGGGAAAACTGCTGATCGGGCAACTGTAGTTAGAAAAACTCTGACAGAGCTCCTGGGTGGCTCAGTTAGTTAAGCGTCTGCCTTCTGCTCAGGTCATGATCCCAGGGTCCCGGGATCGAGTCCCACACCGGGCTCCCTGCAGGGAGACTCCTTCTCCCTCTGCCTCTGCCTCTTTCTCTCTCTCTGTCTCTCAAGAATAAACAAATAAAATCTTAAAACACACACACACACACACACACACTCAAACTCTGACAGGTCCAGCCGAAAACATACTGGCTCATAGTAGTGAAACCTAGAAGCAAACTTTTCAGATTTGATGACACTTAATCTGGCAAGCAATGTGAAAGACGGGTCAGATTACCAATACATTGTTTGTTGTGTTTGTTTTCACCATGCCGTTCTCCAGGCTGTTCCTGTGTACCCTGAAAGGAATCCATCAAAAAGTGGAATTTCATTGATCCGGCAAATATTTCTTGAGCCCCTCTCAGATGCCAAGCATTGTGCTACATATTGAAGATATGTTTATATACAAGAAAGAAATGGCTCCTGCCCTTGTATAGATTAGTCTGGAAGCAGCGCCTGTCGTGCTGTAGACATGTAACAAGTATTTTACTGAATGAATGAAGGCACATGTGATGTACAAATGAATGAATAAAGCATACCTTTAATGAATTTGTGTTTTGCCTAAGGCAGATAAGATAGATAGGTTCAGTTCACCTCCTTTTAACAGTAACTTACTGAATATCTTCCACGTGCCAGGTTTTGTGGTCACTCTTGGAAATTTTTATTTAGGGAAATAAAATACTAGCAAAAGTTGATATAGCAAGGTAGGAACCCTTGTATGGATTAGACTCTTAAATAATTGCCAGGAGACATTCATTTCCAGTGCTACAATGTCTGTGGAAGAGCTGGCCCCTGTAGGCTTCATGTAGTACAGGTTTGGTCTTGGTCTTAAAGTTGTTATGCGAGTTATGTATTTTATTATAGTGTGAGGGAAACAACATTAAGAAAATACTAAGACCTCGAAAGTCACTCATAAGTTTGATAAAGTACCATATGGCTCAGTACATAGTGCCAGAAGGAAGAAGGAAAGAGGAATGCAGTTTTTAGTTACTGCATAGTTATGATAAAAGTGAAAATGACCATGATGCTGTCAGCGGTCTTTTATACTGAGCTTATGAAATACCATATTTTGTCCTGAATGTTCTCTATGTTACATAATTCAGTTTTTTTGTTTTTTGTTTTTTTTAAGTAGGCTTCACATCCAGCATGGAGCCCAGCACAGGGCTTGAACTCATGATCCTGAGACCAAGACCTGAGCTGAAATCAGGAGTCAGATGCTTAACTGACTGAGCCACCCAGGTATCCCAGGTTTTCTGATAGCCTTTGGAGGCAGGCATTATTATCCCCATTTTACAGATAGAGAAACTGAGGTTCAGAATGTAACTTGCCTAAACCGCAAACGTAGCAAGGGATAGAACTGAAATTCAAAGTCAAGTTCCCCTCACTTCTCAGTCTTTCCTCTTAATCACTGCATTACTGTTATCCTATTCTTGCGGCCAAAGCCCTCTACCTATTTTGGGTCTGCTAGACGCTAGCTCTGTTCTTTCTGCAATTCCTTAGGAGACTGCTGGGTACAAACATTAATTGCAGCTAAGTACAAGAACAGCTTTCAGGACTGCAATCCATCGAAGAGAATTTTGTTAAGCTCTTGTCCAAAGTCTAGAAATATAACTTCTGGAGCAATTTTAAAGACTTCTAATGAAATATCAAGTGTCTGCTTATTAAAAGTAAATATGTGTGCGTGTGTGTGCGTGTGTGTGCGTGTGTGTGTGTGTGTGTGTGTGTGTGTGTGTATCATTGCAAGAATAAGATGAAGGAGGTGGTAATGATTGAACAGTGGGTTTATGAAACTTGCAAACTGACCTGTTTAGAGAATGACACCTGCATGTCATCATCATAGCGGAAAGTATGAGAACTTCTAAATCTGAATGAGGAACATAAAGGAACACATAATATTTTTATTCTCCCAAAAGGCAAATGTAATACAGGGAGGGAAGGATGGAGAAAAGCAGCTGCAGGCAGGCCGGGATTAAATGTCTGATCCACGACTTTGACAACTGTAAAAACATATTTGATCACTGATGTCATTACTGGAAAGCCTGATATCATGCTACAGGTTTGCAGACAACACGACCTCTTCATGCTTCTAGAATTGCCATTTCCTGGTTATTTGACTTACAGGAACTTGCTATCACAATTTGTTTACATTTCCACCCATGTGTTAGTAAATTGGTGTATGTACAAAGAAAATTTGGACCTAGTTTTAGTTAACAATTTTGTTAAGGGCAGTAACTTGAGATTCGAATTTCTTTTTTTTAATCACAAGTAAAACTAATGTTAAATGCTATTAAAAAGAAGATGTAAGGACTGATTTTTATTTAATCGTTTCAGGTAGAAGTACAAACAAATAATGAAGTAAGTATACACTTGTGGCGTTTAACAAGTGAGCATATTTTCCCCTATCCGTTACAGAATTTCAAAACATACTTTTGATGCTCTGCCTCAATATGATTTAGTTAAAAGAGAAGGTGAGTTGGTGCCTAATAGTTCTGGGAACAATTGCTTGCTATCACAGTTACTGTGTGGCCTTAAGACAATACCTTTCATCAGGCCCAGTACCAGAGGGGGATGAGAATGCCTACATTTCAGGGTTGTAGCAAGAGTTCAAAGGAATACCCATGAAGCATTGCACACAGGGCTTGTGCTAAGTGTTGACTAAATGATGGGCACCTTTTAGTAATAACTAGATGCCTGGGAAATCAAGGCACCAAGAGAAGAATGAAAAAGAAGGATATTAGTAATAACAAAGGCAATGCAATAGATGAAAAGATAATTTAAAATGGCCAGTACTGGTTGACAAAATAAAGATGTCAAAAGCCAAAATAT
This sequence comes from Ursus maritimus, assembly GCF_017311325.1. Classification (NCBI taxonomy): domain Eukaryota; kingdom Metazoa; phylum Chordata; class Mammalia; order Carnivora; family Ursidae; genus Ursus; species Ursus maritimus. The sequence continues at coordinate 16,204,870 of NW_024424453.1, read as the reverse complement.
TAAAAGATAAAGACACTCAACAGAAAAGTTTGTCCATAGAGTACTATTCTGATTTTTGGAATTGTATTTTTACAAATAAGCACAATGCCCCAGAAGAGAAAAGAGAGAAAGAAAAAACCCAACAATATAAAACTATGGGGAAATTAAACGAAAAACAAGAAAATTAGATTAAATGTGGAACTTTTGTCAAAGAGCAGTTGAACAATACAAAGAGAACAATATGATAAAACAAAAGCCCCAGGAAGTCTTGAAAAGAAAACAAAAGAAAAGCAAAGAAACATGGGAAAGACAGGCAAACAGCACACACTGAGAATGCAGGGTTGAAGCGGGCATGTGTTCAAGCCAGTGAACATGCACAACTCTGCTTTTAATTTTGACTGCAAAAAGATACCTGAATCGAGCAGATTTATTATAAGAAAAGGGCATATACGATGTTAGAAAGCAATGCTTTTCCAATTCCCAAAACAGAAGGCTATGTTTAAGCATGATATACCGGTCTATGTTTTAAATGCGTATGGCATTCTAGGTTTGGGGCATAAAGAAATCACTTGATTTCATTATAAATTTACCCATCTGGATGCCAGAAGTGAAAACCCTGATTGTTTACTCATCCACCCAATCAGAGAAGATACTTTTTTTTTTTTCAAATTGTAGTTCTATCAATAGATGAAGTAGAGATCTGATCTAGTTAAAAATCTGTTAAGAGTCCTTTTCCTGAGTGGATAAAACAACAACAGCCAAAAAACTGTTTCTGGCCAGACAAAAAAAAAACCCTAAAAGTTCTTTGGGCATCAGTTCTTTCCCTTCTCTAGCAAAGTAGCATGAGTCTATCCACCACAAATCTACAGGCAAATCGACTTGCTCCTGTTCACTTGTCCTTGCAATGAGGCATCTGTTCCCTGGTGTTTGTGTGTGTTTGCTTGTTTGGTTGGTTGGGTTTTTTGCTGTTGTTATATTTTTGCCCAAATGCTCCAATTCAAAACATCATCCCATCACCTTTTTTTAGTTGTTAATTCCTCTTGTCCTTGTGGCTACATCTCTAGGATCTCATTAACAAACTAGTTCTGCGCGCCCGGAACACTGAGGCCCCTCGCCTGCAGCTGGCGGCAGCTCTCTGCTCAGACTGCAGTGCCGAGTGACACAGCCAGGCGACATAGTCACTGAGCACTAACTTCTATTAAATGCAGGCAGACCGTGAGAACCGTATCGGAACCGCGTCAAGACATGAGAGAAGCAAAGGTAATTCTGTTTCTATATCCAATTTTTTGCAAGAATCAGATATTTCCATCTGGAAGGGACGAGTGAGCAAAAGGGGAGGTGGTATGTTCAGTGTCAAAACTGATAAGCAAGGAAATAAATTGATCAATCAGCTAGGAAATCGGTTGCCAACACAGAGAAGAGACTCTGATAATTTTTGTTTGTTTGTTTGAATGAAGGTCTCATGCACAATGAATGCAGTGGTTTAGGATCTAGAGAGAAGGGGAGTGTGCTAGTGAGGGTTTTGTTCATGAGAAGTGAACTGCAGGCTAATATCCGGTCATGAGAGGAGTTTTTGTCTTTCTGAAATCTCTAAGTTGGAGAGGACTTTAGAGATCATCCAGTTTGTCATGAATGATCACATCTAATACTTTTCTTTTTTTAAAGGGATAGCTGCAAAGTTTTGGACAAGGCCTCTGCAGGCAATTGGAAGCACAGTGTACCCAGGTGGTGGGACTCGTCTGTGGCAATATATTTTTCTGTCTGTCCAATTGAATATGGCTGTAAAGGGAATAAAACCCATGTAATCTCCAGCAGTGACAATTTAATCAGTCGTAGAAGGGGAAGAAGCAGAGTCCCCTCATTTTCATATTTGCATATTTGATTTTTGCGTTGGGGAATAGAGGTTATGTTTTTCTATTACTTCCCATTCAATTTTAATAGTTAACTCTTTTATGAGTAAATTTTTGCACTGATAGAAAATAGTGAGTCAAATTGGTCTAAGAGGAAGATTCCATGTCAGCAATAAAGCACTGGTGCAGCGTGCTTTGTGTAACATTTTTCCCCTACAAAGAATCTATATGCCAAACATGGCTTGCGTGCTCCAGCCTCTGCACGTGATGCGTCCGCTATTAACATTCAGAGACCTACCCTGAAAATGAAGGCAACTGTTTGGAGAACAATGCAAAATGATGAGGACTATACCATAATATGCTCCCCCTTCGCGTTAATATTTCTTAAAACCTTAATAGCTGCATCTATTTCTGAGGAAGTAGGGTTTCTAAAATACCTGATAAACCGAGGGGTCAGTTTTTATGAGGTTGGAGAGGAACAATAAAATACAGTTATATTAATAAAACCTCATTGTTTTTTACAATTAACAGAATATTATCGCCCATAATGTAGTAACAGATTATGGGATAGATTTTAAGAGAAATAAGATGCAAGTAATTTGAAATCATCATCAATTACCCTTGTGTGACTCCCATGAGTATATTAAAACTCTATTCAAAATGGCGTTGGATTTGAATTACTGGAACATGGATAGCTGTTTTTTTATGCATCAATGAATGTTAGCCTCCACTTGTATAAGCCCCAAAAGTATGTTGGGTAATTTGAAAGAAGAGGGGGGGATAGTATTCTACTTGCTTCACGATTTAGAATTTCTTTATAAAAAGTGGACTCTGAAGCCGACATTTCATTGGCAAGGGAAGGAATAATGATATTGGTTCTATATAATTTTACAAAAAGGGAAAAAAGCATTAAGCAAAAGTTTTGAAATGTTATATGCATTAATCTACAGATATATTCACACACATGTGCACATGTATGTGTGTGTATATCCATATATGTACATGTATTTGATTATTAACAATTAGGTCACATATATATGTGTGTGTTGATGATTGTTGATAATCAAATTCCATGAGAGGGAACCAAATTTGGAATTCTGAAAAGATAAGCCATAGGATTTCATTAAAAAGCAGAGCAGATTCTCTATTTAATTTACATATGTGAGATGTGCACCAGCGGAGTATACAGGCATGTATAATCATGAGATGACAGGTATAAGATGCTTTGGGGGTACACATGGCTCCACATTAAATTCAAGCACATAATATGTCAAGTTTGAATATGTTCTTATTTATCTAAATCTGCATTCTGATGATCACCCTTTCAAAGAGGTTGCAAATATATGAATATGTGATCCAATGATTACATATTCAAATTAACCCAGTTTCTTTGAATATGGTCTAATGATTGAATGATCCCCCAAACACTGCAACTCCTTAGGGAAATATGCTGATGCCTCAGCACGTTTTCTCGAGGCCTGGAGAGTACTAGATCCGCCAAGGAGTGCCTTGAAGCATGGAACTCTGCTCTACCTAAACACGAGTCCTAGGCTTTAATCACAATGGCTAGGTTCACACTAAAGCAATTAACCATATGATTGCTTTCGCAGAAGCCCAACCTCATCAGTATCTTTCCTTCCGGCAAACTGACAAGGCTGGATATAGTCAATGACTCAAGTGGATTTGATTGCCTAAGAGGTACAAGTCTCTGAATACACAGTTCCCAAATGCAGAGTAGGAATATTCATCCTCATTCTATTTTTTGAAGTTGCCATTTCACAACCAACACTTTAAATGATTAAGGTAAAATAATTGTTCCATTAAAGAATTAAGAGTTGGCAAGTTTCATCGCAAAGGTTCAGACCAAATAATAATGATCTGTTTTATAGTTTGTTGTTGTTGGTGTGTGTGTGTGTGTGTGTTTGGTTTTGGTTTATTTGCTTTGTTCTTTGTTGGCTGGAGGTTGAGAGTGAGCCCGCAAAACCTAACATAACAAACCTGACGTTGAGAGTTTGAAAGGGATAAAGAAGCCTAAGGAATGCAATTTGTAGTTGAACAGGTAGCTTTAGATAAGGTTAGAGGTGTGTGTGTGTGTGTGTGTGTGTGTGCGCACATGTACATACAGAAACATATATGTGTATGCACTTGTACTTTTATAGGCCTATTTCACCTTGTGACTTCACTAGTCATTTCTGAACTTGGTGATACATTAAATGTGAACTTGAAGCTTTCTAGTGCCCTCTTCTTGGTATCCTAATGGGAAGTTTCTGCTGGCATAACAGGATTTTGTTTACACTCTATTAAGATGATTTCTCCAAAAGTGAACTATTAGAGGATTTTCAATGTTTTCCTAGCTTAAAAGCCAAGTATGAATACAAGATCTGAACAATGGAGGTTTTTCCGGAGGGTTTGTCATTTCCCAGCACTTTTGTAGATTATCCAAATATGCTTCAGAGGCAATTAAAATGCACTACACAACAAGGATTCACTGTATTCCATTCTGGAATGCCAACGTACTTATTTCTGTGAAAAACGTTGAGATCATGAGACCGATTCCCCCAAATATTTTCACAATTTGGAATCCAACAGTTTATTTTATCACCTTCAAAGAAAGAGAGTATGCCTATGGAATTTTAGCCTTGATGATGTGGGGGGCCTCTTAAGTAAAAGCACTTATACAGTTCAAATGGAGATTTTTTTTCTTTAAGGTGTTAGGATGATTTGTCCTGAACCAGAGAAGACTTTATAAAAGTTGCTAAATCTTACTTTTAAGCACAAAAATGCGCTGCTTTCTCATGTCCACATATTTAGATGAATGATCAGTGTATCCAGTGACTCACCAAATTGTGTCCCAACCAAAGTCCACATCGTGTTGGCGGAATGTTCTGAGAATCTGGATGATCTCTTGCTGAGTGTCTGGGGCACAAGGTAAAGCACCTGGGGATCTGAGGGGGAAATGTTGAGGGGACCCAGTTCTTTCACTGTCCCTGAGAGAACAAACCCCATGGAGATCAAAATATAGTTGTCCTTGTATTCCATAGAGCCCATCCATCTATTTCTTTTCACCTTTTTCTATGCTCAAAATGTAAATATATATAAGTAAATCTAAGGACAGAAGTTATGAAAATCTTTGGCAATATGGAGTATAATTGCAGCCTGTTGGAGGATTGATTAAAAGATAAATGGGCCTGCACCCTCCTCCCATTTGCTGCCGGCTGCATGCTTCCACAGAGGCTGAAACTCCCCAGCCCAGGGCTTGTGGCTCACTCTCCTCCTTCAGCTATTCTTGGCTGTGGATTCCCCTGTGCTCTTTGTGCACTTTAAGTTTAATTTTGCATTTAAAAACTCAATTGGCTCATCTGTTAAGCATTAAGCAGCTCCCTTTTGAGCCACAGGGGGAGCCCTGGGAAAACCCACAGCTGCTGGAACATGGAAAATGGGTTTAAAAAAACAAAACCATTTTGAAACTTTAAAGCATTTTAGCAGCCGTGGATTTCCCAATCCTTACCCCCCAAATGGTTCATCTGTTTAACTTTTATCTGGTATTGGAAAACACAAACCAGAGCATTAAATAGCCCTCAAATGACTTTTTGTTTAATACAGAATGAAAGTAAAAGCTAAGCAAGCCATGTGGGAAGATCTTTCAGAGAGCTATGGCCTGGAATACCTGCAAGGATATTCTCCCTCCAGTTCCAGGAACAGTTCTGGAATCCAGCCCTGCCTGCTGGAACCGCAGCCTTTCCTCCACTCCCTTAGACAGCCCCGTCCCTCTCCCGCACAACGAAAGTGGAGTAGGCGGGAGAAAACAAGTCCAAATCTCAGCTTATAAAATGACAATAAAACTGATGGAAAAGTTAATAGGCTGGGGATATTCATGAAAATCTCAATCAAGATTTTAAGTTTCATAATGATTTGTCATTGACTAAAAATTCATGTTTAATTACAGTTGGATGGGCTTTAGATAAATCTAGATTATTCTTGTTTTTTCCATGTTTCCCCAATATTCCCCTAACTAACCTGAAGTCTCCCAATGGTAGGGCCCTAAGTCCCCCAGTTAGATACCAATTCCTTTGAATGATGGACACTCCTAGCAAAATGAAAATATTCTTTGGAAGAGTGACAACTGCAAGGCTGTTATTTAACAATAATGCCTAATAGAGGAACACTCACAAGGAAGTTGGAGAGACACAAAACAAATCATTCACCTAACTTCTTTGCGTGGCTTTTGCCCTGATGAGAATCACTGAATTCTCATACAGAATCTGTTTTATTTTTTAACCTATAGGGCTATGATATTCCAAAGCAGATGAATAAATGAAGTCCAGAACGTAATTCATCCAAAACCATTCCTTCTAATGGTCAGTGTCAGATTCAGGAGTGAAATTATATAATTCCTGATTCCTAGTCCAATTTTTGTCTTGGGATTTCTTCTTTGAGATGCCCTTGCTTGGGGTGGGGATGCAGCGGTTAGTTTGGGAGGAACACACTGCTGGAGCGTCTTTTGCTGTGTACTTTTAAATAAACATTGTATTTTCGAAGTCTTCAATTTCAAATTTATCTCATACTCTTTTCTTCCCTCTCTCTCTCTATCCAATATGCCCATGCGTTTTTTTAATATGTTAATAGGGCATTGTAGTAAGGGGTTGAATATATTCTGTAGATCATTCAAACTTTATGATGCTCTGCAACGGGGTTCTAAGTAAATGTGAAAGGGTGTGTATTAAAAAATAGTAAAATAAACTTATAGTGGAAAAGTAGTTACATAAAAGAGTTAAGCCGGGCACATATACTGACAAATTCTGAAATTATAAAGAAAGAATTTATAGCATCTTCAGTTTAAAAAGACCAGAAAAGATGTCCATTTTTCCTATCTTCAAACTCAAATATTAAAGTTTCAAACTGAGAACAAGACTGATGATATTTGTCTATGTGTTGGAGATGGGGACTACCTCTTTTTTCTATTATCTTTAAAAGTTTTTCCCCGGGGGAATAAGTCTTTATTGAACACCTACTATGTGTCACGCACAATGCTAAGCGATTAAAATGATTCATGTGTCCAGGGATGATGCCAGTTTCCTATTTTCCTATGATTTAATTAAAGCTGTCCAACTTCTTCCTCTTGGTCCATATTCCTTGAGCTTCAGCTGCTGTTCCAAGTTTGGAGAAGGGACATTCAAGATTCATACACATATGAAAGAATTTGACTACTATGTGTAATGGGGCTAAAAACTGTAGTTTGCAGCCAGCTTATACTCATGAAATACAGCGCTAACCAGAATATTCTCTCTAAGCAAATGAAATCCATTTTAATCTAGCCGAAGCCAAAAAGAGCATGAACTGTGGCTCATCTTAATGGGAAGGTAGAGCCAGATTCTAACAATGTTATCTAGACTCTTCATCTGTCTCCTCAGCTCTCATTTTAGCTTTTCTCTAAATTCTGGCCAAATTCTCTCTTCAGCTCAAAAAGCTTCCTTTATATCGTAAAGGTAGAGGGTGGAGTAAGGTCGTGGCATGTTTGGTAGCCCCAGAGGGAAGATGATCTTCCTGGCTTTATTGTAAATAATCCTAGTAAAAGTTCTAATTGGCCTGGCTCCCGTAAGTGTGCCTGACTTCTGGACAAAGCACAGTGGCCAGAGGCTGTGTTTCTATTCCGGTTGGGCCAGGGTCATCTGCATACTGTTACGCACTGCGATTGACTCTCCTAAGAATCAATTGATCAGAGTAAAAAGGCAATGGAAACACAGAGAGGCTAAGTAATTTGCTCAAGGTGACACAGCTAACAACTAGTAGAGCTAGAATTCAAACCCAAGGGATTTTATTCTAGAATCAGTGCCAATGCGCTCGATATTAATATTGCTACATAACATTTCTTTTGGTATAGCATGATCCTGGTATCTCTTTCTCCACTTCTTTTTTTTTTTTTTTTTTATGATTTTGGTCAATTGTCGTTGTGATCACACAACATGTTTGAAGCTGCACCAACCACCTTGAGCTTTTAAGGGAAGCTTTTTGGAAATCATTACTGTGCTGATCACATTTAATTAACTATCCTGGAAACTACTACTTTCTTACTTCTTGTTATACGAAATAAAACATCCCTCATTGTTCAGCCACTTTGGTTAGATATCCTGTTATTTGTAGCTACAAACATTCTAACTGGCTCAGGACTGTAAGTTGTGCTATTTTTCTTTTAATAGTGCATCGTGGATGAATCCAAGGCTTATAGAACAACTCAATAGACAAGGATAGTATTCCGGGTGCCAAATGACCCTGGAGGAGAATGTGTTTTAGAGGAGAACAGAGAAGACATGCAATAAAGACCATGAATTCTGTTTTGAATTGAATAATTCTGTTTATATTTTCAAAATATCTCTACCCCTTATTGCAAGTGTGCCAACAACTTTGAAGTTATTTATCTAGTTAATTATTTAATATTCAATATAATTTCTTTCTAATCTTGCTCCAATGGCATCAGATTCCACTTGCTCCAATGTGTCTTTCTTAAACTACCCCAGTGGTTTTCCATCTCACTCAGAGAAAAGAAATTTGATATAAAAGATAAAATTATTTTTTTCACAAAGAGTGTATTTGACTTTTTTCTTCTCATTCCTACCTACCCATCCAACACTTTATTATAGACATACTTCTCTTCCTCTGCAATATTTTCTTGAGTCCCTCTATTGTTTTCCTTCTCTTTCTACAGACTATATGTCGTCAAATCCCAAAGGATGATCTAGGAGAAGACCCCACAATTTCTCAGATTTAGGAGAGGACAATGGGAGAAGAAAAGGACTTGGGAGAGGGTGGGAAGGATAGCTCTGCAGGGATGACTCTGCAGAGATGAGTCATTTCCTGTAGGATTTTGATGTCCAGGATGAGAGTATTTCAAGAAGAAGGTGGCTCTTCTCAGTTGACTGCTGTTAAGAGGAACATTGAAAAGTGGCCTTTGGATTTGGTGACTTTAGTAAGAGCCGTTTGGTAGTATGATGCTGGTAGAAGCAGACTGGAATGGGTTAAAGAGGGAGAGGAAGGCGAGGAAATGAAGTGAGAATGGACAACCCACTGAAGAAGTTTGGCTGCAGAGGAGAGAAGAGAGGTAGCAGGATGCTGTGAGTGCTATGGAGATGGAGCAAGACGGGGTGTTATTTTGAAATGGATGAGATTGGGGTGCGTTTAAAAGCTGATTAGGTAGAAGAGAAAAAAAGAGAATGCTCAATGTATGTTCCCAAATGAAGGAGCAGAGGACAGAATCGGAACCACAGGTGGAGGGATTGGCCTTAGACTATTTGAAGACAGGTTCTGGATCAAAACAGGAAAGAAGGATAAGAGCAGGGAGTTAGATGGTATACTTGCTGCTTCCCAGATTTAGAAACATTAAGACTGTTACAGTTCATTTTGGTTCCTTTGTGTTACTGTTATATTTTTTTCCTTATACCTGTTCTCGCATATTTGAGATTCCTTTGAAAATCCTCAGCTAGGATTAAAAAGAAAGAGCTGTCATTCCAATGTTTTTACATGACATGGAAAATAATAGTGCAACTAACTATTTGTTGTAATAATAAAGACCAGAAGCAAAACCAAAGGCCAGGATCCTCGAGTCTTTCATGTTGACCTCTGTTCTATTATGAACTTTAAAATCTGTTTTACATCAGACACTGCAGGAAATAAAATAGGAGAACATGGGAAAGGAATATATCCTGCTAAGGTTGCCTCGCTCCTGGGGGATTGGTGATGTTCCCAAAGACAAACAAACAGCAGTTGATGAGGGTTTTCAGTACAAGCAGAAATGCTTTGATGTCAGATAATTTTTTAAAAGAGAGAGAAAGATACAGATTTTAGCGAGTGGTATTAAAACAAAACCCAGGTTAACCACAGTTACATCCAAGAAGGAAAGTTTCAGGGAAGTGAGTATAGGTAAAGGCCATAGAGCATAAAAAAAAGTATTCAGAAGTCTTTTGTTAGAACTCATTGAAAGTAATTTCATTAGTCATATGAAGTTTTTAATTCAGCATCCTTTAAAAAAAGTGTGATAAATTGCGAAGAATAAGTTTTAATACGGCAAGTTATTCAGAGCCCACTTTGGGGTAGATATTCTGCATTTCACTAAATTTTCAAATAAATATTGTCCTTTAGTTCTGTAAAACATCTTAATATATTACAGCTTTTCTAGTTTCTGTCTCCTCTTCCACTCCTGTCATTGTCCTTAAAACTGTTCTTGGTGTGATGTTATCTACCCTTTTCTGACAAGGTTAGAAGCACGGGTAATTGACGACTAGTTTCAATGGATGTGGTATGGTAACAATTAGAGTAATGAGTGAACAACTGTACAACTGCAACGCAATGCCAACACAACCTGTTGCGTGAACCAGCATTTAATACATGCTACAGAGAACTATTCCCTCATGTGATGCTACACTTGACATAAGGGTTATAGCTGGGAAGTCAAGAGACATCCCCAAAGTTATTTACTCCACATAATACATAGTCGTTCAGTCTCCGCAACCCTCATCTTCCCTCTTTAACTTGAGGAGATGGCGCTCGTGAAAAGGGGCACACATGAGCACAGTTATTGCCCACCTGGTAAACCACTGAGTCACTCAAGATTCATTTTGAGACGTATGCATTCTTTGGGGTTTTTCTGATCCCCCTTTCCTCCAGTAGAATTTATTTCTCCTTTCCTTACACTTCCAATCTGGGGAGAGGAGAAAAAGAGAATAAATCTAAACTACTCCATTTATTATTAATTAGTTAAATTATTTATTGCATTTGGGTATAATTCTACAATGTATTTATAATTTGATTCTTCGGCAGGATGGGACTGATTTCTTTGCATTGCATTGTTACCACAATCAATGTTGTATTTGGAAAGAATTAATAAAAACAGTAATCAAAAACTGAGTAGAGTCTGACTGGATATTTTAAACGTGTGAATAAGACACAATTAAAATCAACATAAAATAGACCTAAGCGTTTTTTAAAAACTCAAAAATCAGGTGGACCTTCTTAAAGGAGTATACATCGGTTTTGTTTTCCTGAATTATTTGAAATTTTTTACTAAAGGTAAAATAGGGAGAGAAAAGCAACAATATCTTAATATTACTTTATTTTTTTAAATGGATTCAAATCTTTAAAAATTCTGATGCTGAGCTGATTTTGAAAAATAAACGTCTTTCGTGTTAGAAAAATTTTAAATTGCCAGTTTAAGCTTGTTAAAAATATTTTTATTGCATTCTTAGTAATTTCCCATGGAACATTTCTAAAGGCTCAGCAAAACATTTACAACTTTATAAAACCCTTTAAATTAATTTACAACTTAGCTGTGAGCTTCTTTTTGGGAGACTCAAAACAGTGGGTGACCTTATATCCATAATGTGTATGCTTAAATGTTTTATTACGACGAAATGAATTAGGATGGAATTACTTAACTGTAGACACCAGCATTTCATTTACTGCAATCTGCTTGGCCCTTTACTTAAGCCTATTTGGTTTTATACAATCACAAGCTCACTTTTGTGTGTTTTGTTTTGTTTTATTTTCAACTGTGCAATAGCTTCAAGAAGGGAATGGGAGAAAATGCTGACCAAATTTAGTAATTCTCATGGCATTTTATCGCATTGGGTGTCTAAGAAGATCAATGTTGCCCCATAATCTTGCTTAGTCTCAACTCCGTGGGCACCCAATCTCATGTTCTCTTAATCCACCTTTTTTAGTTCAGCTGTTGCTATGACAACCAACTGTGTACAGGTGTAACCTGACGTCACATTGCAACAGCCATACCTGTCTTTTAATTTCTGTCCCAGAGCATATTTACACTTATTTTAGTTCTATTTATTTTCTAATAAATGCTTTCCATCATGTTCACACGATGAACCATGTAGTATTCTCATTGCTCATTTCTACTTAGAATTTAATCTTAGCTTTCATCTCCCAAGTTAACCTGGGGTTACTTAGAGAAGTCTTCCTGATGTCTAAATAAATATTTGCCTTTATTTTCACAGTTTATTCCCTGAAATGTACCCTAAGTGATTTCTGATTTGGGGTCCTCACTGAGATTTCCCTTGTGTGAAAGATTACATGGTCTTTTAAAATGAAATTTCCATGGATACGGAACCATTTCTGTGTAACACAATGTTATATTGGAACTCTTTCTACCTCAGGTCTGGCTGATGTCACGAAAACTGAGCAGCAAGTATTCTCATGTTTTACCGTGAGGGGCTCTATCCCGTTATGTAACTCCTGCAAAGAAGGGCCTGGAATCAGCTTTGCAGTTCTTGCCCACCAAGAGTCCAGCTCGTGTAAACTGCAGACCCACACAACAGCCAGAGATAGGTTAGTAAAGAGAGTTGGGGGAGGCTTTTTCGGGAGAGAATTGTTGACGGATGTTGAGTACCACCCACTCCTCTGTGGAAGGATGAGAAATGCTTCAAATTTACATAAAGTCTAGTGTGAAAGAGACTTTCCTGAGACCACCCAGACAGCTTGGTATGTGTTCCTTACAATATCAGACACATTCCTGAGAAATTTCAAGAATGCAAATTGTGTGAAGCTCCTTGTGTCATCAGAATAGAGAGCTAAAGTGGATGGGAAGAGAATTTCCACCGACAGAGGGCCAAAGATGTGCATGTCTCCTGGTAAAGGCTACACGTGCAGGGAGTGGACCGAAGCTGCCGTTGGGCTGTGACATTCACTCCACTGTCATACATGTGAAAACTGATCAAAGGCAAACTTTTCAAACTACTTATATTTTCTACGGGATTATAAGCCTAAAAAGATATTAATGTAAAATTATTCAATCAATTCAAATTAAGTCTTCCTATTAATGCACATAGCACATGCATATTACTTTCAGTAGTACTTTGGTAAAGTCCCTCTATCCCCTGGGTGGCAGGCTTCTCTCCCCAGCAGCAGTCTAGACCATCACTGTGAATTGGGTCCCGCACAATGACCCTTGTTAGAATGAGATCTGCACTTGTCTGGCCAGATGACTCCAGTGTTGGGAGACCAGAGGAACAGCTGGGGCCCTGGGGTGAAAGAAAAGTGCCTTTGAACTGTAAAATGCCTTATTCCCACCTGTAGCAAGGAGCTCCTTTTCTCTAATTGGTTTCCCTAGGAGTGTGGTTCCCGTTCAGACCCTTGGCTATGATTGGGTATATGTAAACTAATCCTAATGTGTTAATCCTAGGTGTTATCAGCACCTGTATGTTCTTTCTGCAACCCACACCCATATTACCATAGCTTTTATAGATTCAACAATTAAACAATCCTCATTCGCTGCTGCAGACAAGATACTGCGGCTGCGATTGGAATTTAGCATCACAATTCATGAACTCACATTCTTTAAACCCAACCAGGTGTGGATCATAGGCAAAAAATCAGCTGGGATAATTCTAGGAAAAGTTCAAGATTGCTATCTGGGTTTTGGGTGAGGTGACCTCTGTGGAAAGAGTCCAGAAGCATAACAGAACCCAAGACTGGATCATCAGTCACACTCAAGATGGTATGTTTTTAATTGCATCAAGGGACCCAGTGTTCGGGTGTCTCCAGAAGAACCTGCACAACATCCTTGAAAGAAAGACTGAGAGTCAATATCTTCCATGGCCAGAGTCAACACTAATCAAGAAAGCCTTTTTCTGTGCCTTAATTTTCTTCCCTTCCCTGTTTCCACATTGGAGGAGCCCAGTGAGTAGGAGGGAAAAGAAATAGAATCCCAAGCTAGGACAATGCTACGGAAGTCAACCATGCTCCCTGCTTTCCCACTGCAGGCTTCCCATCAACATGGAGACAGGTGGAGAAGAGGCAGAAGCGCTAACATTAAATCATGCTCCGAGTTTCAACTATTGCATTGTACTGGACATTTAGTTATTGAATTGAGTGTGCATTATGATTCAAAGTATCTGAAGGACTTTTTAGTTGGTGAGAGTGATCAGAAAAGTGATAGCGTTTACCCTAGGAGAAGGAAGCCTAGCCCAACAGAGCGGTGATTTGGGGTGGAAGTGGTTGCTTCCTAATTGTGTTCTCGAGTCTCACTTCTTCAGTGGTTGCTTTATATGTGTGTAGATCATTTCCTTGCCATGCTATTCAAATAATTTCTATCAGAGGTTCGCAAACTACAGTCATAGGCCAAATCTGTGTCATCTGTAGTCATGAAGGGTAGAAGAATGTGCCACCCCAAAATAAGACTGTAGGAGTTCAGGACATGCCACCCCAAAATATGCACTTTGGCACATTGATTATTTTGAACTCTGGGCACTTAAAAAATAGTACATGCAGGTAGAGCTTTTCTCTGTACTTCCCTTATTTGCTTAAAGATAAATTCTCCAAAAGGAACCTGATTGTCGTAGATCCCCTCCCCAGGACTTTTCATTGACCAGGGAAGATCGACTCTTATTCCAGGAGAGGAGACTAGAAGTTGACACCTAGCCCAGACAGACTTTGTCACAGACTATCATACCTCCCGTCTACTCTCTCTTAAAAATCATTTACTCTTCCCTAAGAAGACTACAGCCCGCCCCTTTTACTATTTTTTTTTTTAAGATTTTATTTATTTATTTGACAGAGGTAGAGACAGCCAGCGAGAGAGGGAACACAGCAGGGGAGAGGGAGAGGAAGAAGCAGGCTCATAGCGGAGGAGCCTGATGTGGGGCTCGATCCCATAACGCCGGGATCACGCCCTGAACCGAAGGCAGACGCTTAACTGCTGTGCCACCCAGGCACCCCCCCACCCCTTTTACTATTAAGATGACATTTAATCCTGAATTCTAAGCCACTTCTGTGAAAATTATTCACTTTTCCTGGGTATCTCTGATGTATATATAAGAAGTTAATAAACTTCTGTTAGTTTTCCTCTTGTTAATCAATCTTTTATTATAGGGATCTTGGCCCAGAACTCATAAAGGTAGAGGGAAAATTATTCTTCCTCCTCTACAGTTGAAAATAAAGTTTAATTGGAACACAGCCATGCCCATTCATTTATGTATTATTTTTGTCTGCTTTCACATTACAGCAGCAAAGTTGAGTTGTGCGACAAAGACCACGTAACCTCAGGTCTAAAGTATTTCCTACCTGGCCCTTTGCAGAAAATGTTTGCCACCCTTGATTTAAATCCTTCTCCATTTTTAGTCACCTAAGCACTTGACTTCCCCCACTATGTGAAGTTGTCAATTTCCCTTGGTTTCTTGTAACACTTTATACTTTAAAATTTTCCAAAGCGATGTGGCAGTTTCATGACTGACATATTTTTTACGGGCCTCTAGCTTTATCACGTCCAATGTATCTCCTTTTCCTTTTTAATGAATGTTACCTGGGATTCTCTTTTGTCCAATCCGCATAATTAGATGCCTGCTGTCTTTGAGTTAGTATTTGCCTAGTACTTCATTACCATCAATTAATTTTTAGTCTACTGCATTACTTCATAGATATTCCTCTTTTCTTTGGAAAAAAAAAAAAAAAGCCCAAACCTTATAATTCCTTTTTAAAAAAGCGTTGACTTGGAGAACGCGCGTGTGTGTGTACGAATTCTAATGCTCGTATTTTTCCTTACCGTATTGTTGTGTATCACCCATGCTCTTCGGCTCTGTTACGTTTTTCTTATCTTCTTTTAACTTGATCCATCAAGCATACTTGTTTCTTTTTCTCTCATTTGTGGGTTGATGTTGTAAATCCTACTTCTCTCTGCTTTGTGTGTATTTTTAAAATCTTAATGTACATATTTCAATTCACTTTTCTGCTGTTATTTAGATTTAGCCATCTTAATTTATTCCTTACCATAAAATGGGAACTTTGCCTACCTTTCTTCATCCTCCTCACTTGTCAACACTAAATGTCGTGATCATTTGGAATATTATGAGAATATTATTTTAAATGGTACCCTCAATTATTTAGATTCAGTTATTCATTTTATGAAACTGTTTTCCTCTATCCATCTTTTCCCAACATTTTCCCTTTTGGGGGTCATTACTATTTTTTTTAAAGATTTTATTTATTTATTTGCAAGAGAGTGAGAGAGCAAGAGAGAGCACGAGCAGGGGGAGGGGGAGAGGGAGAGAAGAGAGAGAATCTCAAGCAGACTCTGTGCTGAACACAAAGCCCAACATGGGACTCCATCCCAGGATCCCGAGATCATGACCTGAGCCAAAGTCACACACTTAATTGACTGAGCCACGCAGGTGCCTTGGGCGTTCATGAAAATTATCTTTGGGAGTCATTTCAAGTATGAAAAATATCTATTTTGATCTTTCACTTGAATGTTTCCCCATCTCAACCATGTTCCTTTAAACATGTTAAGTTCTCTGTACATAGCCCATTAAACTTTCATCAGTGAAAAATTTAGTGTGCTGACTGGTTTCTGCCAGGATCTTGAATGTGACAGATTTTATATCTTGAAAATCTAAGAGATGCAAACCATCTCTTATTATCATTTAGGAAACTGAACACTAATAGATATATATTACATATATATGCCATGCTCAACATATGTTTTTACATACAGGTTAAAAAAATGTACCAAGAAGTCTCCCCCTGCCCCCTTCTGTGGTTTCACTTTCCAAGGTTTCCATTACCCATGGTCAGTGGCGGTCCGGAAGCAGATGATCTTTCTCTGACACAGCATCAGAAGGTCACTAGTAGCCTAATCCTAGTTCCCAATGCCTATGCCATTCACCTCACTTCATCTCATCAGGTAGGCATTTTATCATCTAACATCATCACAAGAAAAAGGATGAGTACAGGAACAATAAGATATTTTGAGAGATAGCAAAACACCACATTCATATAACTTTAATTGTAATATATTGCTATAAATATTCTATTTTATTATTGGTTATTGTTGTTAATCTCTTACTGTGTCTAATTCATAAATTAAACTTTATCATCAGTATGTATAGGAAAAAACATAATCTATATGGGGTTCAGTATTATCTGCAGTTTCAGGCATCCAGCAAGGTCCTAGAACATATCCCTCACCAGTCAGGGGGGACTAACGTAGTGCTTATGCTAGTTGACAAAACCTCTTACCCAAGTAATAAATTAACCATGAAAGGAAAGGGATCTAGATGAAGAAAAGTATAAAACTTCATAAATAAATAAACAAATTTTACTGATGGACAAGGACCCTGACCGTAACAAAACCTAAACCACTCCTAGATGACGTCACAGTGAGGCTGTGTTTGGTTGCAAATTGAGGAAATGGAACTCAAACGGACTGCAACAAATCAGGGCACTGCTTCCCAAAAATGTGGTCAGTGAGCATGCTGCGTTCTTAGCATCACCTGCGTGCAGTCTTGTTAGGCAAATTCTCAGGGTTTACCCCAGAACTACTGAATTAGAATCTTGAGAGGTGGGGCCCAGGAATCTATGTTTTGGGCCTTCCAGGTGACTCTTAATTCACATTGAAGTTTAAGAAGCACAAGTGAAGGAGATTTATTGGTTTACAAATTGGAAGTGTAGAGTTAAATTCTGTGGCTCAATGTATCTTTTTGCATTTTTGTTCTGTCTCTATCTGGTCAGTTTCATTCTCATTCTGCTTCCTTTGGGGATTGCCAGGCACTGCCAACAACCTTAGGGTTGTAAATTTCCTTACCAACTTGAAGGAGAAAGAAAGAGTAGGTTACATATGGGAGCTCCTTTACAGAAATAAAGAAATTTCTTTCTCAAAAGCCCACACATACTTTCTCCTTATGCCTCGTTGCCCACTTTGGGTTGTGGGTTTGTCCATAAATATGGGCCAGGAGATGGGATAATGCTGATTACCGTGTGTCACATGCCCCCATCCTAGAGACACAGAGGGGTGCAGCATCTCTCCAAGCTGATGGGATGTATGGGGGATGTGTGAATGCTTGAATTCAAATTAGAGTTCATGCCATGAGAAGGAGTAATAAATGACGGGAAGCCAACCACAGCATCAACTCAACATCATTAAAATGTCAATCTTTCAAATGATTATATAAAATTAATTTTAAGTCTATCAGAATCCCTACTAAAAAAGATTAAATCTATTTTAAAACTTCAATAGAAAATTGCCCAACATTTTAAAAAGTAGATGGCCAATGGGGAAGGACCTACCCAAACAGATTTAAAATATACTGCAAAACTTCAAAAATCAAAATTTGTATACCTAGCAAACTTACTGAAACGAGAATAGACAATAGATTAATGGGATTGAAAAAATATCCAAAATGCATAAATAGGAAGATTTTAATATATAGTAAAGATGGTATTTCATTCCTGTTATTTGATAAATACATTCAACATAATTAGCTACCCATCTGTATAAAAATAGATTATTTTATTACACCATTTACAAAAATAAATTGTAAGCGGGTTAAAGACATAAATGTAAAAGAAATTCCATATTCACAAAACAATTACGAAACTATTTCTACAACGATGTGGTGGGGAGAACCTCAGAAGCAAAAAAGGAAACTTTATAGGAGAAGATTAAGAGATTTGATTACAAAGAAATGTGAACTTTCTACATGGAAAAATATACCATAAACAAGGTCTAAAAACAGATAAGACCGAGAGTAAATATTTATAATATTTACAGCAACAACAAATAATTTGATAAGTACATAAAAACCCATAAAATTTGGCAGTAATATAAACCATCCAGTCACAGAGGAGGGAATGCCAATGGAAGAGAGATATTAATATATAAAAAGATGTTTAATTTCACCAGCAGTCAGGAAAATGGGAATGGAAACATAAGTGACAGGGTAGTTTGTTTAGTCAGTGCATTTGGCAAAATTATGTGTGTGTGTGTTTAATATATAGTGCCTAGTGCTGATGAGAAGATGGGGAAATGGAAATTCTTATACATGCTGGCAGAAGGATGAAATACTATGAGCCCTTTGCAACAAAATTGATAGTATCTATTAAAATTAAATATATATTTACATATACTTACTATATTACATACATATTTGTGTATATACATATACATACAGACACACACACATACATCCTTTAACCAAGTAATCTCAGTTTAGGGAATCTATCAAATAGAAATAAAACCACAGATATATAAGGAAATATGTACAAAAATGTTTATTGTAGCATTTTATAAGTGGCAAAAATAAATCAGCAAACTATATTGTCAATTAATAGGAGACAGGTTGAATCAATTAAGGTACACTCATGCTGGGAAATGCTACACAACCATAAAAAAGGAATGAGCTTATTCATTATTCATTCAACAAACATTTAACATATACCTACAGTGTTCATGTCCTGTTTTAAGTGCTGACATTAAAGCAAGTTCTACAGTAAAGTGTATCTTTCATGACCCACGTACTAGGGAGGATGGGAAATAAACAAGGAAATAAAGAAATAATTTTAGAAAGTGGTTGTATACTAAGAATAAAGTAAAACAGGGTGATATAATAGAAAATGATAGATAGGGAGATCAACTAAGACCTGAACAAACTGAGAAAGCCTCATGAAGCCTAATGGAAAAGAATATTTTAGGCAGAATAAACATCTTCCTTATAGCACTATCAATGGATCCAGAGGGATGTTCAGATAATACTAAAAAGGAAAAATGACAGGAAAATATGGCATAATGTGATCCCATTTTTGTTTAAGAAATTAGGAAAATTACTCTCCAGGTTGGTATGTGTATGTTATTTTTAGTGAGCATAGTGAAAACAAAAGAATACATCATGTTAGCACTAGCTAACACAGTTGATAATATTGGAGTGCGGAGGTGTAGATATAGTCTACTTTTTCTTTGTAGATGTCTGCTTTGGGCTCATAACAGCAAGTAGATGTTTTTGTAGTTCTGAGGAAAAACTATAATCAAGATATTCAAATTATTTTTTAAAAATTTAGGATGTAGGTCATTTCTACTGTGAGATTCATTTCTCTAGTAATGAAAAATCTTCTTCATTCTTCTATTATTTCCTCCCCATTGCTCTCTCCAACAGTTCTTTATGGAACACCTGTAAATTGGTCATGCAGCCTGGCTACTCTAAATTGCAATTAATTATTTCCAATTAATACTCAAGACTCTGCTAGGGCCAATGCCTGCTCGCTGTCGTGTTGAACATAGGTTTTTGAAGCCTGAGCCATTTCCATCCCCACAGCTGTCTTGTGTCGATATTTTTGGCTTTGTTTCTTTGGCTTTCTCTCTTTCAGAATTTTTCCTCAAAGTATCTTCTAAGTACTCCCTCCTCCCCGCGACGTCACATTTATCCCAATCAGGTTCTGTAGCTCATTAGTCACATCCCATAGTGTTAGAAGTGTTCTCAGGCAATGTTTCTCAGTGCCCCCCCCCCAACTTTGTATCTGCTTTCAAAGAACCAAAATGTCTTGGTCAGTTCAGACTGTTATAACAGAATATCATAGACCAGTGGCCTATAAACAACAAATAGAAATTCCTCACAGTTGGAGAGTAGGAAGTCCAAGATCTAAGTGCTGGCAGATTAAGCATCTGGTGGGAGGACGCTCTCTGGTTCATAGATGGCTGTCTTCATGCTACATCCTCACGTGAAGGGAGGGGCCAGGGAGCTCACTGGGGTCTCTTTATAGGGCACTAATCCCATTCCTGAGGGCTCTATGCTCAAGACCTAATTACATCCCAAAGGCCTCACGTCTTAATACCAACACTGGGGGTTAGGATTTCAAAATATGAATTTGGAGGGAACACAAACTTTCAATCCATAACACTGAATAAATTTTGTGCTGGGGAAAGGTAGATGTTCAGTTTCTCATCTTTATCCAACCTCCTGTTCCTTCTGCCACCTTAGAATTTACATGTCAGCCTTGCATGATAATTAAGCCTAAATGTGAGTACTTGCAAAACTACATGGTTTTAGAACACAAATAACTCCTTCCATTTCATGCGTTCAGAATATTTATACCAGTGCTCTGAGTTTCCACCAATTGTGGGTTTTATTATCCTGTCTACATTTTCTTCTCAAAACTATTGGTTTTGAACATGATTGCTGAGGGCACAGCTCCTAGAGCTAGAATGTTGCTTCCATTCCCGCTTCAACCAGAACTACTTAGTTGTTACCCAGTCAATATTGTATGTATCTGTTTAAGGTCTTGTCAAAAAAAGAGATGATTATTTTTAAAAGAGTTGGAGCAGCACCTTAAGAAGGATAACAAAAGCATCCATAATTCCTGCATTATCTTTGGCTCGCTCTCAGTATTCTCCTTGATCTCCTCTTATTCCCAATTCTTCTATGACCTGCCTTCCAGATGCTTACAAGCCCATATGGTCCTCAAATTCTAAGACCTATTCAGACTCAGCTTTGCAATAAGTATGTCCCGAGCAATCCAAGATTACCTTTGTCTGTTACCCCAATGAAAATGCAAATTCCACTAGCACATCAGATTTTTTCAAAATGTTACAGAATTGTCTGATTAAAAATTCACATACAGTTGTTAAAAGTGGATAGGAAATCCCCAGGAATCATGTTGCATTCTAAAATTGGATATTATCTTTTCTCTTGTTGGTAGACGATATGCAGGCATGTCTGTGTCTATGTGACCCATTCTTCACCCTCCCCTTGTCTGTTCAGTGACCTGACATATTCTTCTTATTGAAAAAGTAGGAGGCATAACACTGCAAACTCTTTTTATGTGTCAAACTTAGTGATTCTCAAATTAGTGAAGTTCTTGAGGAATTTTCTAGTGGCCTATAACAAAATGAGAAAAATAAGGCCACGATAGCGCATTTTCATAAAGCCAAATCGATTCAGTTCATAGAACTATAATTTATTCTGTGAGGTGTGTCCTGTTTTAATGAAATAATTATTGTAGTAAAAAGTACAGTTGATCCTTGATCAACATGGGTATGAACTGCATAGGTCCACTTGTATGCGGATTTTTTCAAGAAAGAGTATAGTACTCTAAATGTATTTTTCTTGTAATTTCTTAATAACATTTTCTTTTTTCCAGCTTACTTTATTGTAAGAATACAATGTACAACGCACATAACATACGAAACGTGTGATTGGCTGTATTACTGGTAAGGCTTCTGGTCAACACCTATTAGCAGTTAAGTTTTTGGGGAGTCAAAAGTTATAGCAGATTTTTGACTGTGCAGGGGTCAGTGCCCCTAACCCCTATGTTGCTCAAAGGTTAGCTATATTCTTATTTTGACTGACTGACAAAGCAGAATTTCCTGATCTGGACAGAGCAGAATTTTCTATTGTACAACTTCCAATTAAAAAAATAAATCTGTAAAATACCAAAGCCTTTCAACATAATATATGCTGAGCTTTACGGGGAAAGGACTTTATCTTATCCTGCACCATATGCCTTCTGCAGAGCTTAATGTCTATCACACTATTGGGCCCACTATTTGAAGAATTGAGTTATGAGGTAGAGTAAGCCAAACCTTTTCATGCTATCCTTAGAGTTTATGCTGACCTGTATTTGCAGAAACCCTACTAAAATTACATGTGATAAATACCGCTTCATATAAACCTCATGCTGTGGTGTGGATTTATGAGTACTCTATTTTTTCCCTCCAGTTAGAATCTCAAGAGAATCTATTCATTTGGTCCCAGAGAATCGGCAAGATGATCTAAGTTTTCTGCCTCCCCATTTCCCCAGATTTTCATTTCTAGAAAAAAATCCCTCTTGGCATATTTAAAACTTCCTACCATCTTTCTAAAACAGGTTTCCAGCCATCAAAATTGTGTGTCCTTTTACTCTAGCTGACTGGTTTCTTATCTATCTTTATATGTAAATTGTGCTAAATTTAACTAAGAAGACAAGGGGGTCTAATTTAAAATTCCTATGGCTCATTAGTCACATCCCATAGTGTTGGAAGTGCTTTTAGGAAATGTTTTTTAGTCCTGGAAAAGTTATAAATGTACAACATGTCTTGTTAGCAATGATTCTTTTCCCCCTGAGAAACTTACCAAACGACCTGAAGAAATATTTGTAATGTATATCTCACTCATTATCTTATTAGATTTTTCTGTTTTCTCAAATTTAATAATATCCATATAATTTAATTTTTGCCAATTGAGATTTCTTGGCTATTCCTTCTAAAGGAAAATTTTGTTCCTTCAGTTGGA
Organism: Ursus maritimus; assembly: GCF_017311325.1. NCBI lineage: Eukaryota > Metazoa > Chordata > Mammalia > Carnivora > Ursidae > Ursus > Ursus maritimus. The sequence goes on along the minus strand of NW_024424453.1, from coordinate 16,182,009 downwards.
ACTCTGCCCCCATAACATACACATCTTTCCCTTTTGAGATCATTTAAGTACTTGTTTTCTCTCCATTTCAGTTAGTTTTATCCTGTAACAATGGAACAAAAATTCTCACGTACAGAATCTTTCACCCTGTGCTAGTCTGGTTGTTCTCTCCTCCTGGTGAATACAAGACTCCTCCCTGCACCTCACATTCTACCCCATGGAAGTACATGACAGTGATTATGCTTAATGTCGACTGTCTCACTGTTTTAGAGGACGTGAACAGAACAGGACTGTGGATATTAAAATAGTGGCACATATATCTCATTTACTTAACCAATGCGTTAATGAATGGCAAAGATATTTAGCATAGGTCAATATCAGTGAATAAATTGTTAGAGGTTCAAACATGTCTTTTTTGTCAGTTGCGGTTAAATAAAAATGCATATATGCAAATTTTTGTATAGTTGGCCTTTGATCATTAATGACAAAAAGGGCAAGACCATAGCATGGATGGCCATGGGAGAGCATGATGCTTCGCTGCCCTTAAAACACACGCAAAAGACCTTGAGAGTGGAGACCGTGAGCTCAATTGTCTTTCAGTGTCAAAGGACCTCCCACTCTCTGGACCCAAGCGCCACATCAGGCTCTCTAGTGCTCGCACGCCATTGCACATGCTATCCTTGAAATTTCTGATAAATCTCTAAGGTTCTGTTATACTTTATCCTTTCTTTCCTAGATCAGGAGAATATGATTTAGATGTTTTCCCAAATAAAAATATCTATGCTATCATAAACATTTGCATTTGGCAGTGTACCTTCATGGCTTCATTTTAAATATGTGTCTTTCATTCTATTTAATATATATTGTCTGCCCATCAAATATGTTTATCACTATTTTTTTATGTACACTTGATAAATATTTTCTATCTTCAAATTCTGAAGTCTCACTGATGGCTTTTTAAAAATTCCTGTGCTCATACCATCAAAAAGATTTACTCCTCTGTACATGTTATGAAGATAAGGATGATAAGCCCTCAAAGTTATGAAAACTTCATACATTATATAAATAGTAAAGATAACAAGTAACTTCCCACCCATGAGAATATCATGGAGCTAGTTTTCTTAACTCAAATACGTTTTTTCCAGTTATATTGCTTTAGCAGTAGATGGTTGACTTTCCAATTTCCAAAAACTAATTTTTTTCTTCAATAAGAAATGTTAGAAGATAATTTTCTTAAAAAAAGTTGAAATCATGATTATCATATGATATAAAATGAACACGTGTGAAAGATTTTAGCTTATTAATTGATGAGGGAGCAAAACTGATTCAAAGAAAACTCAAGTACCACAGGTTCATTGCAAGATAACCAAATACTAAAATGAATTTAGAAATGGATGTAAAATTAGGAAAATTAGGGATGTCTCTGTGGCTCAGGCAGTCAGCTCAGGTCATGATCCCAGGGTCCTGGGATCGAGTCCCACATCAGGCTCTTTGCTCAGTGCAGAGCCTGCTTCTCTCTCTGCCCCTCACCCCACTTGTGTACACACACTCTCTCTCTCTTTCTGACAAATAAATAAATAAAATATTTTAAAAATTAGGAAAATTAGTCAATATGCACAGGTCAGTGTGCGTCGGTCAAATGCATTTTATCAGACACATTTGTATCTTTATAGATAGAAATTATTTGCAGTAGAATTACTTTTTTAGAAGTTAATGTATATCTCTACAAAGTTGTGAAATATTCTGGTCAAAGAAAAAATAAAGTGCACCTTCTTGTAGGATCAGTTAATCTCCAGAAGCTATGATGTTCCACTGAAAAGATACCCAGTGATTTCTTTTATCCATTTCAGTGGAAAAAATATCTAGTGATCTCTTTTATCCATAATTTGCCCTTCCTTTGTGATCTTAATAAGCTCAAAGAAAGATTATTCTTGATCGCAATATGAAGTTGGCTTGGCATGATTTCTTGCATATATGCCCCAGAGTCTTAATTTACTATGTATGCCTTCTCAAGATTATTTTGCAAAATCCAGACCCATACAGTATTGAACAACCACAAAGTTAACTTCTTTCTGCAAATTGTCACAGGAATCTCAGGTTGGATTTTAAAGGCTTCTATTATGAAGGTATGGCTTCAACATGAGAGTATTGAAACCAAGCCAAAAAAACCTCTTTATACCAGATTTCATCCACAATAGCTACACATTTGGATGAATTTTTCTCCTCTTCAAGTCCCCAGATCATCCTTAAGTTTTTTGGCATGCCAAGAAGTGAACTTTCTTACCATCCGTAACCCTGGGACTCTGTAACTAGAGTCTGCACCAGGCCAGTCTCTCTAAGGGGACTTTGTAGTCATCAATTTTATAGGTAAAGTCAATCATAGCTCCTTAAAAGCTCCTTAAAACTCTAACGCCCTATACGAGGACGTGCTTGCATAACTAATTATCTTGTTAGAAATGAGGACAGATTCTTACAGAGCCTAGGTAAATAACTGAATGAACATGAAAAGTCAGAAGACTGAGGAACTTCTGGAGAGGGTCAATGGGAAATACTTTAAAACGTTTCATTTCTTTTATAAAAGCAGAGTCTATCAAGTTGTCATCTTTCACTGGATTTGGGGTTACAGTTCTCATGAAGTTCTTTTATTCTTCACTTAGCCCAGTCTGAAAGTTGTCTAAGTGATGTCATCAGAAGCTTTTATGCAAGAGTCTATTCTTTGAATTGTCAATAGTGTGCAGTCCCTGGAATAGTCCTTTCCTGGTGAACTGACACGGTCTTTACCAACAACATATGAGTAAAACGCTGGTAGCTTCTAGCAGAGACAATCATCAGAGTAAAACAAAGACTGTAGAAGACAGAGACTTAATTGCTATTGTTAAATCTATTACTGAAATTTTCAAGTGTGAAAGAATTAATGAGAGTTCGTCATAAGAATCTGTAAGTGACAAAAATGTGGGTTGCTTTTGTGGCGCGCAAAACATGATAATAAAGTCATCACAAAAATAATTGCAGATAAAGTCTCTCTAGAGATAACTGATTAAGCCCATTTTCAAAAAGTCAGTGAATGTTACACCTGATTTATAAAACAAGGTGAGACTAATTTTATAGAGGATAATTCTGGGACATTATACACATAATACACAAAGAATACACTGGGAATAAGATGTAAAGAGATTCAGTAAGTAAGGAGTAAGTCTCAGACATCTGTATTTTTATAAAACTATGAATAAGTCTGATATATATCCTTACTTGAGAACCACTGGCCTTGAAGATACTAGATCCTAATTAAAGTATTTTGTGACCAAGTTAAAAATTTAAATAATTAAAAAATGATGACCATGATACTGTACTGTTGTCTAATATCTACAGGCAAATCACCAGAACTATGACAAAATACAGGGAAAATCAACTGAACTATTTCATGAGAGCTTTGATTAGTATTTCCCTGATCATAAAAATTTATCAGGGACAGTGAGGGCTCTGATCCTCACTGTTCATGGATTCTGTATTTATGAATTTGCCACTTGCCAAAATTTATTCATAATCCCAGAATTAACTCTTAAAGATGGGCAAGTCCGAGTTGAGGTCAAGCAAGGAGATGTTCCGCCTTATTTTTTAGCTTTCATATTGCGAAGAGGCAATCCTTTCACGGTCAATTTAATGCTAATTTTTTCATAATCTTCTGCTCTTTTATTGGTGATTTCACAGTCTAAAATGACCTTCTTATGAAAAAAGGGAACAATAATAGTAACATGTTATAACTCATTAAATAAAATTAGATTTCATGAGTCCCTGATAACAACAGATACATAAATAAATAAGCAGGAAGAGAGGAGAACGTTGTTCCTTACAGTCAAGTGCTGACTAATAAATATAGAAGGAACAATGGAATTAGGAACTATTTTGCCACTGTCACTGTAAGCACCTATTAAGAAAAGAATAACTGTACGGTAAATCAAAGGTGGGGCAGGGAGGTTAGGATGAGGTCCCTAATGTTTACATAATCTTGAGAATCTCCCTGCGAGTTGTGTATTATAGTCAATCCTCATTATTCATGGATTCTGAATTTGTCAATTCATCAACATGCACTTTAAGGCCTCTTGAGCAACTGGGAAGTGATTCACTTGGGGAAATTTTTTTGGGTGGCCCTCTAATTCTAACATCTGTCTTTTTTATTCCAGTTTCAGAGGCACCTTAATCTCTAAAGTTTGAGTTTCTAATTCTACCCAGAAATAGATTTTAGTACATCGTGACCCTCTGTCCCTGATACAACCTTCATTCCACCCCACCCTGTAATTCTCTCTAACAGACTTCCTGGGATTGTAGATGTGACTGAACACATAGGCAGACGCATGAGGCCCTGAGGGCCACCTCATAGAGCTGGACTAGGCATGGTGGCCCTGTCCATTTCAGCCTGTTAGCGGCAGGCCACGTGTTATAGATGTTTGATCTGTCCGATCATTGTTGAAAGAATTCCACCTTTCCTTTAATAGAGAACATATGTACCCTTAATTGTTTAAAGTTTTTAATTTTTGTCAAGTGTTCCTGAGCCATCTTGGTTTATTTAGTACTGATCTTCTCAACCTTAGCAACAGTGACGTTTTCAACATTCTTTGTTGTTGGGAGGGGCCTTGTGTATTGGAGGATTGTCAGCGGCAGCCTGGCCTCTACTCATGAGGTGCTAGTAGTACCCTCCAAGTAGTGGCAATGAAAAATGTTTCCACACATTGTTAAATGTGTCCCCAGTTGAGAACCACCAGTCAAATTCTTTGTTTTGAATCTTCATTGCCACTTACTAGCTAAGTAATCTTGAGCACAATACCAAACTCCAATATCCTCAGCTGTAAAATGAGCAGTTTATCTGATACAAATAATTATTTTTTAAAGTACTTGAATTTATTTATTTATTTATTTGAGAGAGAGAGTGAGGTGCGGTGGGAGTGGGGCAGAGGGAGACAGAGATTCTCAAGCAGACTCTGTGGTGAGCACAGAGCCCAATGAATGGCTCTACCTCATGATCCTGAGATCATGACCTGAGCTGAAATCAAGAGTCAGACGCTTAATCGATTGATCCACCCAGGTGCCCCTTGATACATATATATGTAGGAAATAAATATGGAGACACATATACATAAGGAGATAAGTGAGTTAATATATTTCAAGCTCTTAGTGTAACATCTTGCACATGATAGGTGCTCAAATAAATGAAAGCTCTTATTATTTTATTATCGATTGTAGATAGTTAAGGGAATAAGTAATGTTCAAAATAAACATTTGTATGCTACTTTGAAACACACCGTTATCCCATAGACTGATGTTTAGAATGACTAATTTTAAAAAGCGGTTATTTTCTCAGAAGGCCTATTTAAACCATTTTGTTGATTTAGTCCCACTAAATCATGAAGTTATGAAAAATTTTCCCGACACTTTTTGAGGTCTTTAGTCTAATATCTAGGATGCTTTAAATTTAGGTGCAGATTTGTCATTAAAATATTCTCATGAAGTTCTTGATGAATTAGAAGACTTTGCCTATTTCCTCATAGTTAAACTTCCCTAATAGCAGATGGAAGTCATCTAAGGCCGATGCAGTATCCTATTTATTTTCTGTACAGTACACAAACCACCATGACTTTCAATGAACTCAATTTTTTAAGTATACCCTTTTCTGGGAGAATCCTGTAGAATTGACATTAACTATTGGAGAGCATTAGTTTATTATGTGAGCTATCTTAGGTAGCTGAAGAAAATATATCAATATGTCTCAACAGGTAAAATCAAAAAACTTTTCAAATAAAAGATGCTGAAAGCTCTCATTCTAAAACAATACTGTTTCCAGAAGGTCTCTGTTTAAATTAAAACATACTCTCCATTAATATATTATCCTAGTGAGGAGTACATTGGGCAGTTTGGTGATAATGGGGCATAAGGGGGATGTAAATGTATTTAAAGCATGATATAGAATCTAAGAAGAGCTGATGTTAGTGATTCAAGCTGGTAGAACCAACTGGAAACTCTCATGTTCTATGTGTCTGATATGTCTCCTGAGCACAGTGGAAACCTGGAGATGTCCTCGTCCCTAGAGCACCAGGGCCCAGGCTGGGCAGTGGGCATAGCCTCTGGAGTTTCAAGCTATAGACAGATACTGGTGAAGGAGGAACCTTGACAGAATTTGTATTTTGTGAGAGTTTTTAATTAATAGAAAAATAAATGCTATGAAGAGAGATTTCTAAAGTCAAAGAAACCAAAGAAAGACCAGCCACGTAGAGATATCAAAAGCTTTAGAATCCAAGAAAGCTGGTATAGAGGGCTGAAGCTGTGAGCTGGAGCAATTCGCTTGAGTTGAGCTATTTGCCAAGTTGGGTTTATGTTGTTGTTGTTCGGTTCATTGTTTTTCTTGTGTTTGCTTGTTTGTCTGTTTAAGGCAGAGCTATACTTTCTATTGGAGGTAAGGGTTGAGGGCCTACTTTATTCAACATTATTCATGTTCACTGAAAAGATTCGTATCTGCCAGGTGATTTGTCAGGTGGCAGAGATGCAGTGGCAGGTATATTCAGGATTGGTTCTTGCTCTCATAAAGCTCTCAAGTCAATAAAAGATACAAATCATCATATGAATATGTAATTACATACTAAATTAGCTGCTAATCATGAAGAGAAAGGTGTTCTATTACAGTAGGGAATAGGGAAGCCAGATCCATTGTGGTGGTGGTGACGGTGTGTAGCTACAAATCTGGGGAAGCTTTCCCAAGGAAGGGCTTTCTTTGTTTTGTTTCTGTTTTTATTTTTGCTGAGATTCCATAAGTGTGTGGGAAATCAGCAGTATTCCAAACAAAGGGAATTCATGAGCACAAAGACTGGATGGGGGAGTTCAGCAGGACTCAGTAAGTGGAAGATGCCCAGGAAGACTTGAGCATGGAGACTGAGGGGAGGGGAGCACTGCCAGACCAAGCAGGATGTTACTGGCCATCAAAGGGATCTGCATCTATATCCTAAGCTTACTAGATAATCATTGGAAGTATTTAACAGAGAGTGAACGATCAGGTGTATAATTTACAAGTATTCCTTTGACAACCCTGTGGTGACTAAGGGAAGATTCTTGGTAGGCTACCATTGTTCTTTGGCTATAAGATGATGGTGACTTGATTAGAGTGAAAGCATTGTAGGAGGATCCATGGATGAACTGGGGAGATACTCAAGAGGTGTGACTGGCATGATTTCATACTGGATTAGACTTGAGTGTAAGAGGAAGGGAGGAGTTCGAGTTGACTCGTGCATGGAATGCTGTCCTGGGAATTGAACAGATAATGATGCCTGAATAGGTCTCATGGGGAAGATCACAGCACCATTTGATGGGCTGACATACCAAAAGGAGGTGTCTAAGAGGCAGGTGTGGCTTTGAGATACTAATCTGTGGGTCTTCTCTCCATAAATGTCAACTGAAACCATGGGCTTGAATGAGATTTCTCAGAAAATATGTTAGAAGAAAAGAGTCCTAAGCCTGAGCTTGGAAAATGCCCCCATTTGATAACTTAGCAGAGGAAGATACACTGGGAAGATACACAGACAGAAAAGAAAAAGACAAGCAGAGTGTGGCCCAACCAAAGACAAGAGAAAGGTGTTTCAGATAAAGAGAATATTAACAGAATAAAATCATGCTAAAAATTAGGGGAAGATATGGATTTATTTGGATATTAAGGCCGTCATTAACCTTAGGTAGCTCTTAGCGAGAGATGTTTTGGTGAAGGTAAAAGGCCAGGTTTCTGACAGCGTTTGAGTCAGAGGGGGTCAGAAACAATGTCAGACAGAAGTCTGGTTGCAGAATGTTAGGGTAATACTAGTAGTGGGATACAGGTCATAGGGAAATTGTTAAAAATTAAGCTGGCAGATGTTGAGCACGTTTAAACCTGAATAGAGAAGACATGCATGAAAGAAAGCACTAGAATAAAAAGATGATGTAATTGAGAATGGAGAGTTGCTTACAATTATCTTGGAAAATCATTTGGAATCAGAAATGGATTACTGAGACACCAGTAAAGTTTGCATGGGCCTCTTTATTTGTGGTGTATGCTATATTTTTGGTCAGCTTTTTGATGATTTTGAATGCTATTTTTTTCTCATTTTAAATTAATATACATTAATTCCTAGCTTTTTATGTATAATTTTGTATGACTTTTCTTAAAGAGGATCTCCCCTAATTTTGTATCAGCCCACACATTGCTTGGTTCCACCCCGTTTTGCAACTCAATCTTAGTCAACTTAATCATGTTTTCCTACAAAACGTACTAATATCACAGTTTACAGTCTAACAGGGTTTCCTCTACTGTGGTTTCTAGAATTCATTTTCCTCATTCTAATGTTCTGTTATTCTTGCTTGGGTTACCTTCCCTTTAAGTAAAGTAAGTACAGTATTTTACAAAAATCCTCCAGAGAACAATTTTCCTGGAGGTTTTCTTTAACATACAATGACAATTCTGTAAGCTCAGCTGAGCTTTGAAAGTTAAAGAGTTGGGGCCTCAGTTCACTAGTTTTGGAAGCAAGGCATCCATACACTGTCACAGTTTGCTAGCACCTAAGCAGCAGGAGGGAAGGAAAGAGAAAGCAGACTGGATGGGTTTATAAGGCAGGGAGGGGAAACCTGTAAGCTTGATCCAAAATGTTGGCTGATATTGTCAAAGTGAAAATGGCAGTAGAGAGATCTGTTGCGTCATGGACCCTCACTATTTGACTTATGAATTTAGACAGTCTAAGACTGAGGAAGGAGCTAAATGGCCTGGGGGAGTGATGTCATTTAGTCCTTTATACTGGAGAAGACATATGCTTCCAAATGGGTCAGGCACAGCAGAGGAGTATGGCTACAGTCTCCAGGTGACTTTCAGGATTGTGGCAGTTTTTCTGCTCAAGGCAGCAGCCAGGAATGGCCCAGGAAATCTTCTACGTCTACCCCCCCTCTAAAACGGCTCTTTATCCATGCGTTGTCCATCTGGGGCCTTGCCTGATCTTTACCATGTCCAGTCAAGAAGAAAGAGGAAATGAGAAGAAAATTTTCATGGGAACTTCACTTTGGAATGTCACAGTATCTGAAAACTATTTAAGGCTCCACGTAAAATATATTTGGATTTTAAAAGACCTCTGATATGGAAGGAAAGAGCCATTACTATCTACAAAGACAAAAATGTATTTTATGCTGTATGTATCAAATGGACGTGGCTCTATATCGATCGATCGATCGATCTACTATCTGTCATCTCGATCGTAATCAAGATGCCTGTCAGTGTGAACACTAGAGAGTTGCTTCTTGACCTTCACTTTTCTGTCTCTATCCCTCTAGGCTACACTCTCTTCCTGGGCTGCCAGAGAATTCTCTTTGTGCCTCCAGTGTCTACAGTGTGTGTCACTCTGGAAGTGTTCAGTACATCCACCAAATAAATGGGTAAGTTTGGAGCTCTTATTTTTATATATAAGGAGCAATACTATATGAAATGTCTCGATTCTATTTTCCCCAGCTTTATCGAAGTACAATTGACAAGCAAATTGTACTTATCCAAAGTATACAACATGATGATTTGATACGTCGTGACATGATTGCCACAATCAGGTTAATTAACACATCCATTACCTTGCATAGTTACTTGTTTATGTGTGTGGTGAGAATGCTTAAGATCTACTCTCTTAGCACGTCTCAAGTATACAATAGCTAGTATTAACTACAGCTATGGTATCCATCAGGTCCCCAGAACTTACTCATAAAGGCTTATACCCTTTGACCTGCATCTCCCCATCTCGCCCCACCTCCCAGCCCCTGGCAACCATGGTCCTATTCTCTGTTTCTGTTAGTTCAAATTTTTGTTTGTTTTTAGATTCTACATATAAGTGAGATCATATTGTATTTGTCTTTCTCTGTTTGGTTCCTTTCACTTACCTTAATGTTCTTCATGTTCATCCATGTTTTCACAAATGGTAGGATTTCCTCCTTTCTCATGACTGAATAACATCATATATATTTGTATATACAGCACGTCTTTTTTATCCTTTCATCTGTTGAAGAACATTTTGGTTGTTTCCATATCTTCACTATTGTGAATAATGCTGCAGTGATGATGGGGGTGCAGATATCTTTGAGATAGTGATTTCATTTCCTTTGGTTTTATACCCAGAAGGGGTTTTGCTGGAACATGATTGTTCTTTTTTTAATTTTTTGAGTGACCTCCATACTGTTTTTCAACATGGCTGTTCCAATTTACATTCCACCAAAAATGTAGAGGGGTTTTCCTTTGTTCTCCACATCCTCACCAACACTTGTTATCTCATCTTCTTGATGATAGTCAATCTTGCAAGTGTGAGTTGCTATCTCATTGTGGTTTTGATTTCCATTTCCCTGATGATTAAAGCTGTTGAGCATCTTTTCATGTACTTGTTGACCATTTGGATGTCTTCTTTGGAAAGATGTCTTTTTAGTTCCTCTGTCCATTTTTAAATCAGATACTTATTGTTATTGTGTTATATGAGGTCATCACATGTTTCGGATATTTACCTTTATATTAAATATATTTTTTGCAAATCTTGTCTCCTAGTCCGCAGGTTGCCTTTACTATTATATATTTTTATTTATCATTAAACAATACTTTTAAATAATTTAATCCTAAAATTATTAACTCTATCTTTTTTTTTTTTTTAATAAAATGAGCTCTTTTTTCTCCCTGTAAGATATACATATACACTGGAATCACGAAACACTCTGCAGGCATGAACACAGATGCTTTCAATTTTGAAGTTTTGTATAATTTATTTCTTTAGTTAAATACCTGTTAATTGGGGCAAATATCAGATGTATTAATAAGGAATCTTTTGAGTTTTTAACTCAAATCAACGTAAGAAAAAAAGGAGGGCTTTATAATTTTTTCGTAATTAAAATTCTAGGACTAAATCAGTCTCCTTTTGACACACTCGAATCCAGGGTGTCAAATTATGTCATTTGCCGTCACTCATGACCTCCTTTCTCTTCTCTTTCTCCCTCTTGCTCCTCTCATTCCATCCCTTGCTTCTGCTGCCTTTTGTGTGTTGGTTTTACCTCTCATGAAGGCTGTTTCCTCAGGGATATAATAATATGTAATATTATTTTGGAATTATAATATTGCAATCATGTGTTATAATGCATTTAATATAATTATAATAGTTTATAATATAATTATAATTAATATGTGATATTAATTATATAATAACCTATGCTATATATCAATCACTAATATTATATATTAATAGTGTAACATATGAATATATAATATCATACAATTAATGCATAGCAATGTAATTAGAATCATAATATAGATTTATTATGTAAAATTTCCTACACAATTCAACATTGTATTATGAGCATAATTTAATTAAAATTACATTATGAGAATTTCTCTATGCCATTAAATTTCTGTGAAAAAATTTTAATTAGATCTATTTAGCAAACTATCTTACAAATGCAATGCTTTTATAAAAGTCTTCCTTTATTATTGGAGAAACATAATTTTTAAATTAAAATATGCTAACTTTGTTTTGGTGTATGCTTGATACAGGCAGGTTTTGTAGGGGTTTTGTCTTTTTTTTTTTAATGAGTAAATTTAAGAAGAATGTAGAGGGTGAAGAATGATAATATGCTATTCTTTGTATATGAAAATGGCAGTCCTGACCTGCCATTAGTCGGGGCACTTATGCCCATGATAGATTTTTCCGGATCCATCTGCTTTTCCTTCCAGGCACCCCAGGCTTCTCAGGACGAAAGGCATAATCGGCGGTCTCAGAACAGAGCAACGCTAATGAGGATGACCCTGACCTCATGAGAATAGTGTTCTGACCCCCTGACCCAAACGGAAATAGAAAAGCTTGAGCAGTACATTTAAGAGTAACTTTGGGATTAGTTCTATGAGTATAAAGATAAATGAGAAAATAAATTCCTCTCACAAGTAGAGACACTTGGATAATTGTATGATATTTGAAACATAAAACTTAAACTGAAAACTATTACCCTTGTAAATTGAATTACATTATTATTCCTTTTAACTAACATCCGAATTACCTTTTCTTTAATATTTCCTTAGTTAATAAGAACCAAATCTTATTATAATAATTAAGGCTACTAAAAAGTCTTTAAGCCTTTTTCTTTTTAAGAGATGCATTTGTTATTCATTTATTAGGTCTATTTGAAACATATGCTGAAATTGTGTTATTTTTAGAAATTTCAATTGAAATATATTGAATATTGAAATATATTTAGGTTATAATTAAATACTGCCAAGTAATTCTTTCCCATCAAATATTATGAAGACTCTTTAATTGATAATTAGATACCTACCATGCATCTTATCTCTATTAATAATGATCGTTCTGAATTATTATCTTGAATCTGTTTTACTAAAATCCTTTCATATAAATTCATTAATACTTTAATTACCTGATGATATATGGAAGCTCTACTAATATCAGAAACTTTAAATGTACTATCTCTAGATAAAATTATATGAAAAGATACAGAACAAAATTATTTATCTTGTTTTGCTTTGGTAAGAGATAGGGTAAATTTTCCTATAAATCATAGGCACTTAGAGGCAGTATGTTAGTCATTGAAGTAAGACACACGACTGAACTGCTCTGAGAAAAACAAAATCCTTATTTTTCTCTTTTAAAAAGTAAAAGAACAACCGCCCCCATGAGGACTGGTTGCACCATTTCACTATTTGTTTATTTGTTTATTTATTTATTTATTTATTTATTTATTTATTTATTTATTTAATGGGAGCTTCAGCTCTGGATTACCTAACAATGTGTGAAAGCAAGGCACTTCTTGACTGTAGGCATCAACTTTCAATAGGACATAAAACCAGATTCCTGGTATTTTCTGGAAGAGTGGAGTCACTAGCTCCAGTGTCCTGGCCAAATTTCAATTTGGGTAATTGCATTCTGCTTCCTTTAAAGGCCCCTGGTTGGTTCAGTTCGATAAGGAGCTCTTCACTCCGTGCCCGAACAGTTACGGAATGTGGCGGTGCTCTGGGAAATGGTTACTGGGTTTGCTCCTTAGATAGGCGAATGTCAACACTGCAACACACACACATATACAGAAGCATTTACACACTCACAAGTACAAATACGTGAGTGGTGAATTGAAATCTCATGGGAAAGGCACGCTTCCGCACACATCCACGTTTTCATAGGCCAGATTCCATTGTATCATCAGCACCATGGAAATAAGTATGGTTCCTGTCAGTACACACAAAAAAATTCCAGTTATTGAAGAAGGCAATGATGATTTAATTTTTAAGAGTCAATTAGATTAAAACTAAAGCATAGTACATAAAAAAATAAAACATTGACTTATTAGAGAAGAAGAGATTATATGTTGGATGCCCCATCTTATGGCTGGAGGGAAACCCAATTGATAAACACATTACTGTGACTTCCTTTAAGAAAGCTTCAGTGCATGTGTAGCAATTTTTTAAGGAGATTTCCAGTAACCTCTAACTACTCCAGGTTACTATTCACAATAAGAAGAGCAGAATTTTAGAAGTCTCCCTAAAGAGAGTAATAGCAGGATTTAGTTCCTAGTGGATTACAGCCCACATTATGAAACTACTGCACATTTGGCACAATTATGCACCACTGGCAGCCTTTTCTCAAAGGAAGCCTCATGTTAAATGAACACTTAGAATCATTTTGGAACTCATGCATCTTGCAGCTAACACTGTGCTAAGTTAAGCATCTAACGCCATGCCCATCTGGTAGAGAGAGAATATCAGGGCTGCAATATCATCAGTCCTTTCCCCTTAAAAGCTTTGATTTCATTAAAGGTGACCTCTCAAAGTGCTTTAGAAAATGAGCTACTCTACGAAATGTGCTGAATAGGACAGAGGGGCATTGAGTACATAAATTACCGTCTTACCCATTGTTGTTTTTAAGGTTTCAGAGGATCTTGCAGGTTGGCTGTTTTTCTGCTTTGGTGTCCTATGAAGCCAGTCTAGCAGATATTCAGTGGGCACTGAAGGGTTGAGGAATATACATTTGCAATGAGATGTTCTGCCCATTACTCTCCAGTGTGTGATTGGGATCAGAGATTTCAGAAGAGAGTTCAGAAACCTCAGAAATAAAATACAGACTTCAGTTCCTTTCCAGAACTAAGCATTTGGAAAACGGGATTTCAAAGGATGAATATGAGTTTATTTCCTACTGTCTCTACTCTCACTACAAAATGGTGTTTTAAGAATTCTGACACAAATATTTTACAAAAATATGTAATCACACAACCACAAACCATGTATTCTAGCCCCAGCCACCTTGCAATAATACCTGTTTGGAACACAGTACAAAGCATGAAGCAAGCAAGTAAGACCCCCGCAAAGAAAACCCATTAGGCGAAGTTCAAATTGACTTTTACTTACCACAAAGCCTGCGGAGTTACTGCTCAAAGATGATTTATTTCAGGTATTTTATTGAAATGATTTATTTTTGCTTAATTCACAGTGCCCTGAACTTAGTCATCCAGCTTCAAAGTCAAAATTAGGAATAACAATTACACGGGGCCTGCCATAACCCAGTCTATGTATATTAGTGGAAAGTGATAGCATTCAAAATTTCAGAAACTACAGCAGCCTTTCATTTTATGATTTATTTTGCCTACAGTAGATTCCAGGGGGATAAAGTAAAATAATCTTGGCCATCATACTTTGTTTTTTTTCTTATGTCCATGTGCTAATTTCCAAAACCCAGAGTTGGAAACGTCATGCAGGCCTATGTATGTTTTACTCCACTTTTCCCTTCATATCTGTATTTGGCTTGTTAGACCGTCTCTCAGTTACTTAACCGTTCAATGAGGATGGTAATCATTGTTTCATAGAAACAGATAATGGAAAAAGTTGAATTTCATATTTCAATCGATTTTAAACTTATAATTATACAAGAAGTTTTTATTTATGTTGAATAAAATAAAGCTAATTATCCTAACTGAGCAAGGGTGTATTTAAAATATCACGAGACTGTTTCTATTTTAGAAATATTTTCATCTGAATTAAAGTTAATTTTTAAATGTTGATAATTTCATGTTGAATAATCACTTGTTCTGGGGATGAGCTTACCCACATTGCAAAATCCTCAAGAGTTCTAAATAGCTTATATTATACTCCACAAAATATGTCGGTTCCATTTATTTCTTAGTGCTTCAGTAGATCCCAGGAGAATATAAAGTAAAACAAAACAAAACTAAACTAAACAAACAAACAAAAAATGGACACCATACTTATTTGTTTTTATCTTATAGTCATGCTATATTCATATTCAAAACACACACTTAAAATTATAAGCAGGTTTTAATTTATATTGTATTTATAATTTATTTATGTTGTAATTTATTTGTCATATTTATCATTTTGATTTCAAATCTTTTTTGTGTTTGGATTATTGATTCTATTTTTTTGCCTTATGAATTCCTCATTTAACCTTTTTCCAAATGAAACACGTTTACATTATTACAATTACAAAATTATCCATAAATGAATGCTCACTGTATACATTTTAAATATTAAGAAGCTGATAAGTCAATAAATAAAAATCCCTTTAACCCTCTTTACCCTTATTACATAAACACCACTCAAGGGACTGTCAACACACACCTTCCAGGATTTCACAGTGGACCAGGGATTGGTCTTGGTCTCTTTTTTGAATAAGAGTACTCCCCTGGTTACCTAATACTTGTCCTGCCATTGACCGTTGGGTGTGTTGGGAGCTGATAACTTACCTATTTAGTTTACAGTTTGTCTTTTTAATTGAGACTGACTATTCTCAAGGAGCTGATATTTAAGAACTACCCACTGAGGAGCCTCCTATGCAAGTGAACATAATTTAAATTTGGATTTGAACCTGAAACCATAATGGGATGAAATCCGGGGGGACTTAGAAGGGAGGTAAATTATTTTACATGTGGGATGAATGTGGATTTTGTAACCAGAGGGAAGACTGCGTCAGGTTGTATTTTATAAAATCAGACACAACATTATTTCTGGCCCTACAAATTTTTCCAGAGCCTTGTCATCCCTCAGTGAAGAATTACAGTCTATTTCCCATCTCTTTGAAACTAGATGGAACTTTGTAGCTGTTTCGATTTAATAAAATGTGGTGGAAATGATGCTACATGATTTTCAATTCTATCTCATAAAGTAATATGGCTTCCACCTGGCTCTCTGCCTTTTGGGACACTCACCCTTTGAACCCAAACACGATATCCCAGGCCACATCAAAACATCATGTATAGGTGTTGTGCCTGGTAGTCTCAGCCAAAATCCCAATTGACAGACAACAACAGCTGCCAGACATGTAAGTGAGTAAGCCTTACGATGATTCTAGTTCCCAGCAATCAGGCCATCTCTGCCAACGCAAAACAGAGAGACTAGTTTGCCACACTAAGTCCTGCATAATTTATAGACAAACTTGTGAGCAAAATAAATTTGTTTAAGTCATTGATTTGGGGGTGGTGGGGCTGCTTTTTCCACACAGATGAAAATAGCCAAAATAGATCACAGACTATTTTAGATAGCTGATTAGAAAAGTATGAAAATAAATCTGAGCAAATCTGTCATGGCTTCATCTAGAAGACTGAGAATTGTTTATGTATTACCTAAGTCTTCATAACCTAGTCTTGGGGGTATCGGACTACTGTCTCAAGACCTTTTATTGGTGCCGTAGGACCAGAGAAGACCAGACCTGGGCATGTGTGTGTATGTATTTAAGTATAGAGTTTCCCCAGAAGAACGTGTATATTCCCACTTTAAATTATACTCTAAAGAGACCACTGCTGGAGCAGGAAATCGAAACTCAAGGAGTGAGGGGGTGAGTGAACAAGTGAGTTTGTAAAGGGAAAACTTTTCTCTTCCCTTTGGGGTTAGGAGTTATTCTCACCTAGACTGAAACACAAAGATGCCTGGAGCCCTATTGTGGTGGTAGATTTGGGAGTGAACTACCCCTACAGGTGATAAAGTTGAGTTTTGTCTGCTCAATAGTGGGGGTGAGATGTCTCTGGCTTATTGAAGTTAGGGTCATTCCGGGGAGAGCACCTGGGCTTGTGTAGTACTGTTGTCTGTTTTGAATTTCCCTTCCATTGTTTCTAATCATTAAACAAAGTTTCATGAAAAATTATTTCCTGATCTCTGCTCTCCTGAGCCTATACAAAACAAGGAAAAAGGGCTGGTCTATGCTTGAGGGAGTAGATAAACAGATATTAGCGTTTGATACCAGAGGAAAGATGGCAACGCTAGTCCCTGGTGAAAAAGTGGTACATAGTAGAGCGGCCATCTGGTGAAGTTCATCAGAACCAAAAGAAGCATTTTGGTTGCATGATGCAGAGACTGGAACTAACTAATCGCAAAATTCCATAATCAAGTCTGATTAGGCAACACTCCAGGAAATTCTTGTAGAAAGCTAATTTATGGCAATAAAGCTGCTGAGAAGACTTTGTATACTATTCTGGATTATAACAGCTAAATACACCACTTACTAGATGTTTGGCCATCTGTAAAACATCTCTCTTGCTCTCTTTCCTGTAAAGAATAGTGACAACTGTCTCATGCAATTGATGTGGTAGTTAAATGAACTACTGTCGATGTACTGTCCCAGTTGAGGCGTTTTCCTCTAACCAATCGTTAAAATAAATCCCATAAAGTAAACCAAAGTGAAATGTAACAAAATCATGAAGCACTCAGAAGAAAATAAAGAAAGCATTTTTTTTTTCTTATCCTGGGTTTGGGAAGGATTGTCTAAACATAGAAACAAAAAATGACACTAGCAAGAGAGAAAATTAATTTGACTTACACCGAATTAAAAAAAAAAAACTTTTTGATCTTAAAAATTAAAAGGGAAGGGGCGCCTGGGTGGCTCAGTCGTTAAGCGTCTGCCTTCGGCTCAGGGCGTGATCGCGGCGTTCCGGGATCGAGCCCCACATCAGTCTTCTCCACTAGGAGCCTGCTTCTTCCTCTCCCACTCCCCCTGCTTGTGTTCCCTCTCTCGCTGGCTGTCTCTTTCTGTCTAATAAATAAATAAATAAATAAATAAATAAATCTTTAAAAAAAAAAATTAAAAGGGAAAAAAATAGGAACCACATCAACAAAGAAGAAAATAAGAGCTGAAGATCGATAATTTACTTAAAATTAATATTGTCAATAAAGTATAAAAGTATGTTCAAACTCACTGATGAAGAAATGAATTTCAAAATGCTCCCATGGGGATTATTCTATTGTCAAATCCCAGTGCTGAATAGAGTAGGATGAGAGTGGAGCTTTCTTATTTTGATGGAAGGTGATAAATCGGTGAAAAAATTCCAGACTCTAGAATTATTTTAGAATCTAGAGAATAATTTGACAGTATGTAAGAAAAACTGCAAAATGGTACACTAGTTGATCCCACATTCCACTTATAAGAAGATATTCTGAGGGCATAAGGACACGTAAAAAGATTTACATACAATTATTTTACAATAGTTTAAATAATACAATAGTACAAATTAAATATAGTATAACAGTTCAAATACACTGAGTACAATAGTGACGTTACTGATACTGTAGGACACTGCCATTACAAACTGTCATAGTGATAAGACAGACTGTTAGTAACATGTTCCTGAAAGAGTAATTGGCATGAAGAGGATAATACGGCACCATTCCAAAAGATGCATGAGGAAAATATTGGAATAAAATGTAGCAAAATAAATACAATGAATTTTTAGATAATTTTTGTTTTCTTCTTAACTTTTCTACATGCTACAATTTCTTTTTGAGGAATTTATATTACTTCAAATTGGGACAAGTATTTGAATATTTGAATTCATAAAAATGTAATGAAACACAAAAGATAAAATTTTAAAATTTTCTAAACACTTTGCTTTACAGATTAAATTGCTATTAAAGTGTATTAAAACTTGTTCAGCTGGAATAATTGAAGGTCTTGTATGGTCCAAGTACAGCCAATAAAATTACAATTGAAAAGATTCAACTTCTGAATAAGAAGGGGAATGAGAAGCCTGGGCTTCCAGTTATGGAATGAATAAGTCATAGGGGTGAAAGGTACAGCGCAGGGAATAGAGTTAATGATTTCGTAGCAGCGTTGTATGGTGACTACCCTTGTTGTAAACATAGCATAATATATAGAGTTCTCCAATCACTACGTTGTACACCCAAAACTAATGTAACATTATGTATCAACTTTTCTTCAGTTAAAAAAAAAGATAATTGATAAATTTCCATTTGTAATAAGAGATCTGACTTTTAGTATCAAAGTACATCTGCAAACTACTGAATTAAAATGTTACCTGATAGAAGAGTCAGAATTGAGGACATTAATTCTGTTTCAGTTGCCAAGACAACCATTTCCTTTCACTATATGCTCAGATGGTGACTCATTTGGAACCTGCCTTTTCGGATATCTGGATTCCGCAGCATCCCCCACGTTTCAAGGCAGGGGAATAGACAGAGTAAAAGCAACAAAAATGGCAATATGTATGATACGTGTATTTAACTATAGTTTAAAAATTATAATCTGGCAGAATATTGACATTTCAATATTAAATAGCAGTAAACTGAGGGGTGACATCAGGAAGATGGCAGGCTAGGAGAACCCAATGCTCATTATTCAGACAAAAACAACAACAATGAATACAAAACTCCAATGAAAATAGCTCTGGGAGAGCTCTGGATTACAATGAGAGAGCTGCAGGAACACTGTGGAGCACTTCTGGGTATAAACCCTAAGGAAACAAAATTAGGATCTTGAAAAGATTTCTGTACTTCCATGTTCATGTCAGCATTATTCACAATAGCCAAATATGGGAACGACCTAAATGTCTGACAATGAATGAAGAAAGAAAGAAAATGTAGTGTGTGTACACACATCCCCCCCACACACAATGGAATAGTATTCATCCTGAGAAAAGAAGGAAATCCTGTCATTTGTGACAACATGAATGAATGCGGAGAACATTGCACTAAGTATAATAAGCTCAATGTAGAAAGGTAAATACTGCATGATCTCACTTATATGTAGAATCTAAAATAGTTGACTCATATAAGGGGAGAGAAGAACGGTAGGGTCCAGGAGCTGGGGGGGAGGGATAAATGCAGAAATGTTGGTTAAGAGGTACAAAGTTGCAGTTATGCAAAATGAGTAAGTTCTGGAGATCTAATGTACAACAAGGTGACTGAAGTTAGCAATACTATCTTATACTTGCAATTTGTTAATAAAGTAAATTTAAAGTGTTCTCAGCAAACCAAAAATGTGGTAACTATCTGAAGTGATGGATATGTTAATTAGCTCAAATGTGGTGATTACTTCACAATATGTATGTATATCAAATCATCAAATTATATGCCTTAAATATATATTAATTGTCAAAACAGCAAAAAATATCAAACAGCAATATATTGAATTTTATGTATATAAGATAGAATGCTTAACATTAACATATATGTACACATTTATGCATATGGAAAATCAACTTTCAAAAATACACTTTAAATTAAATTATTTAAAGTATGTATATTTTAAGTGTCCAAAATGTCCTTTAAGTATGCATTTAGTTTAAAATGTTCCAAAATTTTTTATATCTCATGGTTGTCAAATAAAAACTTGAATTAAAAATTTGAAGGTTGGGGTAAATTTAATCCTCAGATCAATTTCCTAGTTGTTCAAAATATTTTGATGCCAATCTGGCTGTGTTCAAGGCAGAAAGCAAGCTCAGGGTCCCCCACTACTCCTCCATCTGAACTCCCCCGATGGATTTCACTTCTTCGTTGGGGTAAATTAAAAAAAAATTAAAGGTGAACATGTTAAACCCATAATGTGGTCTTGCGCACCTCGAAGTACATTTTCTTTTCTTTTTTTTTTTAAGATTTATTTATTTATTTTAGAGAGGGAGTCGGGGGAGGGGCAGGGGGAGTAAGAGAGGGAGAGAATCCCAAACAGACAGTGTGGGGCTCCAGTCTCATGACCCTGAGATCATGACCTGAACTGAAACCAAGAGTCAGATGCTTAACTGACTGAGCCACCCAGGTGCCCCTCAAAGTACATTTTCTCATTGCAAATATATTCTTACTTACGTATCCAAGATATGTATCTCTAGATACAAGGATATAGTTTTTAGTTCCTCACTTATGAGAATTTTTGTGAGCTAGCCAAGATATTATAGAAAAATATACAAAAATACATTTGTAAGCCAATACTGCAACTTTGATGTGTTAGATGTAATAAAATATCGTTATCGTAGATTACATGAATTAGAATTTTTATCCAGATAAGGTCTTAGCATCATTGGCATCTTAAGAAGCCTAAAAGCCAATAACTTGTCCCCTATCCAAGTTTATCAGAAAAGGAAAGCTAAGGACAATTACAGACTTTTATTACTTACGTAGCTAATATTGGAGAATGTGGTTTATATCTGCAGGCAAATGAAATATCTATCATTTTCGGTATTAAGCATATTTACCCATCCAAAGACAGGGTTGTCTCAGGATGACCTTGCCTGTGTAAAATGCGTGCCTAGGGAAAGCAGAGCTAAATTTATGCTTACCGTGGGCAACTTCCTCAGCGTGCTTGACACTGGTATATCTAAGAGCTTTTATCTATTTTACTTTAACTACTGCTACTAATGAGTAATTAAAAATTCTAGATAGGCAGATTAATGTAGTTGCAGATATTTTGTCTACTTGGTCAAAGATTTTGTAGAATGTGCTTCAAATAGTTAGTGGAATACTAATAAATGATCCATATCTATTGATTATGGCTAAGCAGAAACAAAACTGATTCCTAAGTACACTTCATTTTAACAGTTTATATATGGAGAGTAAGAGTATTTCAATGGAGGTAGGAAAATACGTGCTTGGTCTTTACAAAGGAGAGTCCGTGATTGTGAGGTGTCACCTTTCTGATACAGGCAATCCACTTGCTCTGTGTGCTGATTTTACTACCATAGTGATCGAAAACACTGCTGCTGAGAGGGAAGGGGAAAAACCGAAACATACGTTCAAAAAAGCAATTTTTGTGGTTAAAGAAAATAGTAGGTGAAAAGGTGATGAAAATGGAAGTATGATTGAAACTAGAGAAAATGTCGAGAGAGATTTACGAGGCTTTTTAGACAATTCTAAGAGATTCTAGATCTTGTATCTATTGCATAGTGTATATTGACCTCCTAGATCCCATGACCTCTGCTTGCTAAGAGAATTTCTTTTTCATCCTCCCCATTTACTGTACCACGAGTTCATCCACATTGATTTAACACACCATCATCTAAAGAATGTGATAAGTTGGTGTTTCTCTCTGTCAAGGGACCAAAGAAATGAAAACGAGGCTTCACCAAAAGGTATAATTTTAGGTTGTTGGATACCCCTGCATTTTTCTTAATTATTTCTGACATTTTATCTATTTCACCATGAGCTTCCTTGGAGGTTACAGATAAAAAAAAAAATGTTCTTCATGACCCAGAAGAAGAAATACATCTTCTCTTAATAAATCCCACCTGAAATCGCATAGGGGAAGGAAAGAAGGAGTAACAGTTCACATTTATCACTTGTACTGTTTCATTTGCTAACCTCTTTTTGGAACCTGAAAGACAGCGTCTTTTCAGCATGAAGGGAATCCCATATAAAATGTGAGGGTCAGGAAAAAAACATTTTTTTTTTTTGGACAAACTATATATAAGGAGCTGTGCAAGGGGAAATTGAAACGTAAAAACTGAAATGTAAAAAAATTCTCTGTCGTTATCCTAAGCTCTCTGAAGATAAGACAGAATTTTAAAATCGGTGTATCCCTAGCATTTGGCATGTAGTGTATAGTAGGTATTCAGTGAGTATATCCTGAAATACTTTGAATTTCATACGGCATTTTATTTTTAGTTAAGACAGCATGAATCCTTCAGGAAATTAATGTGCTAAACCAGAACAACAACCATAAACTGAAGACGACAGGAGAGTGTCTATTGCACTTACCTAGAACCTAGTGTGAAAGTTACTCTATGTATGTTACGTTATGTATGTTATGAAACATACATGGTTATGAAAGATGGCAGAACTTCTTCTAAGATGCCCCACTGAGCTGTGCCTCCTGGTATTAGTACCTTTGTGTAGTCCCCTTTAGGTTGAATCTAGGCAGGCTCGGTACAATCCGTAGAATGCAGTGGAAATGGCTGTCACTGTTTTAAAATCTTAAAAACATTTTTAAAGTTTTTATTTAATTTCCAAATGACTGTAACTTCTAAGGTCAAGTCGTAAGAAGCCTAGTAACTTCTTTCTTACTTTCTCAGAAGGAGCACCCTTGGGGAAGCCAGCCACCATGCAAGAAACCTGACAATCCTGAGCCTGCCACGCTGTGAGTCGGAGCTGGCCACATGGAAAAGTTCCCCCAAAAGAAGATATTAAACAAAAACCAAAAGAAAGAAAATAATTTATTGGAGAATATATTTTTCAGACTGTTTTTATTAATTGATTAACTCAAACATGTATTTATTCAACTTTAATCAAGGGCCTATTATCTGTTGAGGATGGTACAAAGTGTGGAAGGTGTAACTGGAAAGACATAGAGAAAGTCCTCTGTCCCCGAGGAGACTGTAGTTGATTAAGGGCTAAATCTGGTGAATAAGGGCAAGTAAACAGACAAACAGAAAGCCAACATAAATCCTCAAGATGTCAAATATTCAGACACGTTAGAAATCCTAGGTTATCCTCGTATATCTGTTGATAATAGAATCCTGGAAAAAAATATCCGTATCAGTTGAGTTGTGAAGGCAACTCATTATTAAAAATAAACACTGGCATGCGTGTATGAATACTTCGATTTTTATCTTTCTCTTTGTGTGTGTCTGTATCTAGGCCAACAGTCATATTACATTTGTTCCGTTTTCTTGTTCTTTCACTGTTCTTTAACCTGGCAAGCAATTGGGCAGCGGGCAGTAATATTGGTAATCAAAGTATTAAGACTTCATTCTGGGCATTTTCTTTTGATTTATTTTCTGGCTTATAAACTTTCTTCTTCAGATATGTTTAAGCTACTACTAAACCTTCCACTGAGTTCCTAATATAATTTACTGTATTTTTTAGTTCCAAAATTTCTGTTTTGTTATTTTTTATAGTTTTCAGTTTCCTGACAACATTTTCAATTTTCTTGTTGATCTTCTTAAACACATAACTATAGATCATGTATAATATACATCTCCCTACTGCATTATCTTCACATCCGTGACTGTATTTCAACTGACTCTCGTTTCTACTCGCTCTTTCATTCGTTTCCTTTTCATTTACAGTTAATTTTGATTAAGGATCAATTATTTATATGAAACGTCATTGTAATAACTGAGGCTTCTCAATAGAATTCACACTTGCTCCTGGTAAGTGGCTAGGACATTGGCAATCCAAACTAATTTAATTGTACTCCAGGTTTTTGATATTTTAAAGCTAGGCTTTGGGGCTTGCTAGGTGTAGTCTACTTCCAGTTTCCCCTTCATTCCAAGATAATCGCCTTTCAGGGTCCGATCTCAGAGAGTGCTTGTGAGGATGTTTACCAAACCATACTCGAGGCAGACACTGGATCCAGGAGCGATCCTCCTAGTTTAGAGGCTGATGGAAGTTTTGCTCAGTTTTGCTCAGCAAATGCTTCTAGTACAAATGCAGTGTCATCAATCCGGGGAGCCATCTTTCACTGACTTCTGGCCTTGTGAGTCCTCGCTGCCTTTTTAGTTCTCTGATGTATTGAAGCAGGTTTAAAAAAATGTTTTATCTAGCTTTTCCGGTTGTTCTCAGTGGGAGGGTTGGCTCAAGTTGCTTATTCCGACATGACTTCGAAGCAGAAGTTCTGCATCCTTATTTCTTTGATTCTTTTAAAAATTTAAAGGAAAAATAAAATATAAATTAATCCTTATTCAGAAAATTACATAGATATATATATATTCTTTTTCACAAGGAAATTAAGGTTTTCCTTTTCACAAAGAAATTTGAAGTTGTTTTTACTTGATTGTTCACAAGCTCTACGTCCTGATCTTCAGGACACAAGTTGAGATCTGCAGAACTTCCATGTTCAGTACTCTGCTCTTTCTTACATGTGAATTATTAGTTAAGAACTGAGTAAGATCATTTGCAAAATTCTTCCTTAATCAATGTTATTTCAAAATGAAAGTTCAGGGTGTTTTTATTAATGTATAATAGAAACTAACTCTGGATGGCAGAGTCTTGGGCAGTTCTGAAGATCTCAAAAATGGTACCTCATGGATGGACTCCTCAGAAGAGCAGTGCTCCTAACATTTTTATACATTGGGTCTCTCCAATCAAAACCTTGTTTTGCCTCGGAGCCCTATCAACAAGGAAAAGTACCGCAATGTTTTTTATATAACCATTTACTGAGCGACTTCGTCCTTTTCCAAGTGCTGTTACAGTTGCCTCACTTATTGCCTGGATGTAACAACTTTGCAGGGTCGATATTATACTTTTCATATTACACAGAATTTAAATGAGTCGTTTACCTATTTCCCTAGAGTCAGAAACATGTGAGTAATATTGAGCTTTCTTTGGAGGGAAATAATGGGTTTAAGGAGAGTTAGAATCATGTTCTTAAGGTCATAGGATCAATACATGGTAAACCAGGATTTCCACCTTGACTTAAGTCCTTCCCACCACATCATCTCTTTATATTTGGGGACAGCTTGTTTTCATGAAATTCAAAAGGAAAAGTTATGATAAAAAATAGGCTCTCTCTGTTGACCTTACAAGATTAAAACAATGATATAAAATTGAAAGCAGTCTTGCTGTTGTGTTCATTTTGTCACCTCATCTTCAGAACTGTGATCTGTATTGGGTTGTATCTACCTTACAGGAATGATAATAGCTTATTAAAAATGGACACAAAAGAAAATAGTATAAAAATATCTGTATAGCAGAGTGCAGCTATTAAATCATATTATTGGACATCAAGAGAATGAGATTTACTACTGATGTGGGATGTTAACCGTTCATTAGTTAAAGCAAGTCATTATAAGCTCATTAATAAAGCCATACTTTTTTCAAACTTGTACAGATCTCTTTAGGGAAACTTCCAGATTAAAAATAAATTTTATTATTTTAGCTGAGAGCGGCCTTTCTAAAGTCATAGAAATTACATAGCTAATTAGTAGCGTTAGTTACCAGTAATGCTAGCAATCCCCTAAGGACAGGCTAATGTTTTTTAGCCAAGCTTATAGGAATTTGAATATCCTTGAGTGGTTACTTTCTCTGTGCTTAGCTTCCAAACATTCTTCAAAGTCACCAAATCTCACAGGTAAGTATTCTTTTTATTTCACATGATTTATCCCCCCTATGATGAGGTAAATTTTGGTAACCAATAATTGAGCCAATAATTTCACAATTTATGTGTCACCTTATTTGGCATCTCATTTATGAACTGATGCTTAAAATTCTCTACCTAATCAAGATCATGAGCATAGTAACTGATCTTTTAAAAATTTTCTCCATGAATGCTGCATATGGTAATTTCTAAACAGTTCCAAAGACAGATGTTTTTATTTGTCATATATTATCATAAATGATCATTGAATTTCAGCATTTTTATTCATATTTATTCATATTTTAAAGTGTCTCATCCTAATAAAGTAGTGTATTATATAAAACATTATATTATAATGTTATATATATAACATTATAGCAAAGCGAGACTCCCTATTGGATAGGTAAGCACATTAAATCTATTTTCAAAATCTGCAAGTACAAATTATACGATGTCAGTGTACAATTAGATGTAAGTGCTTTTTCCACTAATGTAAATTTTAAAAATGCCTAGACTGTTAAGAATGTAAAGCTAAACTATTAAATGTAGAGTTATTTGATCATAATATGTTAATTAGCGAAGTATTAATAAGGCTTTTGTGAAACAAAATTAATACTGGGACTAGGGCTAAGTATTTTGAAAAGATGAAATGGTTCTAGAATGTTCTCCTGGAAGCTTTGGTGCATTTTGTGAGTCAGGTAAGGAACAGAGGGCAGCACAAGCAGTAGATCACAGAGAAGGATGGAAGGAAGAGTACACCATAATCTTCTGTGCCAGTCAGGAAGGAACACAACCTGCAGGTATGAGGGTAAAGTTTGGGGACTTCACATGCTGAGGTAGTCCTAGAAGTCTGTTTCTAAATGTCATCTAAACACTTATATTTGATTTTTGTGTTATTAAGTATGTTACTTTCATTAAATTCTTTATTTTATCTTTATTATGTCTTTATTGCTCTTTTTCTGTATTTAGAAGATAGTGATTTTGCTGTCAGCAATATTACATGAGACTAATTACATGGAAATTACATTTTAGTGTTTCATTTTCCTGAGATAGTTATTATATTGTGTTATTACACTTAGGTTATTTCTTAATCCTCACAACTACTCCTCAAGGAATGGATTATTATTCTCCTTATAAAGGCTCGTATTTGGGGAGGGGCAGCTCCCTGAGACAATGTGTTAGTAGAGCCATTTTCTAGACCCAGATTTGTTTTGACTAAAGTCTTGTTTGCAGTTCATCATAATGCAAAAAATACTTTATTTCCCCAAACCTGAGAATACTTTCAAGCAATGTGCTTTTTTCTACACCTAAAGATTGCATAACCAATCATCACTATAAAGTGACTATACTCTCAATTTTGTTTGTTCTCTTCCAGAGGTGATTATTTATTCCCTCTGTTTTATTTCTAATCTCTTATTTATGATGCATTTGCAAAATATCTGAGGAGGTGGGTAGTTGCACATAAGTGGAGTTGAGTGTCTTATAGGAGATCAAATCTCTAAGTTTAATCTCAATAATGCTCTGCTCTAACATGGCAACATTAAAATCATATCTATCAGTAATCAGTCTTAATGTAAATGGTTTGAACCATCCCATAAAACGCCACAGGGTTGCAGATTGGATAAAAAGAAATGACCCATCCATTTGCTGTCTACAAGAGACTCATCTCAAACCCAAAGATGCATTCAGACTGAGAGTAAGGGGATGGAGTACCATCTTTCACGCAAATGGTCCTCAAAAGAAAGCTGGGGTAGCAATTCTCATATCAGATAAATTGGATTTTAAACTACAGACTATAGTTAGAGACGCAGAAGGGCACTATATTATTCTTAAGGGAAGTATTCAACAAGTGGATATGACAATTATAAATATATATGCCCCCAACAGGGGAGCAGCAAGATACACAAGCCAACTCTTATCCAGAATAAAGAGACATATAAATGAAAATACATTAATAGTAGGGGACCTCAACACTCCACTATCAGAAATAGACAGAACACCCTGGCAAAAACTAAGCAAAGAATCAAAGGCTTTGAATGCCATACTCGACGAGTTGGACCTCATAGATATATATAGAACACTACACCCCAGAACCAAAGAATACTCATTCTATTCTAATGCCCATGGAACATTCTCAAGAATAGACCATGTTCTGGGACACAAAACAGGTCTCAACCGATACCAAAAGATTGAAATTATCCCCTGCATATTCTCAGACCACAACGCTCTGAAATTGGAACTCAACCACAAGGAAAAATTTGGAAGAAACTCAAACACTTGGAGACTAAGAGCCATACTGCTCAGGAATGACTCGATAAACCAGGAAATCAAAAATCAAATTAAACAATTTATGGAGACCAATGAGAATGAAAATACAACAGTCCAAAACCTATGGGATACTGCAAAGGCAGTCCTAAGGGGGAAATACATAGCCATCCAAGCCTCACTCAAAAGAATAGAAAAATCTAAAATGCAGTTTTTATATTCTCACCTCAAGAAGCTGGAACAGCAACAGAGGGACAGGCCTAATCCACGCACGAGGAAGCAGTTGACCAAAATTAGAGCTGAAATCAATCAAGCAGAAACCAGAAGTACAGTAGAGCAGATCAACAGGACTAGAAGCTGGTTCTTTGAGAGAATCAATAAAATTGACAGACCACTGGCAAGACTTATCCAAAAGAAAAGAGAAAGGACCCAGATTATTAAAATTATGAATGAAAAAGGAGAGGTCACGACGAGCACCATTGAAATTGGAAGGATTATTAGAAATTTTTATCAACAGCTATATGCCAATAAACTAAGCAATCTGGAAGAGATGGAATCCTTCCTGGAAACCTATAAACTACCAAGATTGAAACCGGAAGAAATTGATTCCTTAAACAGGCCAATTAATTATGAAGAAATTGAGTCAGTGATAAACAACCTTCCAAATAACAAAACTCCAGGCCCGGACGGTTTTCCTGGGGAATTCTACCAAACATTCAAAGAAGAAATAATACCTATTCTCCTAAAGCTATTTCAAAAAATAGAAACAGAAGGAAAGCTACCAAACTCATTCTATGAGGCCAATATTACCTTGATCCCCAAACCAGGCAAAGACCCCCTCAAAAAGGAGAATTACAGACCGATTTCCCTAATGAATATGGACGCCAAAATCCTCAACAAGATACTTGCTAATAGAATCCAACAGTACATTAAAAGGATTATCCATCACGATCAAGTGGGATTCATACCTGGGATGCAAGCGTGGTTCAATATTCGCAAATCAATCAGCGTGATACATCATATCAACAAGAAAAGACTCAGGAACCATATGATCCTCTCAATCGATGCCGAAAAAGCATTTGACAAAATACAGCATCCTTTCCTGATTAAAACCCTTCAGAGTGTAGGAATAGAAGGTACATTTCTCAATCTCATAAAAGCCATCTATGAAAAGCCTACTGCAAATATTATTCTCAATGGGGAAAAGCTGGAAGCCTTTCCCTTAAGATCAGGAACTCGACAAGGATGCCCACTCTCGCCACTATTATTCAACATAGTACTAGAAGTCCTTGCAACAGCAATCAGACGACAAAAAGGGATCAAAGGTATTCAAATTGGCAAAGAAGAAGTCAAAATGTCTCTCTTTGCAGATGACATGATACTCTATATGGAAAACCCAAAAGAAGCCACTCCCAAACTATTAGAAGTTATAGAGCAATTCAGTAACGTGGCGGGATACAAAATCAATGCTCAGAAATCAGTTGCATTTCTATACACGAATAACGAGACCGAAGAAAGAGAAATTAGGGAATCCATCCCATTTACAATAGCACCAAAAACCATACGTTACCTTGGAATTAACTTAACCAGAGACGTAAAGGACCTATATTCTAGAAACTATAAATCACTCTTGAAAGACATTGAGGAAGACATAAAAAGATGGAAAGATATTCCATGCTCATGGATTGGAAGAATTAACATAGTTAAAATGTCCATGCTACCCAGAGCAATCTACACTTTCAATGCTATCCCGATCAAAATACCGAGGACATTTTTCAAAGAACTGGAACAAATAGTCCTTAAATTTGTATGGAAACAGAAAAGGCCCCGAATCTCCAAGGAACTGTTGAAAAGGAAAAACAAAGCTGGGGGCATCACAATGCCGGATTTCGAGCTGTACTACAAAGCTGTGATCACAAAGACAGCATGGTACTGGCACAAAAACAGACACATAGACCAATGGAACAGAATAGAGAGCCCAGAAATGGACCCTCGGCTCTTTGGGCAACTAATATTTGATAAAGCAGGAAAAAACATCCGGTGGGAAAAAGACAGTCTCTTCAATAAATGGTGCTGGGAAAATTGGACAGCTACATGCAAAAGAATGAAACTTGACCACTCTCTCACACCATACACAAAAATAAACTCCAAATGGATGAAAGACCTCGATGTGAGACAGGAATCCATCAAAATTCTAGAGGAGAACATAGGCAGCAACCTCTACGACATCGGCCAAAGCAACCTTTTTCATGACACATCCCCAAAGGCAAGAGAAACAAAAGATAAAATGAATTTATGGGACTTCATCAAGATTAAAAGTTTCTGCACAGCCAAGGAAACAGTCAGAAAAACTAAGAGGCAGCCCACGGAATGGGAGAATATATTTGCAAATGACACTACAGATAAAGGACTGGTATCCAAGATCTACAAAGAAC
The DNA here is from genome assembly GCF_017311325.1 of Ursus maritimus. Taxonomy (NCBI): domain Eukaryota; kingdom Metazoa; phylum Chordata; class Mammalia; order Carnivora; family Ursidae; genus Ursus; species Ursus maritimus. Next base: position 16,151,018 of record NW_024424453.1, on the reverse strand, counting down.
TTCTCAAACTCAATACACGAGAAACAAATAAACAAATCAAAAAATGGGCAGAAGATATGAACAGACACTTTTCCAATGAAGACATACAAATGGCTAACAGACACATGAAAAAATGTTCAAAATCATTAGCCATCAAGGAAATTCAAATCAAAACCACACTGAGATACCACCTTACGCCAGTTAGAATGGCAAAAATAGACAAGGCAAGAAACAACAATTGTTGGAGAGGATGTGGAGAAAGGGGATCCCTCCTACATTGTTGGTGGGAATGCAAGTTGGTACAGCCACTCTGGAAAACAGTGTGGAGGTCCCTTAAAAAGTTAAAAATTGAGCTACCCTATGATCCAGCCATTGCACTACTGGGTATTTACCCCAAAGATACAGACGTAGTGAAGAGAAGGGCCATATGCACCCCAATGTTCATAGCAGCAATGTCCACAATAGCTAAATTGTGGAAGGAGCCGAGATGCCCTTCAACAGATGACTGGATTAAGAAGTTGTGGTCCATATATACAATGGAATATTACTCAGCTATCAGAAAGAACGAGTTCTCAACATTTGCTACAACATGGACAGCACTGGAGGAGATAATGCTAAGTGAAATAAGTCAAGCAGAGAAAGACAACTATCATATGATTTCTCTCATCTATGGAACATAAGAACTAGGATGATCAGTAGGGGAAGAAAGGGATAAAGAAAGGGGGGGGGTAATCAGAAGGGGGAATGAAACATGAGAGACTATGGACTATGAGAAACAAACTGAGGACTTCAGAGGGGAGGGGGTTAGGGAATGGGATAGACCGGTGATGGGTAGTAAGGAGGGCACGTATTGCATGGTGCACTGGGTGTTATACACAACTAATGAATCATCGAGCCTTACATCGGAAACCGGGGATGTACTGTATGGTGACTAACATAATATAATAAAAAATCATTAAAAAAAAAAATAATGCTCTGCTCTGATCTTAGTGGTCCTATTTTGCACCAAAAATTATTACACATATTTTTGACTACCATGGAATGGCTGAGTTTAGACAGCTGTTGGGGGAAAAGAAGGGCTGCCACATTTTTTTTCAGTATTTTTAATGGTGCTTCATGTCTCTTTCTTTCTTTCTCCCAGTCTAATTCATCCACACCACATTTTTTTCCCCAGCCTCATTATCATTTTTTAAATATGTTAACTGGTCATATTTTAAAAATATATTTTACTTAAAATTCTCAAGAATGAAACTATAAAACCAAAATATCAAGGGACAGATTTTAGACGCCTTACTTGGTGCCCCCCTCAAACACATCATATAAATGGTTGCCTAATCTACTAAATTATAAATATTTCGAGCAAAAGAGCTTAAGTGTATTTGTTTTTGTATAAATCAGTGTGTGTGTGTTTGCTCATATACACATGTACACACAGAAAACTACTTTCGTGCAGTACTGTATTTAAACATATACTTGCTGGTGCTTATAAATGTCTCGAATAAAAATATTACCTGTCTTGTCTTACTATCACAAGAGAAGTCCTAATTTGAAACAACTTAAGGAGGACTTTCGAAAACAATTAGGCATTTTACGCTTTCACGATACAAAGCAAATAGCTGATTGAGGCAAATAAATATCAGATTTATAGGAAAATATCAGAAGTTGAATAACCATAGGTCTTTCAGCCAGTTCCACACTAATTTCAGATTAAGAATTCAAAAAGCAAACCCAGGTTTTACTCAGGCATCGTTGTCATGCTATTATACCCAGTGTTAGTCGCACCATCTAAATTAAAGACAATTAAATTTTGTAGTATAGCAAGTTGTTAATAGCACTCAGGAGTAAAAAATTACACAAACTGACAAAAGTCAATGTTTCTTTTGTTATTTCAGAGTTATTCGCCAACAGGAGGTTTAAAAAAAAACATGCAAATGGGAAAACTGTACCAAGTCACTAGTATATTTAAATGAAATCTATTTACCTTTTATCCAGTCTGAATAGATGCTTTTTAATTATTGCTAATTGTTTAAGATGCCTTTGCGTGCCCCAGAAGATTTAGTCGGAATAAATTTAATTCCTTTAAAATCTCCTTCACTTACAGGCAAATACAGTAAGAAGCCCCATAGGTATGGCAGTAAAATAGTCATAAAGGCAGAAACATTTAAATGAGCAGAGCAAGGAAGTCTTCCCCAAAAGAGGCAGAGAAGCTATATGGCGGGAGAGGCAGGAACCAAACGTGAAACACACAGTTGAAACATTTCAGATGACTGTGAAAAAGGTCTATGTTCCCTCGTGAAAGAATGCGCTAGGGCAGACTAAAGCATGTGAATGGTTCTTTTACAGGTCACAGCGTCCATTCAGCCTGCGGACATTGTTATTTCCCGACAGAAATAGATGGGCCTAATTAATATTCTGAACATACCTGGGAGAACATTCTTAAGGAAATCATCCTCTGGTGGTTTGGAAATTTTAAAAAAAGAAAGAAAGAAAACTTAACAGTAAGCATTAAAAATGGGATCTAGATAACAAAGTCAACTGCTCTCCAAGTTTATTGCCAGCTGCAAAGAGGAGCCTGGTTTGTGTACAGTTCTTGGCGTAAATGGCTGTGACTTGTGAAATAAAGTTGAAGAGTCTGTTTGAATTTATTAATAATTATATTCTTGCTATTTTACCAAATAATATAAAAATCAGCTATGGAAACCTTGTCATAGTGGACTTGCACATTCACGTAGCGATGAATCGTCTAGCAATTCATAAAGTTGGTATTTATTAATGTAAAATGCATAGAGTGAAAATAAAATATCAGAAAAAAAACTCTATTTTAACGAAAAAGCGTGTATGTATTGATTTGGGAAACAACCACCTGCGGAGAATGTTTAAGTATTTCCAAATGTTTTCTAAATAAATTATTAGTTCAAATTTTATATCTTCATATATGATTCAATCTAAATTTATCACACACACCTATGATATAATAAGCTATAGACTTTTCATTTTTTAAAATTGTGAGCATTTTACATTTTGAATATCATTTATGCAAAAGTAACGCAATTATACTTTAAAAAATTTGCTGTTGTAACTAGGGATCTAAAACCATAATTAGTTTAGAAATATAGTAAAGATAGGGTAGAGGACAAATTTTATGAGCTACTTCTATATTTTCTGAGCATATATAAAACATATATATCATACGCATATTTATCTATAAATGCATACCCCTATATAAAACACACATACATATATCCATATACACATATTAAAGAAAGAATAGAGGATAACACTATAAAATATTTAATGAAACAAGATTGGAGAATTGAGTAGTTAAAGTACCTATCCTGTTCAAATACCTGCATTTAACAAAGTGATTCATGCTAAAATGAGAGTCAAGTGTTTAGTGCCCAAACCTAATACAGTACAAATAAAACAAAATCCCTATTGAAATGAATGGAGCCATTCATTTCCGAGACACAAAAAGCTGTACTTTCTTTGTCTTGCTACTTTAAAGCCCCTTGATAGCATTTTCCCTTTTTATGGTGCTTTAGGTATAGATGCGTGTCTGCTCAAAAATCATGAAAAAACGACAAGTAGCAAATACCTAAATATGTAGCAGATGTATAAGTGCTCCTTGGGATAAATGGATTATGGACAATTAACTGTCGTCACATCCCTGTCTCCGTTTCCACTCGCTCCTGTAGTATACACCTGTGGCTTATTAGGAATATAACCAAAGTGGCAGCACAACTTCCAGGTTCAAAGGTAACCTAGGAAAATCTGCTGGCTTACTTTCTTGAGTGTTTCTTATGCAGAGAACAATAAGCAAGGCAGAAGCAAAGCAGCGGATGCGTATCATTCCAGAGAACCTTTGTAAAGAACGCCATCTTGTATTTTTTTCTGACTCAAACAAACCAAACCAACTGTAAAAAAATAATTATGAAAAAAAATCAAAAAAATCTGAACACTGGATATTTGATGACATTAAACTTACGTTTTTCAGTTGTGAGAATGGCATTGTGGTTTGGTTTTTTGTGGGTTTTTTTTTAAGTATAGATGAGACGATGTGTCGTCTGGAATTCCTTCAAAGTCATTGGAATGGTGAACAGAGAGTGGCTGATATATTATGGTGATTTTAAACTATGTTCAAAAATTCTCTGATACTCCTCCTTTCAAGATGTGGAGATTGATTCCTCTCTCGTCCAGTGTTGGTTGTATGCAGTGACCTACTTCTAACAAGTAGAATATGGCAGAAGTAACAGTGTGTGATTTCCAAAACTAAATCATACGAGTCATTATGGTTTCCTCTTTGTTGTTTCTCTTGTATCTCTTGCTGTGTGGGGAAAACGTTGGCCATGTCACGAGAACAATCCACCACCTAGTTGGTGAGGAAATGAATCTTCTTACCAACAACCCCTGAGGCCTCTTGCCAATAGCCATGTGAGATGATCGCCTTGAAGTGGACCCTCTGGTCCCAGTCATACTTTAAGTAACCACGGCCCAAACCAACGTCTTGACTGCAGTTTCATGGGTGACTCTCAGAATGACCCAGCTAAGTTGCTCCTAAATTTCTGACCCACAGAGAATAAGATAAGACATGTTTATTGTTCTAAACTCCTAACGTGCTGTTGTTCTGTGGGTTTTTTTTTTCTTTTTTGGCAGCAATAGATAATTAATACAGTATGTACAAAACTAGATTATCAGTTGAGTTTTTGATGCTGGATAATGAAAAAATGTGAGGAGTTATCATAATATTTTATCTACTTTCATGTATATTTTAATCCATATAACTTTTAAAATTGATTTTCATTTTTCTTTATTTTGCAAGGATGTAATTTAAATGAAAACTATTGATATTTTAGTTAGTATTAGGAACTTTTCTTTTTCTTTAAAAAGAGTCCTTTTATATATCTTTGCTAATTTTTTCTCTAATAATATTTATATGCATTTGGATTATCCTTACCGATTTTCAGCAACTTTCCAAAAAATAAATCTTAATGGAAAAGTCACACCAACAAAAAGATGTAGGACTATAAAGTAGAGGCCGCACCACGAAGAAACTTCGGAAATAATTTAGGTATCCCCCCATGACATACTAGTTCTCGCTCTACCACAAATAAGCTTGCTCTGTGAGTAAAACAGTGTGCTTTCTTGATAAACACAGCTTCCAGGTAAGACCCCTTGAGCTCTGACTATAGCAAAATAAGACTATAAATGTGAAAAGATATTATCTTTAAAGATTGCTGTAATATGATTACCTGAAATCTATCTAAAATGAATATAATCAGCAAATAACATATTTAATAGCCTTGAACTAAGTACTAAACGAAATTGAAATACATTTTAACTTAAGGAAAATAAAGTTGTCTTTTGTAATAGAGTGACTTCTAAAGGGATTAATTTCTAAAGTTTTGAGTTTTGGCTATTAAATATATAAGTTCCACACACCATAGTAAGTAGAAAGCATATGTATATCAACTATAATCAAGCATTTCTGAAGGAAAATAATGCATATTAGACACATACCATGTTCGATACATTTTATTATATTGGCTTCTCATCATTTTCTCATGAGCTATCTTTTTTTCACATTTATAGAGGAAAAAACAAACTTGAAAGGTAAATTCTCTTGCTAGGACTATGCAATTAAAATTAGTGGTTCCTAATTTCAGATTTGAGCTGCCCTGAATTGAAACCCCCAAATCACACGGAACATCACTATGTGCCTAGCAAGGTGTTCTGTTCTTTGTGGACAGAAAAGAGGACAACATAGCCTCAGCCCTCAGTGCACACTTACATTTTTAGAAAACAAAGCATTAAATGGAAAATAGTAGAGCATGGAAATATGAATAGTATACTGCATGGGACTGCTATAATTGAAATGGAAAGCTGCAGGAATTAGGGATGTGTGTGGTCAGGAGCAGCTGGACAAATTTTTATGAAGGAGTTGAGATTTTAGGTAAGCTTTGGGGGAAAAAAAGCATAATTTGGACCGAAGGAAGCATATGGATATTATTGGTAAACGTAATCCCCAGTCGCAGACACATTTCAGTTGGAAGAAGATCATATGAGAGTTCTGAAGGATGACATTGAAGAGAAAGCCGGCCGTGCAATCCTGGGAAGCCTGTTGCCTTCCTCAGATCCCTTTGCTTGCTTCTTCTTGTTGGAATGCAGGTGTATCAACGGGAGCCACCAAGAAAACAGTGTCAGCGTCACTTCACTGAGCTGCTCAACCAGCACCAGCAACTGCTCACCTGAGGCACCTTGTTAGGTAACAAAAACAGCACTGCATTTGTCTAAACCTCTATGGATGGGTTTTCTATTCCTTACTAACATTCGTAATAGATATGGCATAATCTACAATATTCCAGGCAAGAGACATGCCACCGAAAATATACTCATCTTGGGCATAAAAAGTTTAAGTTTCCATAACTGCAGTATTTGAATATAACTTAGTCTGATTCTAGGCCTAATCTTTGACTAATAAATTTTGATGGGCTCCTGAATTGAGGTCATTGTTTCTTTGAAGGTGCCATCTTTAAATCTTCTCCATAGAGTTGTATCTGAGATTGTCCACCAAAAGTCGGGTAAAATGAAGATTTGAGATTGTATGAAAAGAAGGCATGAATAACCCTTACTGAAACATTCATGGAACCCTTACAAAATGAAATAAAAGTCCGGGTAAGCAACTGTAGAGGTCCAATGGAAGTTAGTAAACTAGTGTTTATCACTTTCGAGACTTAACTTCTGTGCTCAGCTGTGGGGATTTGGTTTAAATTGGTCTGTGTGATTTTCTTCTTTCTGATACGTTTGGAAGGAATTGATGACAATATTAAAATAGTTTTATACAAGATATGAAGGAAAAACATTATCTGGGCTTTCCAGTTTAAAAGATTGCTAATGTTGATACCTCTGATGGAAACAGAGCTCTTCGAAAGGAGTACTGGTCTTGGAGGAAGAAATAATTTCCCTGTTGGATGTATTGATTGCATTTGAGTACTCCTTATGTGGACTTGTGTGAGCTGCGAACCGGCACAGAGACAAAGACAGTGGTTATGAATGGAGTTCCACAGTTAGAAGTAATCGGGATAAAAAATAAAAGCTAAGCAATGAAGGTACTAATTTAATAAAACTGCTAAGTTAAAATTGTAGATATCAAGAACAGAAACGTGAGTTCCCGTAAGAGAAAACAGCAGTGTAAGGGAAGAGAAACATGAATAACAACAGAGAAGAGCAGTGAGAAAAGTGCAGGGTCAGTTGAACCAAGAGAGACTGGTTTGGGACACAGGAAAGCAACAGAGTGAAGTGTAGGGTTGGGACTCAGGAAAGATCCGTGTGTAGGAAGGCCCTGGTAACCTGTAGGGGAGCAGTCCTTGAGACCAGGAGTGATCTTAGTGATCTTAGCCCATGCCTACATTCCAGGCATGAGCTAAGAAATGGGACAGAGAATAGAGAATATTTAGCAAAAGAGTGAAAACTTAACAGCTCAATCCAATAAAACACATGTAAGGGGTTGACGTGAAGTTTTAGGGGGAGGGAAGAGGTTTATTCCCATCATGGTAGTTGTTGGAGGATGCAGATTTTGAAAGCATAAACTCCTTTTGGCTTAACAATTTGAAATAATATCTTTAAAATCCTTTGCTTTGTTGTACTACAGTAATTGCTTTTGAACTTTTAAAAAATTGTGCGAACATTTCTGAGTTGTACAAAGATTATAAAAAATTATCTTCCCCACTTTATAATAATTGAACTGAATGTGTTAAGACACAGAAAATTGCAAGTGTTCAACTCAATGAAAAAGTTTCTTTCTACTTTTAAAGATCAAACAAAACTTTGTACAACATGTTTAGACAGAAAAATACCTTTTGTTCGTAGAATAACTTTAAGTGTATTTTTACACTTATGCTTTTGTATCTAAATTTATAAAATACAATTATTCTTTGCTATCTACATTCCAATCACTATTGTATGGCATCAGAAAGCTGCAAACTCACATTTTATTAGCACGGCTTTGCACAAAATTGCCTCTATAGGATTATATACAATAATTATTTGATTTTAAATTATGTCACACCTTTAATCTAGAACCGAAGTAGGAAAGTCATGAACAAAACATCTGCATTAGATATTAAAATAAAAACAATAAAGTGACTAAGAAAAAAGATCCTATGTTTTATGCTACTCATTATCTTTTACTTAAAATTCACATGAGTAATTCTTCTTAGGACGCTCATGCTAAGAAAACAGACAAAAGAAAAGAGTAGAATCATTAAAATGGTGATATGTCATGTGTGTTTTAGATCTGAGTTTCCTGAGATAAAACGAAAGGGGAGACAATCTCTTTTTGTTGTGTGAGAGTTCTATAAACCATTTTGTTCCTCCTTTCTCCTTGGTTCTCAGGAAGCTCAAATTGAAATTTTGTTGGGAAAGCCTAGAATACATTAGTTTTTATGGCATAATCGTATCTCTCTTCTGTCTTTATACTACTTGACTCTCCATTCTTTCTTATGCTTTATTGGCTTACCGTTCTGTGATACCTGCTTTCATGTCATCCTTTTTTGTATATCCTTTTTGGAGTCGGTTAGAACATAAGTATTAAACAATGAATTTGATCACCGTCAAATCATACTAAAGATCAATACATCTGTGCATTTTATGGAAAATAGTAATATAAATTTTAAAAGAATTAACTAGCCTTAAGTTAAAAGTGCAGATTTAAACACCGTGAATGTTGATAACAACTTCATTAATGGAACTTACTCACATTACAAGTAAAATAATCTATAGACAAAAAGGGGACAATAGAATAAATTATTAACTAGAAGTACTCTAGATTGTATGAGGCATGAAATGAAAGTCAGTAATATCAATTAAGAAATTGCCCTGATTTGGGTGACCGGAAATTCACCTCTTACCCTGACTATGCCACTAACAATTTCACTGTCACCAAGTCTTGACCTTTTGAGATTTCAGTGTTCTTACCTATAAAATGAATAAATTTGATTTAGTAAGGCTTCTTCCTACTCTAAAACTTCTTTCCTGGAATGTTTTTTAAAGTCTCTCTCTATATCTTTTTAAAGATTTATTTATTTATTTATTTTAGAAAGAGAGAACAGGATGAGGGGCAGAGAGAGAGAAAGAATCCCAAGCAGACTCCCTGTTGAGGTGGGGCCAGACACAGGGCTCGTTCCCACCACTCAGAGATCATGACCTGAGCCAAATTCAAGTGTCGGACACTTAACCAACCGAACCACTCAGGCACTCCTTAAAGTCTCTATATTTTAAATGCACTATTTATTTTGTTGTTTTATCTTGTTTTACTGGATATAATAATGGGTTAGAGGAGGCCAAAAATTGCATAGAAATGACACAGGAAGAAAAACAACACAGATATCTCTGGTGTTCTGGCATTTCTTTTGAAATAACATGCTTATTACACTTCAGTAAGCTTAAATTAGAAATATTTAACTTCAAAAAGTTTGTGAAATTGTAAACAATGAACAGTACTTAAAACCAGTTGCACTTTGCCATAAAAGATAGAGTCTGGGAGTAATTTAACAGCACGTATGATTTTGGCATCTTACAAAGTTGTATTTGGTTTGCTGAGTTTTGTGGATAACTTGTCACATGAACACTTTCAGGATTTCAACACTTCTATTCCAGTAGGAATCAGGAAAACAGAGTTTGATGGAAATGAAAAGTATGTATTTTAACATCATTCTCCTCTTTTTCTCTGGGTTTCCAAAAAGTTTTGATTCTAGTTTGATTTGTGTTTATGGTGATCTGGGAGGGAGTTTGCTGGATTGCAAATCTCCATTTCAGATTGATGACTGGAGGGCATTCAACAACCACAGACCAAAAGCAGCAAAGTAGAACTACAATTTAAAAGAAAATCAAGGAATCTGCATTAGTAAAATTTCCATTTTACTTTACCAGCTGGCTTGGTTTCTTGTTTATGTCCTTTTTCAAGTATTTTAGTGTCTTTTTTTCCCCTTGTATTTATTTAGAATTGTTTTATCTATCTCTGGCAAAGTTAGAGAATCCATTTTGGCTGACCCACTAAAAAGAGCTGGTAAAAACCACAATTTTTATATTTCCCTGACACCATTAGACCATAAGGTCTTTCCTTAATAACAATGTACATTTAATTATAATATCTGTTTCATCAACATTTTTTTTACTATCTCCTAACCTATTGATATTGTTGTAGAGAAGTTGACGAGTACTTCAATAGAAGAAATTCACTATTTCAAACACTAACATAGATGTTAGACCATTTATTGAAGGAACTGACTCAGTCTCTATAGCTGCAAAATTGATATTCTCCAAATGTTAAATTAATTTATCTAATAACTGTCCAAAACTCCTCCTAAGTTTACCTTTTTTTTTTTTTTTGGAAAAAGATATAATGTTACCACTAGCATCTCAAAGGTGATTAATAAAGAGAATCGACAAAACCAAAAGTTGGTTCTTTGAAAAACTCAACAAAATTACAACCTTTTACCTAGATTTAAAAAAAAAAAGATGCAATTAGCTAAAATCAGAAATGCAACTGGAGACTTTATTATTTATCTTACAGAAATTAAAAGGGTATTAAGAGAATAATGAACAATCATACACCAACAAATTTAATAATCTAGATAAAATGAACAAATTCCTGGAAACATGCAATTACCAGACTGACTCAAGATGAACTAGAAAATCTCTACAGACATGAAACAGGTAGAGAGATTGATTCAGTAATCAAAAACTTCCCAAAAAAGAAAATTTCAATACCAGATGACTTCGCTGGTCAATTCTACCAAACATTTAAAGAAGAATTAACACCAGTTCTCCTCAAATTCTTCTAAACAAAAGAAGAAAAAAAAAGGGCAGGGGGAGAAGAAGAGAGAATACTTCCTAGTACATTCTATGAGGACAGTATTACCCTGATACAAAGGACAAAGATACCGCCAGAGAAGAAAACCACAGAGCCACATCTCATGAATATTGATGCAAAAATCCTTAACAGATAACTTGCAAACCAAATCCAACAGCAAATTAAAAGATTATACACAAAGACCAAGTAGGATTTATCCTATGAATGGCTCAACATAAGAAAATAAATTAATTTAGTAGGCCATATACTTAGAACAAAGAAAAAAAAATAGTCAGGTACAGGGAATTTCCTAAGATGTAAGACACTGATGAAAAACCTATGGCTAATATCATGTATTCAGTGGTAAAAGACTGAAAGCTTTACCCCTAAGATCAGAGACAAGACAAGGTGTCCACTTTTGCCACTGCTATTCAACATTGTAATGCAAGACCTAGCCAGAGTACATAGGCAAGAAAAAAAAATAAGGTATCCAAATTGGAAAGGAAAAAGTAAAGCTATCTCTATTGGCAGATGACATGATTCTATACATAGACTATCCCAATAATCACAAAAATACTGTTAGACACTGCTCAAATTCAAGGTCAATATGTAAAATCAGGTGTGTTTTTATATACTGTCAATGAATAATCTAAAATCCAGAAAACAATTCCATCTACAAAATAATCCAAAATAATAAAATATCTAGGGGGCACCTGGGTGGCTCAGTTGGTTAAGCGGCTGCCTTTGGCTCGGGTCATGATCTCAGGGTCCTAGGATTGAGCCCTGCATCATTGGGCCCTCTACTCAGTGGGGGGCCTGCTTCTCCCTCTCCCTCTGCCTGTTGCTCCCACTGTTTGTGCTCTCTCTCTGTCAAATAAATAAATAAAATCTTTTTAGAAATAAAAATAAAATAATAAAATAAAATATCTAGGAATAAATTTAACAAAAAAGTGAAAATTTGTACACTGAAAATCACAAAAAAAGAAAAATGTTGAAATTAAGGAAGACCTAATTAAATAGGAAATCATCACATATTGATAGGTTAAAATTGTTAAAATGGCAATGCCTGACAAAGTAATCTACTGATTCAATACAATCCCTACCAAAACTATAATTGCCTTTTCTGTAGAAATGGAAAAACATATCCTTAAAATCATACCAAATTTGAAGGGGCCCTAAGTCACTAAAAACAATATTGAAAAAGAAAAAGTTAGAGAACTCAAATATTTATTTTATTTTATTTTATTTTAAAGATTTTATTTATTTATTCGACAGAGATAGAGACAGCCAGCGAGAGAAGGAACACAAGCAGGGGGAGTGGGAGGGAGAGAAAGAAGCAGGCTCGTAGCAGAGGAGCCTGACGTGGGGCTTGATCCCATATCGCCAGGATCACGCCCTGAGCCGAAGGCAGACGCTTAACCGCTGTGCCACCCAGGTGCCCCCCTTTTTTTTATTTTAAAACTTACTACAATGCTACAGTAATTAAAGAGGGTGATACTGGAATAAGGATAAACATAAATAGAATAGAATTGAGAGTCCAGAAATAAACCCAGTGTCTATGGTCAATAAATTTTGACAAAATGTCAAGAACATTCTATTTGGAAAGTGTAATCCCTTCAATAAATAGTGCTAGAACAACTGGATAACCACCTGGCAAAAAAATCATATTGGACTTCTTCCTTAATCTCTCTCTATATAAATTAGCTCAAAATAGATGAATTACCTAAATATGAGTTAAAATTATAAAGCTATTAGAATAAAATATTGGGGATGTATTTTCATGACCTCAGATTTGACAATAGATTCTTAGGTTGGGCACAAAAAAATACAAACAAAAGAAAAAATAGACAAATTGACTTCATGAAAATTAAAAACTTTTGAGCGTCAAATTACATTATCAAGAAAATGAAAAGACAACTCATAGAATGGGAGAAAATATTTGCAAATCTCATATCTGCTGAAGATTTAATATCTAGTATACATAGAAAATACAACACAAAAACAAAAAGACAGCTCAATTAAAAATGGGCAATGGACTTGACTAGACATTTCGCCAAAGATGTGGCCAAAAGCATTTGAAAGTATGTTCAACTTCATTAGTCATTAATAAAATGCAAATCAAAGCCACAATAAGAAACCACTTCACACTTACTAGGATGGCTATAATCAGACACAGAGAAAACAAGTGCCGACAAAGATATGGAGAAATTGGAACCTTGTTGGGAATGTAAAATGGGTAGCCATTGTGGAAAATAATTTACCAGTTCCTCAAAAGGTTAAACATAAAATTACCATATGACCCAACAATTCCACTCCTTGGTATACATTCAAGACAAATGAAAACATATGTTCATGAAACACTTTGTACTGGAATATTTATAGCAACAGCATTCATAATAGGTGAATACCCCTTAATGAATTGGTGTATAAAGAAATATGCATGTGATGGAATATTATCTAGCCATAGAAAAGGAATGAAACATGCTACATCTTGGATGAACCTCAAAAAAATTAGGCTAAATGAAAGAAGTCAGATACAAAAAGACAAATACTGTGATTCCATTTATATGAAATGTCCAGAAGAGACAAATTCATGGAGACAGAAAACATATTAGTGGTTGCCAGGGGACAGAGATAGGTTGGGGAACGATTACTTTTAGGATATGAGGTATTCTTCTGAGGCAATGAAAAAGTTCTGAAACTTGAGAGAAGTGGTGGTTGAACAACATTGTGAATGCATTAAATGCCGCTGAATTGTACACTCAGAAATGGTTAATTGTATGTTATTAAAAATTAAAATTAAGTAAAAATTAAAAGTAAAAAAATTAAAAAGTAAAAAAATAATAAAACGTAATATATGGAAATGTTTTGAGGATAAAATGAAATAATGCATACACACTACTTTAGCATAGTGCTTGCAACTTAAAAAACAGTCAGTATTGCCTATAATGAGAATAATTGTTGTTTTAACTCCCTTTATTATTGTTAATCCTGTCTCAAGCAATACTTTTATTGACACTTTGAAGATACAGAAGAATTGTATACTATATGAATGGCACGAAGTCGCAATCACATGTTGGATGGCAGAATCAAGGTTTGAACATTCTCAATAGTCTGAAAAAGCATGATAAATTTGGAGCTAAAAGTAATAATTTACCTTGAGAGTTAAAATATTACCAGTGGAGGAAGTCTAACAAGTATGTGATGCTTTAGGGAGTGCCTGGCTGGCCCAGTTGGTAAAGCATGCAGCACTTGATCTTGAGGTCATGAGTTCAAGCCCCACATTGGGCATTGAGCTTACTTTAAAAACAAAAATAAGTTGTAATGCTTTGGTAACCAACATACTCAAAAAATCGTCATTGTCATGGCTACCAAAAAAGCAATTGCCTTCTTCAACTTAATTATTATGGAGACCCATATTGAGGGAGGCATTAATTTTAGTTAATTTCAGTCCAGAGCCTGTCTCAAGGTTGTGTTCATATCTGGACAGCTCACAGATGGATGATTTTAATGGACTGGAACATGTTAATGTCGGTAAAATATGATTTTGCTAGGCCTGGAATTTTGCCATAGAATGATAATTTAAAAAGTTAAGGATGATTATAGAAAAAAAATCAAAACATTGTTTCATAAAATTGGTATTATCTTTTTATATATGTAAAGCTCATTTTGTGAAAGATTACTCTGTATAATTCCACAGATTTAGTAAGAGACATGGGTAAAAACAACAAAAAGATATATAATTAATATGAGAAGGAAGACCCTAAGATTCATCATTGCCATCATATCTGGTATCTTACTCAGCAACAGCTTAGTATTGCCGGAACAATCCAGCAGCAGCCTCCGAACGCATGTCAGGGATGATACAGTTGGTAAGCAACAATGGAACATGCCAGCCCCAAATATACTATCTTTGTCTGTGGTACCTTGGCCAATTTATATACCTTAAACATTCATTTTCCTCTCACTGTAAAATTAGACAATAGCTACATCGTAAATTTATAATTTTTAAAAGCACCTATAAAAATGATAGAATCTGATGCCTGACATAATAATGCTCAGGGAATATTGCCTTTTTATTATTTCAACCTTGCATGTAATGATAGTTCTCTAAGATTATGTCCAAACTGATGACACATCCAGACAAGGGAAAGGAGATAACACTACACTGTGAGCAGTGGCAGTGTCGTTCCCATCTTTAGTGGTAATTAGATTGCTCACATGTTTGGAATTATTTTGTTCAAGATCCTTTCCTCCAGGGAATGAGAACCAACAGAGATTTTGCCTTGGTAGGTTCTCGTCCAAATGCAGCAAGATCTGAACGGCAGATTATCCAAATTTGAATAATACATGTGCGAATGTGAAGCATAAACTTTATTTTGAAAAAACTAGCTTATGATGAACAATTTTAGGCAGATACTTAGCACTATGATCTCGAAATTTTCATGAACTTCCGAGTTAATTGTTAAATGTGATTTTACAAAATCTGTAGAAAGTCTGTCAAGAACTATTCTTGGACAGTAACTGCTTATATGCACTTATAGACTATCAGGGTATTTTAAGGCTTTCAAGAATTCCAACAATTTCTCAAAGGATGTCTTTATTCTTTCTAGCGCATGCTTCCTGTTGTTTTATCCCTCCTTGACTTTTTTACTTCTTCTTCTTTTTTAGGGGGGGTGGGGGTCTCTTCATCACCTAGCCACCTTAGGACCCTTCAGGGTGTTTGCCTTTACTGTTGACTCTATTTTATGATTCTCTAAGTTGCACAGAGCATTTAGAAGATCTCATCCTATTTCATTTATTAGTTATTTCCTGGTATTGTAAGGATTCGTGTTTATTTTTTTTCATTCACGTTTGTAAAGGATCTGAAGTCCCTTGGAGAAAGGCCTCCCAGAAAGCAGGTCTAGTATCCTATATCATCTTTCTATAGGCTACACCAGCTGCACTATCGAAAGAGACACAGTAAAATACCACAGAGTCTAAAAGCTCTATCACAAAGTTTGGACGACTGAGGTCTTTCTACTGAGCATGAAATAACAGCCATGTGCAAGGCTGGAAATAATATGCACTTGGGGCAGGGCACCAAGTGGACCACAGAGCTAACAGAGCCTGTGGGTAAGAGTGTATAGAGTTCTGTGGGGAGGATGTGTCTAGAGACAGGACGTCATTTTCTTCCTGAGAAGCAGTTTCACCAGCCGTGTGCGATCTGCACTCATCACTGGAGAATCATGAGGGAATTTGTGTTACAAAGTCTACCTTCTTATCTTCACTATCACATTTTTAAAGTTCTTTTATACTCTTTTAATAGAACAGGTTCCAAATTCCTACATCTTTTATACTCTTTTAATAGAACAGGTTCCAAATTCCTACATTTTTTTCCCATACAGGACTTTCATTCTCTACTCAGGACAAGTCATGATTAGTCTTGATCCCTTACTTGCTAGAGAGAGTCTTTATGACTAATAATCTTTACATCCCAGCACCTGCTATGATGCCTGGGACAGAGTAATTACCCAATACATATTAATGGATTGTTATTAATATTAGATAGTTAGCTTGAATGCATCTTTTTCTTTTCAGAATCTATTTCCCAAAGATTTCCAGTCAACAAATTACTAATGACTGCAAATATTGAATAAGGTGTTCAACTGATGCTTTAAGGATTTCCAAGATGTACTTCCACTAACTTTAAGGGAATTGTTTAAAAAAATTAAAAAATACAGCTAAATTATGAGATAAAATTTAATCTTGTCAAAAAGAAAAATAACTGCCATGGCTTAATGCTTTAAACTACAAACTGGGTCAATAATAAAAAAAAAAAAAAACATTAGAAGAGATTGTTATAGTATATAAACAATTAAAATTCAAAAGTGAAGGGATGCTATTGTAATTGTTATGTAATATGATTTAAATATGTAGCTAATAGCTACTATTGGAAATGCAAAAGAAAGACTAGAGTTCAATTCAAAAAGAACACCTGAGCCTTAAAGAGTTGGTAGGTATGAGATAAGAATGCAGAATGGGAAAGCATTCTAGGTGAGGGAATGAGCAAAAATTCTAAACAGGTGAGCTATACATAGTCGGACTCTATATACATAATGTATGGTTGGAAAACAAGATGTAATAGAACAGATAAAGGATTCCTCAAAAGTCTGTATCTTACAAACATCCTCTTTTCTACTTATTATGGCCAAAATTAGTATCGTAAGAGTATTTGCTGATGGGAATTCTCTTCCAGGGGACCATCCTTGCTGGAAAATGAGCTGAGGGACCAACAGGACTAGCTAATTTGGGCCAATGGGAAAATGACAGAATTGGCAAGTTTTTTAATTCCCTTCCTTGCAGGACAAAAACTC
This sequence comes from Ursus maritimus, assembly GCF_017311325.1. Taxonomy (NCBI): domain Eukaryota; kingdom Metazoa; phylum Chordata; class Mammalia; order Carnivora; family Ursidae; genus Ursus; species Ursus maritimus. Next base: position 16,133,834 of record NW_024424453.1, on the reverse strand, counting down.
AAGTGGTTAGAAGAAAAAGGTAGTGTCTTCCTGATGAAAATCCTTACCCAGTGAATTTGTCAGAGAGATGGGGATGAACGGTGTCTGCAATGATGGTCACTCTTTCCCCAGTGCCCCAAAGAATCAGCAGTCCTAAAGTCCTTGCCTGGGCTGGAATGTAATAAGGAGAAAGGTACCCTGAAGGGAGGGCATAAAATATCTAAACAACCAGGGCAAGTGGGGAAGCAGGCTATGGGCTGAATTGTGTTCCTTGAACCCCACAAATTTATACTTTGAAGTCTTAACACCCCCCCCCAGTACCTCAGTCACCAAAATGTGATTTAATTTGGAGATTTGGTCTTTAAAGGGGTAAATTAAGTTAAAGTGGGGTCATTAATCCAATTTGACTGATGCCTTTATAAGAAGAGGAGATTAGAACAGAGACACACACAGGAAAGACCATGTGCAGACACAGGGAGAAGGCAGCCATCTACAAACCAAAAAGAAAGGTCTGTAAGAAATCAACTCTGTTGACACACTAATCTTGGACGTCCAGCTTCCAGAACTGTGAGAAAATAAATTTCTGTTGTTTAAGCCACACAGCCTGTGGCACTTTGTCATGGTATCCCACCCAGACTAACACAGCAGGACCCCACTAGGAGAACGGGAGAACAGGTTGATTCAAGACACTAATAAAGTCGGGTGCCTCCAAAAAATTTTGTTTGTATCTCTATGTTTATTTACTCAAGGCTTGTGTAGCAGAGTGTCAAACCCTTCTCTGAGAGCAAAGTGAGGTAGGACGCCACCCTTTAAGAAGTGTCTGTCACACTGAGCACGTGGTGAAGAGAAGATACCTACAACGGAAGGTAAAAAATTAGAAGGGAGCTAAATTGGTCTGCATAAGAAAGGAATGAACTGTGAGAGGCTGGAAGACAATTTTTTAGGTGAAGAATCAGAAGTCTGGAAGGTCTAGGCCAGAAGGAGGAGGGTGAGAAAGAGGAGACCCAGAGGTGAGAGGAGGAGAGAGGTGGGGCGGCAATCTGTGGGGATCCTGCAGCTGACCTGCCTACACCACATGTCCTAAGAAATTTCTCTACAGGCCTTGATATGAGTGATTTGTCTTTGAGACTATGGAGAAGTGTTGCACCAGCTGGTAAATTTGATGCAGGCAAAAATAGAGACTGGGGGATGACTCCAAACCTGGCCTCCACAGTGAGGACTACCAGGGAAGCACAAAGTATTATGAGGCGCTAGCTTTGAACAGGTGGAATTGAGCGAAATGGTGTATCTGGGCAAATACGTGGATTTATTCTGCAGTGAGGATCCGGGTGAGATTCAGATATGGGCTTTGGGTGCTGGCATGGAAACCCGAGCTTCTTCCTCGGAGGATTCAACTTGTTTTGTGAGGCTGACCAGCAGGAGAGCCTTAGCTGTCCCACCCTCACTGCAGCACGGGAACACCCTGCGGGTGCCACTTCCGGAGCAAATGTCACGGAATTCATAGGCCAATATCATGAGAAACAGTATTTTCACTGATAGAAAACAGAACTTTTTCCCTCTCTTACCCCCCTTGCCTACCCAAAATAAATTAATAAACTGAAAAAGAAAGAAAGAAAACTTTGTACCGCACTGGGGAGGAGGCGATATTGCTAATAGTTCATCCCGGGCTCTGGCAGGTGCCACTCTTCACTGTAGAGCCCAGCACAGCCTCGGGCTTTGGAGGTGGTGCCCAGAAAAGGCCAGTGCCCAACAGAATGATGGTGGCATGTGAACATCAGTAGTGCCTGCCTGCATTGCAGAAATGTCCATGCCCTTCAGAGCAGCAGTGACCCCAGCAGGAGAAAAAAGTGATAGGGCAGAGATGATGGAGCAGAGCTAATTTGAGAATGGCACTGTGGTCGCAGTCACAGCATCTGGCTTCTTGTGGTGCCCAGAGGAACCATGAGCTTGCCCTGCCTGCAGGCTTGAGGAATAAGAGTAGCAGAATGGGAGAACTATAAATGCAAGCAGGGTACCAACCATGCCCAGTGGGGGTGACTTGTTTAGAGCAAGAGTGAAACACCCTCTGGGGACTCCAGGAAACACTGGGGTGGGGTATGTGCTTTGCAAGGGGCAGGGGTCTCGTGTAATTCATGGGAGGGCAGGAGGCAGTGAGATTCTAGTTATTAATGTTAATGTGATCTCATTTGCTTCCGTAGGCTGGTGTGGCCTGGGGAAATTCTGGTTCTGTTGTGTGTAATGGGGAGCTTCCGACTTTTAAAAGAAAAAGAGGGGTATAATGAAAATAGTGTTTTAGAAAGATTAAATTCTAATTTATGAGGAAAGAGAAATGACTTTAGCGGTAGGAAAGCATTAGTTACATTGCTTTAAAAATTGAGAAAAAAATCACTGTAGGTTTTAAACAAAACTATCCCATTTAACATGCTAATTTACATACATACCTCAAAGAAAAAGAAAAATGCCCAAAACTTTGGAATAACTCACAGAGTCTACAAAGCTACTGCTAATTAAGGTTCTCAGAAGCTCTTTAGCTTGAAACAAAGTAGCATGGCTAGACTTCTAGTCTGTGCTAACACTCGTGAATAATTGCTGACATCTTGCCTTCGTGCATATGTCCAGGTTCATGTTCCTTGAGCTAGTTTCTCAATCTTAGTATTTACACGCAATTTACAAAGCTTCTCTCTAAGCTGTATACGTAGAGGGAAATGACTCCCGTTTGGACAGGATGGGACAAATAAGACAACCGGTGACTAAATCATTTAGCCAGGCCCAAACACTTCTGTTTCACCATCTCAGATCAGTTACTTATGCTCTCTTTGTCTCATCTTTTTTATGTGCGAAATAAAAAGGTCTAGGTGATCATTAGTCCTTCCCTCCTTAAAATTATATGATTCTAGAAAAATTACCATACAATTGCTTGAGAATCACTTCATTTTCCCGTATTGACTAAATCCTCACGTACTTTTCTCTCAGGCCAGATTGAAAAGATTCAGAATTTCTCTATAATCTAAGCAAAATTGCTCGATCTTTCAAAAAAGGCAGACGACAGCTTTTGCTCTTAGAAAAGGAAGCAGAATGGAAGCAAGGAGTAACTCCAGCCTAAATGAAAGCTTCATTAGGAAAAATGAACTAATCAGTGTCCTCTGAGGAAAATTCATCTGTTCAGAAGGGCATAGCCTCTGCTGCTACACATCCTTAACATAATTTATATTATTATTAAGATTGCTACATAAATATATATACATATATATTTATAGTTATATATTTGGAACACAGCTAATGAACCATATTTTACTACTTAGTATCATTTCTATCAGGAATTACTAGCTATTGTGATATTACATTTGAATATGGATGAGATAACATATTCAAGCAAATATTATGTGCACTGTGGTGCTAGGAATATGAAATAAACTCATGAAACAGAACCTTCTGCAGAGTTCCACATTCTGTGGTGAGTCAGTCAGTAGTACACAAGAGCAGGGTTGAAAGATCAGCTCAAGTCTCATCCAAGAGCAGTTTTTTTTTGCATTAAAAAAAAATCTGAAAGACTTCCATTTATCCAAGTTTAGACGCAGCTGAAGAAAATTTCAGTATACAGAATTATGAAATAAATATTTATGAATAATTATTTGGTTTGTCAAATACTTGAATTCAAAGCTTAAACAGCACAGGATTTCACAGAATCTCAGAGAGTATGTTTTTTTTTTTAAGTTTTATTTATTTATTTGACAGAGAGAGAGACAGCCAGCGAGAGAGGGAACACAAGCAGGGGGAGTGGGAGAGGAAGAAGCAGGCTCCCAGCAGAGGAGCCTGATGTGGGGCTCGATCCCAGGACTCTGGGATCACACCCTGAGCTGAAGGTAGACTGGCCGGCAGTATGCTTAAGAAAGAGAGGAAGAAAGGGAGGGAGAGAGGGAGGGAGGGAGGAAGGAAAAGAGGCGGGAGCAATTATGAAAAATGTGGCTATTAAGAAACATCATACAGGGGTGCCTGGGTGGCTCAGTTCATTAAGGATTGACTTTTAGTTTCTGCTCAGTGCATGATCTCAGTGTTCTGAGATTGAGCACTGCATCAAGCTCTGTGCTTAACATGGAGTCGGCTTGAGATTTTCTCTCCCTGTCCCTCAGCCCCTGCTCCCTCCCAACATGTGCTCTCCCTCTCTCTCTCTCTTAAATAAATACATAAATCTTCAAAAAAATTTAACATCATACAGTGGTGGTATTAAATAAATAATTTAATCATAGTTTAAATAGATGATAAACTTTATTGAATGCAAGAAACAATTTTCTAGGTAATTTCCTAGAATTTTGCAGGAGAAATGGAAGCAAAAGAGAAATAATAATTACTGGAGTCCACTATGAATTTGGCTGTTTATTTAACCCTTACAACTACCCAATGATGTCAATATTACAAATCCTTTTAAAATGAAACATTTTAATAAAGAATGATATGAGAAAAATGATAGGAAATCACACCTTAGGACCAGAGGGCCACAAGAATAAGTCCAGATATAGGTAAAGACAACAAATTGCTGTTAAATGGAGAAAAAAAAAACAATCAAAATCTTAGGTTAGATATTTTTTCCATTAAAATTAAGAAGTATTACAGACAATTAAAAGCAAGAGAAAAGGCCCATGTTAAAAAAAAAAAAAAAAAAACCTTTGGAACAACATAAAGCTGTTACTAAAAATAATAATAATAATAATAATAATAATAATAATAATAAAGTACCTGGCAAAGATCAGACAAATATTCAATGAAAAGAGGAAGGATTAATTTCCTCCCCCTTCATTACCTTCTCTTTCTTTATTGAAGATGATCCTTTGTCCTCTGGATAATTAAAGAAAGATCAATGGCAACGTGGAAGCAATAGACCAGATGCAGAGAGTGTAACCAAATTAAAAAAGAAAACAGAAATCAAAAGAATCACTTTTAAAAAGTCTTCACAAAGTATTAATGAAGCAAATGTTTAGAGTTAATTATATCAGTAATAGTGGAAGCAAAAACATATAGTCACACCAAAAGTTTATGTGGAAAGTAGAGCTTAAGATGATACACAGACACACACACACACACACACACACACACACACACACAGGAGAAAAGAAGCAAAGCATGTAGAGAAGAAAATAAGGATGATTTAATAGAACTAAAAAGTTTTCTGTTAATTAGGCCATTTATTTTATTATACCATTGTATAGTAATCTAGTTTATTCCTAATAACTCTTTAATGATAATAAAATTATTGTTTCCTTTTTTATACTGCAAAACATATTTTTGTTAATCAAACAGCAAATATTCTGTAAAACAGATAAGCAAAAACAGCTATATATTTATCAGGCTGGGCTAGGTTACGCCATGGTAAAAAAAAAAAAAAAAAATGCCCAAATTCCAGGGGTTTAAAACAAACAAACAGAATGGGCTTTTTTCCCCTCACTTATGCAATGTTGCCTGTTGTGAGCTGCTGCATTAGGCTTCTTGAGCTGCCATAACAAAATCCTACAGTCCGGGTCTGTAAACGACAGACATTTGTTTTCTCGCAAGTCTGGAGATTCTTCTGATGGCCTCTTACTGGCTTGTAGATGGCTACCAACTCCCCGTGCCCTCACCAGCATGGCCTTCTGTGTGAACAAGGAAGAGGAAGAGAGATCTGGTTCTCTTCCTCTTCTTATAAGGACACCATTTCTGTCAGATTAGGGCCCCACTCTTATAACCTCACTGAATTTTAATTACCTCCCTGGAGGCACGGTCTCTAAATACAGTCACATTGTGGCTTAGGGCTTCAACATATGCATTTGGTAGGGGGGAAGGGGCACAATTCAGCCCATAACAGTTGTCTTGAAAGTCACATGACCATGCTTAACTTCAGTGGAGAGGGAGAGATGCAGTCCTATCACCTTCCTGGAAAGGAGAAAACTGGAATGTTGGGAAAATACCACAAATGACTAACATAGTGTGTATAATTTTCTATTGTATCGTTATTTTTATAAGTAATCTAATCGATACTGCTAAGATGAAGATCATTATATGAAACTTTCCAAAACGTATTTTTCTTTTTTTTTTTTTTTTTAAGATTTTATTTATTTATTTGACAGAGAGAGGCAGTGAGAGAGGGAACACAAGCAAGGGGAGTGGGAGAGGGAGAAGCAGGCTCCCAGCAGAGCAGGGAGTCCCATGCGGGGCTGGATCCCAGGACGCTGGGATCATGACCTGATCCGAAGGCAGACGCTTAACAACTGAGCCACCCAGGCGCCCCCAAAACATATTTTTCTAGTATGAGTTCTACAAGAAAAACTCTTAGAAGTATAGTAGATGTGTTAAACAGGTTGGAACGTTTTGAGCATTTTATTGTGTCCTGGCAAATTTTCTTCCTGAAAAATATTGTACAATCATTACAATTCCTTAAATCCTTGCAAAAATAGAGATTATTATTAAAAAATAAAAAGAGGAGGACAGGGAGAAAAAAGAATTAAAACTTTTGCCAAGCATACTGTCCCAAAACACCATTTCATTGGTTTAATTTGATTTAATTTTTTTTTACCAACAAGGCATATTATTATCTTTTTTTTTTTGTATTATTATCTTTTTGCTTGCATATCCTTTTGATGACATAGGAAATGCAGTCACTATTTTGGTTATTCTTTTTTCTCAGAGATGCATTTGCCATTCAGTTACAGACATTTTACCCATCTTATATTATTCATTACTTTGAAGAAGAACTCTAACTTCTAATATATGTAAAAGTCTGTACGTGCACGTTGGCCGAAAATTCCATGTATGCAATTGATATTTATTCAGCATTTTATCTTCACAAAGTTCCAAAGATCACAGCTAAAAAATAAATGCAAAATTGTCTTTCTCTGAGGTTGTTTTTAACATAAAATCAAAAACTCACATATCACCATCTGAAAGAGCGTATCTGTCATATCAGAAAGAATGCAAACTTTTTCCAAAAATAATATTAGAATCTGTTGGATGAATAAACGTCTCTGATCTTCACCGTTGCTTCTTTATCTCTTTATCTCACCAGAGATCTGAGGTAGAGGCTGAACGCCCCTGAAGAAGGTACAAGTCCGCGAACCTAGCAGTGATGAACTTCCTCCTGGCTCTCCTGTGCTCCGAAGACGTCTTCAGCTCGATGTGAGCTCTTGCCTCAAGCTATTTACACCATGATCAGGCTAGTAATTAGCAAAATGTTTAATATAATATAGAAGCAATTAGGAGGTGATAACATGCAATTAAGATGTGTTTTCAGATTAAAGATTTTATAGTGCTCTTTTTCTTGAAAAGATAAAGTGCCTATCTCAAAATGTCAAACTGCAGTGATTTAATCTGAATTATTTTCAATTAATATGCATGTATTCTTGCGATGTGTTCACCGTTGTTATTGACATTGATAAATTAAGCTCATCCCAGCTGAATTTATCCTTGAGTCGCTCTATATTTCCTGAATGTCAGCTCTTCGTTCGTATTTTTTTCTTTGCCTACAAGCTGTGCGTGATCTAACTCTAAGTCCCTTGATTCATCCCTGGGATTACAGCGATGTGTCAGTCTGGAGGAACAATAATCTGAAAGGGCATTGTTATAAATAGAGTGTTAGAATATAATTGTTTGTCATGTCATTTCTCCTCTTTAAATTCCCTTGAGTCCTGTTGAAGTAATTTAGACAGCTAAGATGACAAGAGTCTTGAGACTGTACTTATAGAGTTGTCCAACACATCTTTAGCCTAGTCTGCCTTTTGAGACCATCTTGCCTGCAAAGTAGGAAATGCAAACATCAAATGAGTTTTGACTACAGTGTGGATTTAATTTGAGAGTTTACATAGGCCACTCTTTGTACAATACGAGCATTATGTCTCCTAATTCATCTGTACTTGTTGGGACAATGGCTATTAAATGCCATTTAAAATTAATTAGAAATTGTCATGGGTGAGCACAGCAGCTATTGAAGGTAACTTAGAGGAATTAAATATTTAATGTGTAGGAGGGTTTTTTTGTTTTGTGAAGACAATGTACAGATAAATGGCTTGGGAGGAAAATATTTAATTTTTTAGCTAAAAGAACTGGTGAAAGTTATTATTTTATGTCAACTTTGCTATTTGTAAATGAAGAATAATATTAATGATTAGAGCAGCAAACTGTATGCCTTGTAATATAAAATTGATGAAATCAGAAGCAAATTTAATATTTTTCTAAACAAAATGTACAGAAATGCCTCAAATTTGAGAGTTACTTTTTTATTAAGAAGCACTTCAATTTGCAATTGGTTTAGCAAAAACTGCAGTTTTACAAATTATGAAAAGTGTAGTTGAAGAGGCAACAGTTCAGAGTGATGAGTGTGCCTTAGAGCCTGGCAGATCTACAAATGTATTTACTGGCCCTAGTACATAAACACTTACTTTAGATTTGACTGAATTTTTTTTACATATTCAAGTTCACTAAAATGAAGAAAATCAATATGTGATTAATTTTACTAAAAGTAACAAAACTTGATTATGTTTATAAAGGAAGAATTTAACTTTTATTTACTCGGTAGGCTTTGTGAGTTTGACATTATCAGTGATTGTGGTCCATGGTCTTTAAAGAGGGTTGCATCCACCTAGGGAAGCTAGACAATCTCTTCAGGTGTGAAAACAAAATACTCAAACTTTCAATTATCTTTACATTTCATCTATAAATAAGCAATACATTAAACTTTACTAATATTTAATATGCAAATGACATCCAGTCCTCACAACGTCCCATGTCAAGAGCCCACACAGAGACCATATGCATGTACGATGTGTCCTAGAGCAAGAGAGGGATTCATAGCATGGAAGTATGAACAGAGGAGTCAAGGCTTTTGTTTGCTTTTGTTGTATTTCCACATAGTGCATAGTTAAGTGGATTTGTGGACTTCATTATTTAGTTTTAATTATCTAGCCCTCAAAATTGACAGTGACTTTATAAGTTTCCTGCAAAGAAAATGCAGCTGAACATATTCATCACGCAAGTGTGAGTGAATTTCAACAAAAACCTTTGTATAATTGGAGATAGGATTGAAAAATTAGCCTTCTAATTTAGTAAGAGGGGCCAATAATGCACTTCTTCCATTGGGGACTACTTGTCTTTGAGAAGTGGTGACAATCATTAAACAGGTAGCAAAATAAATTGAACTTAAAACTTGAGCTTTAAATAAATAACTATATTTCAAGTAATTAAACCAGAAAAATTAAATAATGAATAATAATAAATGGCATTGTTTCCATCAAATACTGTTTCAGTGATAGAGATAAGATGTTTAACGTTAATAAATAAAATAAATATTTTCAAATTTTGTTTATTCTAGGTGAATTTCATTCTAACTTTGAGCATACTGTGTGTATTCACAGAATAAATATCATATACAACAATAAAATAGATTAGCTCAAAGATTAGAATTTTTATTAAAATTAAATAGTCATTTGGCAACCACTTGACCAAATCAAGCAAAGTAATGCTTGATAAAAAAGTTTAGAGACGACTGCTGTAGAGAATGAGTCATTTTCCCATTCAATATATTGAAGGTTATAAAGTGTGTTTAAGCGTATATGTAAGCTAAACATACACACATGTGTGTGTAAAACTGTATACTCCTGAACCCATATATGAGCTTGTGTAAAAATGTACTTTCATTCAATACACTTTTATTAAATATCAAGCCACTGCACTAAGTGCAGGATAGAAAATATGTGATGAGTTTTGCCTTCCAAGGAGCCACAGGTGTGAAATGCTTATATGTTTGTTGCAAAATTACTTGAAGGAAGTGTGTGATGGAGAGGTCAATAGGTAGTGAAAATCATGTATAGAAAAATATCTGGTAATTATCCTATGGTAGGAAGTAAACATTTTTCTGTAAAAATTATAATAATAAATAATTATGCATACCTAGAAAATACCTTTATTATTATAAAAATATATGTATGAACACAAATAATAGTGTGCTATTAACTCAATGCAACTGGCACCTTTGCAGATCCAAAATTGTCACGTTGGTGATTTATGGCCATTAAACAACACAGAATAAAACTTCTTTTATTTTAGATAGACTCCATTTCTTTCTAAAACTATAAATGCCTAGAATAATGCCTTGCCCATGGTAGGTGCACCATAAATATTTGTTGAATAAACACCAATATTAACACAGCTCTTCTCACACATCATTATCACCCAGCCTTGCCAATCACCTTCTCCCCTCTCTCAACCTCTTTCTTAGAGAACCTATTCCTTGCTGGCCACAACTGATGAACAGCTGACAAGCTGCCCAGTTTAATTCTTCCACTAAAATGAGAAAGTGGCAGTCCAGAGCAGGCAGGGGCAAAACAACCACTCAAGCTTGGCGAGATTTTTGGGGACCATACCAGGCTGAGCTTGTGAAACGCTTGGTAAATTCAGAGCGTCAGGATGACTAAACATGCTTTTGTAACTGTTGCTTTGTGAATTCTGATAAATAATGTCTTGGGTAAGCCAAATTACCTAGATACTAGGCCCATGCTTTGCTTTGGACTAAGTGGGACTAGAAGTCCAAGACAGAGAATACAAATCAGGCTCTAGTTATTTGATTTTTAACCTTCAAAGAATGATATTCTTTGAACGTAAGCACATTTCTCCATGGATGATCAAATCAGACATTGCTTCAAAATTTGATTGAGCTGGTTTTCTAGTTTCAGAAAATTTCTCAAATGGTTTTTACTGCCCAAGGGGAATGTGAATAAATACTGTGTCTGATGTACATGTCTACTCTTTCTTTTTTTTCTCATTCTACAATGTACTTAGAGGTAGCCTTTAGGAAGACACACCAATCAATAAATTGTGTTGGCAAAATGGTAAAGCATATTGATCCATTTAAATGAAAACACTTAAACAGATTTACTTATATAAAAAGTTATTTAAAATAACAAGTATTTAAAAAATTTCAATATTAAAATTTTGTGGATTTGGTAAAATAATCTCTTGAATTCAATCAGATCAATAAAGCATTGTTTAAAAATTACAGTATTAATTTATTAATTTTTTTCAGAATTGGAAAAATATATTCTTTTACGTTTCTTTATATCAATAAATAAGAATGTTTTATCTACATGTCAATAAAACGTGAATGTTTCATCTACAAATGATTTCATGTATTTAAAAAGTTTGTATTTCTATTATAAAGTCCTCAACAGAATAAAATTTCCCCCATTACATTATTATAAAACAAGAAGGTATGTTTAGAGGCTAATATTTAGGAAATACCCTACAAGGTTCATTTTAAACAGTCTAAGCATGTGATGGCATAAGGAAATTGTCATTACTTTTATCAGAGAAACAGCACCCATAAAACACTAAAACCACAGTTTCTAATATCTGTATAATTTGAAAATAATATCTCCGCCACTGCCCTATGTGAACGTGATCGTAAGAAGAATACTCATCCCTTAATTAGTATTCTGAATATTATCAAAATTATAATAAGCCACTGGTATTCAGGATAGACTAAGGAATTTAATTTTATGTTTGTTTGTTTTTAGCCAGTCAGTAAGGAGTTAAGTTGCTTTCTACACTAGTCAGTGTTTGTAGCTCATTGTGGTTAAACAAAACAGCAAGACAATAATACTGATCTTTCCAGAATAAACTTATTCATATATATTATACATATATATTCATAATGTTTGGGAACGCCCAGTTCTTTTAACCCATGAAACGTTTCAGTTCATCAGTAACTAAGCTAAGAATCTGCAATGTAGCCTTTTAAAATCCTCCTGATCAAATTTAATTCTACTGGGTGATATAAAGGACCCATTTCCATTTCCAACCCTTTAAGGAAAATTGAAAGAAGAGTTTTAACAACTGTGCAGTTTGGTTACAATTGTTTGCTAATAAAAGACTGATTTTATTTCAGAGCAAGAAAAAATTAGCGATAGCAGCAATGCCCCAACTAACACACAGACTTCATTATGTTCTAGCTAGACGTATGCATGTGTTTATAAAATGTGGGCTCTCTGCTTTACAATACATAGAATAACTAACTAATTTTGAAAATCCAATCTTAAAACCTAATTCAAGGGGAAAACCTCTCAACCTGACAAAAGGAATTATTGCCGGAGATTAAACTGCTTGATGTTCTTCATTGTTCTAGTTGAGTCAGGAGGGAATATTAATTGAGATGTGCCATGGATTCCGGTGTGTGTTCCATAGTGTTTCACAGGTTTCCTGGTGGTCCTTCCAACAGGAATAGCATAAATGAGTGGAATAAGACGGATCATTCTGAACCACAGTAGTTAAGCCATTGTTCTGTTTGGCACAAAAGGTAATGGTTGGTTGATTTGCTTTATTTCTGTGCTGTTCTGATTTTTCCCCCATACACCCTAATCTCTACCACTTCCTCTGTGAGTCATCAGCAGCTGGACCCAGTGAGACCACGGGAACTGGCTCCTGGATAAGAGCTCTAATGGAGCTATTACTCAAGTTCAATTCTCTTTAAGTCTGGTAAGAACTGTGAGTTACAAGGAGATAGAAAAAAGAATTATTTTGCATTTTTTTTTTTTTACTTTGAAGAGCCTCCAAATCATACTGACCTATTTATATTTCTATGAAGATACATGCTAGATATATTTATCCCAGGAGTTCTTATGAACAAACACAATTTAGAGGAGAAAAAAATAAGAATATTTTACATTATTACCCACAGTAATTTAATGATTTTTGCTGGAGATTTTTGTTTATTGGTTTTGTTTTGTAGTAGTTTATTTTCTTTTGCATTTTCCAAAAGCAGAATTTAGTACTTTTCTTCCCACATAGAATCCATCCAACAGTTTTCACTTGTCTACATCTGATACGGTTACTATTATAACCTCCGTTAGACATAAACATCCTTGTTTTCCCACCACACAAGGGGATCATGAATCAGATTCACAAAGAACAGCTTGATTTGTAGTTGTTTTTTCTCCTTTCCATTTGAAAAAAACGTAGCATGGCGTCAGGCTTTGATATGAGAGAGTTCCCACAGTCCGCAGGCAAAATCTCGCTGGCTGTGTACCTAAATCAGAAATTAGGCCAGAGATTTTACTAAAGAGGAAGTTGTTGGGTGCACCTGTAACCATGGCCATGGTGTCTGGCTATTTATATTTAACAAGACTCTGAATAGGAAAGCCCAAATCTTAGGCTTTACTGTTATTTAACTCCTCATGTGGAATCTCAGATTCCTTCAAGAAAAACAAGATATTTTCAAAATGCTAAAAATTATTAAAGAAGGCTTATTATTTAATACATTTCTCCTAGAGGTGATATAAAGGAAATTTGCAGGAAACACAACGACCACAGACGATAGTGTACATTCACTGACTGGAAGTATAAGGAAATAAGATGAGATCTCTGATGGCAAGTCTACAAGTAGAGAGAGTATACAGTGCAGGAGACCCCTCTTCCCACTATAAACTCTCTACCCATACAGACGTATTTTCTTCCATTAGCTCTCACCTTAAGGCACCAAGTATCTTTCTGCTGCCAGTCCCCATAACACCATGTGTTGACTAGAAGGCTCCATCTATTGAACCCAACCCGCCATTCATCCCTCAAGGATCACGTTTCCTGAAACTATTTTAGTCATTCTTCCCCTACCTTACATAGTTCAATGGTAAAATTGTTGAAAAGATTTAATAATTTGCCCTACTTAGAAATTTTTTCAGCCAACAAAAGACTCAGAGTTTTTAAAAGGGCAGTATAATTCTTTCATACATCTGCATTTAAAATCTATTTCCCCTGAAGAGGATTAAGTCTGAATTACTATGTCGGTAAGAAAATTACTTTTTTAGCCTTAGTTATATCAGGAATTGGGAAGTTTTAAATATCGTATATGTTAGTATTAATTCATTCCAAAATTGTATTTTTAGTACCACAGAAATGCCTGCCAAAAATGTAATGTTACTTTTCCAGAGAATTTTAATTATCTCTATCTAAATTTAAAGAAAATCTTTGGGGAGTTGAGAAATATTAAGGGATTTAAAGACTCAATGTTTATAAATCCCACATCAGTCTTCAACTATAGGTAGCTTTAAAAGTAACCACCTGACATCTTGAAAATAACTGTTTTTTTTAATATGTGTGTTTTATATTTTATGACATTGTCAGATATTTTAAGAGTCATGATTACATACTGGAAAACATCACCATACCTATTCAACTAGTTTACCTTTCTTTTTTTTTTTTATTTTTTAAAGATTTTATTTATTTATTCGACAGAGAGAGAGACAGCCAGCGAGAGAGGGAACACAAGCAGGGGGAGTGGGAGAGGAAGAAGCAGGCTCCTAGCGGAGGAGCCTGATGTGGGGCTCGATCCCATCACGCCGGGATCACGCCCTGAGCCGAAGGCAGACGCTTAACTGCTGTGCCACCCAGGCACCCCAACTAGTTTACCTTTCTCAAAATGAGTAACATGGTACACAAGTAAAGTTTCACAAGATCAAATGCAAATTAATTTTTGGTTAAAAAATAATTAAGATTTACTCATGTGTTTTGGAGAAATTCACTAAGTTTTATGGCACTACACTGCAAATTAATCCCTGATTAATGCTCATTTGTTTTCATGCATGATCTCTGGTACTAGGAACACAATACTTTTCCCCATATGTTTTAGCTTTTATTCATACAGCATGTATTAGTTTTACATAATAAGACATCTGACAGTTTTCCAATCTTTAGATGCAGAAGAAGTTGGAATAAGCCTGAAAGCCTGCCAGTTATATCCAGTTTTAACAGATTTATTTGCTCTACTTGGAAATGGGTTTCTTCTTTAAAATTTTGAACTGTTTACAAATGCTAGTTTTCTTATGCTGTCATTAATATTTACATTAACATTTGAAATACTCTAGAAATGTATAGTGGCTTCAATGATGTTTATTGTACATGAAACATTAAACAGATCCCAATGAGAAATTCCAAAAAAACATGTATATTTTGTGACCTGATGAGTACCAGGGATAGAAAGTGACCCCATATCGATCATTAATTCCTCCTTTTTATTTACTTCCTCATTTTCTCCACAAAGGTTTGCTAAGCATCTTTTATATATAAGGCATTGTGGTAGGTAGTTTTTACTTAAATCCCAAGTGGCTTACCCCTCAGCTTTGCAAAAATGTGTTAATGATAGTAATCATCTTGATAGTTGCTGTATAATTCTTTTTTCAAGGCCCTTTTACCTCCTGAACAAGTTTGCAAATGTTTCATACCATGGAACCTCTGTACTCCAAGAAAACAGAAAAGAAAACTTTCTGGTATCTTCTCCAAGCTTTCCCACCTCAAAGCTTCTAACCATGCAGTTTTCTTAAATGAAAATGTCTCATCCCTTTAACCATTTCTTTATATCTTAGCAACAGACAGTGTGAGGTAACAGGTTTCAGCATCTCTAGTCCTTCATAGTCAAAACTGTGATAAACTAAAAGTGGAAAATAGAGGGGGCCCCAAGAAGTCATCGCTTCCTCAGGTACTGTTTTGTATCTATCTCAACAAAGTGGGGATGAAGACCAGTGAGTGACTCTTGGGAATCCGTGCTCTTCGGCATCCAGTCCACAGAGAACCAGGTTTTGGCTCAAAGCAAGTGGTTTGCTAATGGGTTCAGTCACAAGTCTGAGGGTAGTGTAGAAAATTGGAACTACAGACTGGAAGATGGAGGGAAAAGTGCTAGGAAACTTTCAGGTTACCACCAGTGGGACAGTCTCACCAGCACTATCCATAGAGGCCTACTTTACTCGGTACTAGCTGTAATTTTTGGATGCTCAGGCAGACTGTAGAAAATATGAGCCTAAGGAATATTTGGCCAATAAGGGATTTGGTGACTGAATAAATGTCGAGACAATAACAACACAAGAATAAACTTATGGGGAATGGGGTAGCTTTCCAAATATGTGGTGACCTATTGGTAGAAAAGAATCATTCCAAATTGTGATAAAGATTAGTTGCATCACTATAGACTTAGAATAAGAATGACAATATTGGAATATGGAAGTATTACCTATGAGACTACAGTTTTCAACTTCCACCCATCCATAAAAATGTAAGTGTATCCTAAAACCAGAGGAATCAGAGAAGGCTTCTTACAGGAAGGACCGATAAAGAAGTGGTTCAGGGGGGCGCCTGGGTGGCACAGCGGTTAAGCGTCTGCCTTAGGCTCAGGGCGTGATCCCGGCGTTATGGGATCGAGCCCCACATCAGGCTCCTCCACTATGAGCCTGCTTCTTCCTCTCCCACTCCCCTGCTGTGTTCCTTCTCTCGCTGGCTATCTCTCTGTCACATAAATAAATAAAATCTTTAAAAAAAAAAAAAAAGAAGTGGTTCAAAGCATGAATGCTAAAGTCAGGCAGGTCGGGATTTAAACCCTAGGTCTACCTTGGTTACCTTGGGCAAATTATGTCAATTCTCTAAGCTTCTGTTGTCTCATCTGTGTAATGGGAATAATATTATTCCCTGCTACATAAACTGGTAGTGACTATTCAGTGATTAGCTCTGAATTAATTTTGTGTTTTCAGCTTTTTATGTCTCTCCTACAAAGTGTGTATTCATGAAGCTGATTCGTCTATGAAGCTGTATACAAATAATTTGAAATTAGTTATGGAAGCATAACAGGAAAGTGAAAAATCCCCAAAACACAAATGAAATGAGATAGGGTCATTTTCTTTGATCTTTTCACTTCCCCTAAAGTAAATTTACCTGCACCTATTGATAATAATATTTGAGTAAATTTTAAATAAAGACTAACATGAAAATATAATGCATCCTATATTTCATTAAACAACAATTTACTGAGTACTGCATTAGTTTCCTAAGGCTGCCACAGCAAAGTAATACAACCTGGGAGGTTTACAGAAACAGAAATGTATTCTCTCACAGTTCTGGAGTCTAGAAGTCTGAAATCAAGGTTTCAACAGGGCCATGTTCCCTCTAAGACTCTAGGTAGGATCCTCTCTTGCCTCTTCTTAGCTTCCATTGATAATCATCAATCCTTACCATTCCTTGCCTTGGAGCTCATTCCAGTTCTGCCTCTTTTGTAACGTGGTGTTCTCCTCGTGTGTCTGTGCCTTTTCTTAGAAAGACAACATTATATTAGATTAGGAAGCCATCTAATAAACCTTATCTTAATTTAATTACATCTGAAAATACCTTATTTCTAAAGTCACATTCACAAGAACCAGAGGTTAGGATCTCAATATATCACTTCAGAGATACAGTAACTCATAAACAGGCATCTATTATATTGCTGGCAGCATTTAAGGCACTGAGGACACAACAGTAGAAGAAAAAAGACAAAGAAAGGAAGTCTTGGGGCACCTGGGTGGCTCAGTCGGTTAAGCATCTGCCTTCGGCTCAGGTCATAATCCCAGGGTCCTGGGATCGAGCCCCCCATCAGGACTCCTTACTCAGTAAGGAGCCTGCTTCTCCCTCTCTGTCTGCCTGCTGTTCCCCCTGCTTGTGCTCTCTCTCTCTCTCTGTCAAATAAATAAATAAAATCTTAAAAAAGAAAAAAAAAGAGGAAGTCTTGTGATAATGGAAATAACATCTATCTTTGCTTTGGGAATAGAAGGTTTCGGCTCTATCGTTTGCTCAGGAATTATTCCTTTCACAATTTCTTCCTCCCAGCCATTTTTCATTTTCTGCATACTCCCAATACAACTCTGCAAATTCAGCTATCAGTTTTGTAGGTAATTTACAAAAAATTGTTTTCCTTACAAGTTCAACTTAGTAGGCAATTAATCCAATAGTAGATAGATTGAAGCTAAAAAGTATCAAGAACATATATCTACACTGTTCCCTTGTATTTGTTTAAAAGATATGGAAACTCTCAATCTTATTACTCTGATTGTATCACAACATCTGCCAAGCAGTGATAATGGTGTGCACAGACCTCCAATTATAGAATTAGACATGGTCCTGACTAAGTTGGCATATTGTCAAATTGGACAAAGACTTGACACAAACAAACATTAGGAGGATGTGAGTAGTAATAGAGAATAAAACTGAATGAATATTTTCACTATTCTCTGTTTCTAGTATTGTTCATATTAAAAAAGGTTGAAATTCTGAGAGAGTTAAATAGGAAAAAAAGGGAATTCCTATTTAAGACCTATAGAGGAAATTAATACATGCTTCCTAGAACATTTCAAGCAATTTAGAGGAAAAGTTAATTTCTCCCCAATAACCTTACAGTTCCACTCTTTTTTCCTGTTACTACATGATCTTATGTATTGTTGTAAAAAAAAACCCAAAAAACCAATATCATTATTGTATATAATTTGCAACTTGCTTTTTTCACTAACAGTTCTCTTATATACTGAAAATCTTATGTTAAAATCTCTTGTAATTTATTCTATTAAATCTGTCAGATTCTGTTTTTTATATTTTGAGACTATGTTATCAGGTGCATACATATTTATGTTTTTTAAAACTTATCAGTAGATTAACACGTTTATCATTAAAAAGTCCATGCTAGTTCTACTAATACTTTTTGCCTTAAAAATCTATTTTTTCTGATATAAGAAAACTAAATCAACTTTCTTTTAGTGTTTCACATGATGTACATATTTTTTACCATCCTATTTCTTTCAAGCTTTCTGTTTTCTCTGTTTAAGGATGTCTTTTATGAGCAGTATATAGATGAGTTTTGTTTTTATTGTATCTAGCTTTATAATTTTTTTAAAATGGAGTATTACCTATATAATGTAATAATCTTTTAGGATTACTTCTACTTTTTTAGTAATTGTTTTGTATTTGTCCCATCTAATTTTATTGAAGTTGGTGATTTTTTTTAATTAAACTCTTTACTTTGAGGTAGTTGTAAATCCACATGCATTCTAAAAAATAATACTGAGAGATCACATGTGTCTTTTACCCAGTTTGCCTCAATGGCAATATCTTGCAAAACTCTAGTACAATATTACAACAAGGATATTGTAATTGATGCGATCAAGACAGAAAACATTTTCCTCATCCCAAGAATCCCTCATATTGCCCTTTAATAGTCATATCAATTGCCCTCATACTCCCACCCCTTCCTTAAACACTTAAAAACATATGTTCTCCATTTCCATATTTTTGTCATATCAAAACATTATGTAAAAGGAATCATACAACATAGTCATGTAATCATTAGAGATTGACTTTGCTCTGGCTACTCATCCAAGCTGTTGTGTATATCAATAGTTTATTCCTTTTATTACTGAGTAATATTCCATGATATAGATATACTGCAATTTGTTTAACCATTCACCCATTGATGGATATTTGTGCTACTTCCACTTTGAAGCTATAAACATTCATATTCAAGTGTTTATGTAAACATAAGTTTTTTTTATGTCTCTGGGATAAATGCCTGGAAGTGTAATTGCTGGGTTGTACTGTAGTGTGTATTTAGGTTTTTGTTTTTTTTTTTTAAGAGAATGCCAAGCTGTTTACCAAAATAGTTGTACCATTTTACATTCTCTCCAGCAACCCAATGATCAAGTTTCTCTGCATTGTCACCAGCATTTAGTGTTGTCACTATTTTTTTTTATTCTAGCCATTTTGATAGGTGTATAATGATAACTCGTTGTGGTTTTAGTTTGTATTTGCCTTATGCCTAATATTGATCATCTTTTCATGTACTTTTTGCCATCAGTATATTCTCTTCAGTGAAATGTACCTTCATGTCTTTTCCTCATTTTTAATTGGATTGTTTCTTTTACTTACAATTGAACTTTGAGAGTTCTTCATGTGTTGGAGGTATAATATTTTTCTGGATATGTGGAAATCTTTTCTCCTATTCTGGTACTTGGCTTTTTTATTCTCTTCACAGACTGCCACGGAGCAAAGTTTTCAATTTTGATAATGTCCAATTTATAATTTGTTTTTCTTTTATGGATCATGCTCATGGTGTTGTGTAAGAATTCTCTGCTTAACTTTAGATCCCTAATATTTTTTCCTCTATTTTTCTGAAAGTTTCATACTTTACCTTTTATATTTATATCTTTAACTCATTCTGTATTAATTTTTATATGAGGTGAGATATTGATTTGATTGTTTTCACTCTGGGTGTCCAGTTGCTCCAGTGTGAATTGTTGAAAAGTTCTATTTCATCCACTGAATTGTTTTGCACTTTTGTGTAAAAATCACTTGGGCATATTTGTGTGGCTCTGTTTCTGGATTCTCTATTCTGTTCCATTGATCAATGTGTCTATCCGCCCACTAATATCACACTTTCAATATCTTGAAATAGTATAGATTAATTCCTCCCATTATATATTTTTTCAGAATTATTTTAGCTATTCTATTTCTTTGCCTTTCTATGAAAGTCTTACAGTAATCTTGTGTATATCTACAAAATATCTTGCTGGAATTTTAATAGAAGTTGTGGTAAATCTTTATATCTGTTTGGGGAAAACTAATATCTTTGTATATTGAGTATTCCATTGCAATTCAATATGTGTAAACACATTATGTCTCTCCATTTATTTAAATGTATTTAGATTTTTAAAAAATTCATTTATCAGCATTGTGTAATTTTTAGTATAAAAGTTCTGTACATGTTTTTGACAGATTAATACCTAAGTATTTATCTTATTTTTGAGTTATTATAGATAGTATTGCATTTCTAATTGACCTCCAAGTATTGATTGCTATAGTATAGCAATGCATATAACGTTTATTTTGTTACCTGAGAACTTGCTGAACTCACATATAGGCTTAAGAGTTTTTTGGTAGACTCCTCAGAATTTTCTACACAATCATATCACCTACAAATAGGGGCCATTTTATTTCTTTCTTCATCATCTCTATTTTATTCATTTATTTTTCATTTTTTTAATTGTTTTTTAGTGAGTAAAGCCATAAAAGTGTATTAAGTGAAGATATTAGTTATCTCTTCTCTTTGCCTTTTCACACTAGCTAGAACTCTAGAACTGTGTTGAATAAGAGAGATGAGAGTGGACATATTTGCCTAATCCCTGAGCATTGTGGGGAAGCTTTCAGTCTTTCACTATTAGATATAATGTTAGCTGTAGGGTAGTAGATGTTCTTTATCAAATTGAAGTTTCCCTTTATTTTTGTTTTTCTGAGTTTAATCATGAATAGGTTTTGAATTTTATCAAGTTCTTTTCCTGTATCAACTGGCATGATCATGTGAAATTTCTTCTTTATTCCTTTTAATATGATGGATTACACTAATTTTTTAAAAATGTTGAACCTGCATCCCTGGAATAAACCCCTCTTGGTCATGGTGTGTAATTTATATATACACCGCTGAATCCTATTTGTTAATATTCTCTTAAAGATTTTATTGTGCCTACATTAATGAAGGATATTGGTCTTTAGTTTTCTTTTTTGTACTGGTTTGATATCAGAGCAGTATTTGTTTCATAAAATTAATTGGGAAGTGTTCCCTCCTCTTCTGTTTTCTGAAACAGATGGTGTAGACTCAGTTCTTCAACACTTCAACATTAATTTTGAAAAATACTCAGCTATTATTACTTCAAACATTTCTCTGTTCCATCCTTCCTTCCCTTCTTCCTTCCTCCCTCTTCCCCCTCCCCCATCTTTCTTTCTATCTCTCTTTCTTTCTTCTTCTGGTATTCTTATAAAATGTATGTTACATCTTCTGTAATTGCAGTACAGATTTTGGATAGTCTGTTTTGTTTTACTTTTTTCTGTTTTTAGTTTAGTTTTAGAAATTTCTATCAACATTTCTTCAAACTCACTTATTCTTACCTTGCTTGTGTCTGATCATTGATGAGCCCACCAAAAGCATTCTTCATTTCTCTTATAGTGTTTTTGAATTTAGGCAGTTCCTTCTTATTCTTTCTTCAAGTTTCCATCTCTCTGTTTCTCTCTGTTTACATTTTCCATCTGTTCTTGCATATATTGGACCATTGCATATAATTGGCTATCATATGGAATAGTTGATATCTTTTTCCACTAGATCCCTTAGCATATTAACCGTAGTTATTTTAAATTTCCAGACTGATAATTCCAAGATCTCTGTCATATCTGAGTGTAGTTCTGATGCTTTTTCTGTCTCTTCAAACTGTGTTTGTTCTTTTAGAGTATGCATTGTCATTTTTTGTTAAAAGCTAAACATGATGTCCCAGATAAAAGGATCTGTATTAAATAGGTCCTTGGTATGAAGTTTCATGTCTAGCTGAGTAGGAATTAGGCTGTGTTTTCTGTTTACTATAGCCATAGGTGTTAGAGGCAAAAATTCTGCTCATTGTCTTGTTTTTCTCTCCCATTATCTTTGGTTTTCCTAGACATGTTTCTAAATATGTTCCAAACGACTTCCACTACCTTGTGGCTAGCCATTTCACTCCCTTAGAGTTATGTTACCAATAGGAGTCGTGGGGTTTTTTCCCCCTCAAATGTAGTTTACTTACCAATTATTTCCTTGTAGCTAATCCTTTTTGTGTCCTGTTTAAATATTCCTATTCTCAGTTCATGATGGGATACTACTATACTCTCTTTTGAGTGCTTTACTGTTTTTTCCACTTATGTTTAGCTCTATGATCTGCCCAGAATTATTTTCTATATATGGTGTGAGATAGAATCAAATTTTATATTAACTTTATGTGGATAAACAATCTCTATCATTTATTTTCCACAACGGGACACTCTGAGAGTGAAAAGGACAGAATAAATAATTACATCAGGCCCAAATCATCCCCATACCAATACTGAAAAGACCCTTCTTTCCTACTGCTTAGCAGCACCCCATTTGTCATGAATCAAGTGTTCATGTATGTGTGACTCTGGATTATATCTGTCTATCCTTATATTAATCAATCCTGTATAATATATTACACCTTTATAGTAAGACTTGATATACTGTAAAGCAAGCTCTTTAATCTTCTTCAAAGGTGTCTTGGTTATTTTTGACTCTGCGAATTTTACAGTTGGTTTGTTAACGTCTGCAAAAAATCCTTTTATAACATTGTGAGATACATTGATTTTATATATACATTTAGAAAAAATTGATACCTGTAAAGTGTTGAGCCTTCTGATCCATGAGTGTGGTGTATCTCTTTATTTGTTTAGATTTTCTTTAATTTCACTTAATAATGTTTTGTAATGCCTGCATTTTTTTCATATCTTTGTTAAATTTCTTTTTAAGCATTTGATATCACTGAAAATCGTTTTAAAACTGTTTTGTTCCTAGTATATGGTAATTGATTTGTGTATATTGATTTGTTTCTAGTAATATTGCTAAGTGTCTTATTAATTTAAATTATTTATGTGAAAATAATTTTGGATTTTCAAAATGTAAGCACTTATTTCATCTGAAAATTATTTCTAGTCCTTTGATTTTTTTCTTTTTGATAATTCTGCTGTAGATAGGTATGCTGTAATTTGTAAGCAAAGGTAGTATTTCCACTGTCATACAGATTAATAAATAAAATTTAAGAGTTTTCATCAAGGATTACTGAAGTCATGAATGTATTTTTCCAGTGTTTTCCACTGTAATACATTAGCCCCATCAACCATGATTGCATTATCACAAAATTAGAAAGACATGAAGATGAGCATTTAACATACTAAATTGTGACACCCTGCTACTTTCACCACCATAACTACCATCATCCTTATAGGAGAAATTGGGGATAAATTAATGTCATTTTTAGTAACTCCACGTTTTGCTTTATTTTTCCCATCCTGAACTTTCTGAACATAATTAGATTCAGCAAAATCAAAAGCTCCAAAAAAACCAACACTATGAGACATTCTATTTGAATTATTTTGGTATTAGAACTTATCTCAGTACAAATATTCTATTTTTTAAAACTAGTTTTAGCAGTTCAAAATTATCACTTTTATTGAATCAAAATTTACCTGCTTGTATTTTTTTTTCCCCCTGGGAGAGTGTCATGACAGAGAAAAGATAGATATTAATCTTTGGAATTAGAAATCATGTAGTTCACAGTAAGGTTCACTGTTGGTTGGCCTGTTACTAAGGGCTCAGGCATATGTGAATCTTGTCTGGTCCTTGGGTATTTGGAACTTTGTTCAGAAGTGCTGGTTTAGGGACAAGAGTATGCTTTAGGGTCTGCAGTTGGGTCCACAGACAGTGGGCCTGTTACTAGGTGTGTGAATGGTGTGACTCTGTCAAGTCCCTAGGAGGACTCTTGCTGGGTCACTGGGCTGGTCCCTGGGCAGGCAGAACCGGCCTTGAATTGGCTGAGAGGGGCTGGAATTGAGTCTCAGGGCTGCTTCAGGATTACCAACCAAGACCAAAGTCTACAGACCTGGCTTTAGAGGCACAAATGGGCATGTCTCCCACCAGGTTCCTAGCTAAGCAAGACTGCCCCTGACCACAGCAGGGAGGTCCTGAAGCTAAATTATAAGACTGTTTCAGACTCTGCAGTCAGACCAAGGTTTGTAGGCCTAACTTTAAGCACACAGCTGGGTTTGTTGTTGTTGTTGTTGTTGTTTTTCTGGTGGGTCTGTTGGGGAGCCAAACTGCTCAGGACCACAGCTGAGTCACTGGCCATTTCAGGATCTGCTGTCAGATCGAGGTTGGTTGGGTATTCTCCACGGGCACCATCATAGGCCTCTCAGTGGGTCCCCAGGCTGGCAGGACTGCATATGGACTATGGCTGGGAGGACTGGAGTCCAGTTACAAGGGCCATTTTAGAACTGAAAGTCAGACTGAGTTTGGTGGGCTTGCTTCCAGATCATAGCTGAGTGGGTCACAGAGTCACTTCATGATCCATACCACAAGCTGAAAACTATGGGTCTACTGACTAAGGCATGAACAAGCTTGACTCCTCCTGGGTCCCTCCAGCATACGGCAGAATCAAGCCCAAATCGGTCTGTAGCCAGTCCACAGAGGAATGGAATTGTTTTCCACTTTGTAACTGGGACCACAGTCGTCAAGTCAGCTGCTTGGACACAGGCCTGTCTTCTCTAGGTTTCACAATCTCCTACTCAGATCCCAAAGCTACCACAAAGGCTTTTTAAAGGTGTTTTTTGGGTTTTTTTGTTTGTTTGTTTTTTGTTTTTGTTTTTTCTTGTGGATGGTTAACAAATTATCATTGTGCAGGGGGGATTGAATGAGGGACATCCTATTCCATTATCTTGCTGACATCACTTCCTCTGGAGAAATTTAAATGCATTTTAGTAAATGAAAGAGACCAATCTGAAAAGCTATATGCTATATGATTCCAACATCTGACATTCTGGAAATGGAAAAACTATGGAGAGAGTAAAAAATATCAGAGGTTAAAAATTGCCAGGGGTTAGGGGAAAGGAAGGGATGAAAGGAGAAACTACACTGTATGATACCATAATGGTAGATACATGTCATTATACATCTCTCCAAACCTACAGAATATATGACATAAGGAGTTAACCCTGATGCAAACTACAGACTCTAGACGATAATGATTGTTAGTGCAGGTTCGTCAATTGTAATCAATGTAGGCTCATCATCTAGTGGGGGATTACAGTTGGGGAAGCTCTGCATTTGTGCAAGCAGGGGGCATACGGAAAACTCTGTACCTCCATTTTTGCTGTAAACCTAAAACTTCCTTAAAAAATAAAGTCTATTAAAAATAATCTAGTCCAAAAGTTTATATAAAATGTTTCCTTGTACATTTGTCGAGATGCTAATATATTGGAAAAAGTATGAAAATATAGATTTCCTAATATTGAATTGTCCTTGCATTTCTTTTTTAGAAAGCCCAATTAGATGATGTTGAAATAATGATATTGTAATACATTCATTAATGAATTCAAATTATTTCTATAACTCTTGGACATTTTACTGAACAAATCTGTTTTCCTGGGCAGAGAATCAAATGACTGATTAATAAAAAGTTTTAATTTTTTATGTTTATATAGATGTAAATTGTACAACATAGTATTTTTGAACTATCCCCTTTAAAATGTATTACCTTGACTTTGACAACAAATAACGAGGTTTTAATTTGTAAAAGAACCTCTCAAAGAGTTTAAATGATAAAAACTTGTGGTCCTTGAATGTTTGAAAGAACTTAGCAGTGAAACTCTGTGTCCGGTGCCTTATGGAAGGGTTTTTTTTTAATTTGGTTTTGTTTTTTTGTCAATTCCATCTATTAAGGTTTTTAAAAAATCTCTTATTGAAGATTAAGGGTACCTATATTTTGCTACAAATATGGTCCATCTGCTTAACCACAGTGCTCACATTTACTTGAGATGTACATGGTATTTCACCAGAGGAATGCTGACTACGCTGAAATGAATAGGTGCCTCCTCCCTGGATCACAGAGAGGAAGTCCAGTCCCATATACTCCTCTTCCCGGAGACCAGGCTGGAGAGGGGAGATGGTCTCAATACTGTGTCAAAAGCTGGGATCAACAGAAAATAAAAACAGTAACACGGCATCAAATACAAAGGTTCGGTAGGACAACAACTTGAGGACCTTATAACCAAAATGAAGAATAGTGATAAAAGGCAGCCATTGCCAGCCTTCTTCGAATTTTTTTTAGAAATTTATTGATTGCAAGAGAACACTCGTATTGGAACTGACATGTTTCTTACTTCGCGCTATGTTTGCCTTTCATTTCCTTTCACGCTCCATAATCCTAGTTTTGGGGCACTGAATAAGTGTTTGCCTTTACTGGCTTTGCTGCATGAAGTCATATTTCAGAAGCTATAATTTGACAAGCGGTTCTTCTGAGTGAGCTTAATTATGACTCTTACTGTGTAAAAATTAGTGCCTTAATTGTGTTTGCAATTTTTGTAAGGCCAGTATTTACAATAAAAGTACCTTTTGTTTCTATTTCCCTCTTCTCTCTGTTGAAGCATATATTTTTTTAAAGATTTTATTTATTTATTTGACAGAGATAGAGACAGCCAGCAAGAGAGGGAACACAAGCAGGGGGAGTGGGAGAG
The DNA here is from genome assembly GCF_017311325.1 of Ursus maritimus. Taxonomy (NCBI): domain Eukaryota; kingdom Metazoa; phylum Chordata; class Mammalia; order Carnivora; family Ursidae; genus Ursus; species Ursus maritimus. Next base: position 16,106,972 of record NW_024424453.1, on the reverse strand, counting down.
GAAGGAGCAGGCTCCTAGCAGAGGAGCCTGATGTGGGGCTCGATCCCAGAACTCCAGGATCATGCCCTGAGCTGAAGGCGGAGGCTTAACCACTGTGCCACCCAGGCGCCCCTGTTGAAGCATATTTTTGATTACTGGTAAGAGAAACTTAAAAACTTGGGGCAGAAGGCTCTTCAAACCCACCACATGGAAGTACTGAGTCCTTGAGGGGTCGTCAGACAATCCTATAACAGGGTCTTCCCCAGCCATGGAAAATTTGAACGTGACTGGATGTCGAATGGAAAGAAACTCTGCGAATCCAGTCCAGAGGGCAAAGGTCATTGTGGGTGAGGATCCATCCTCAGGAAATCCCCCCAGCTTCCGAGACTTCTGAGGATTACCTCAACTCCCAAATCTTGTCTTGGACAATTGAATGCAGCTGGCGAACCAGAGGAGCCGAAGTCCCGTATGTAGGTGCCACGCATGCACAGCTGCGTATGCTGCTGCACGTCGTTTTAAGGACAGAAAGGACACTTACCATCTCGAGTTAGTTGACATTTGCCTGAATACACGCCAGAGTTTGTTACCTCCTGTATTACTCTATTCACTTCCTCCACCTTTAACCCATTCTGTAATAAAATGAACCGTTAATGTGGCTTCTGACAGATGGCAAACACGGCCTAGGAAATAGAAGGCCAAAATGCAATTTTGAATAATGGAAACTTATCCTGTGACCAAAAGTTCCAGTTATTAACATGGACAAGAGAGGGTTCTTATTTTCCTAACTAGGAAATGACTAATTATAAGGATAAACACGTCAATAGATTCTTACCAAACTAATAAACCAGGAACTAAAAGTGCATCCTTCTCTTCATGCCATTAGGACATATTTGTTTTATTTTAGCTAACATGTTGATATGATAATTGTAGCTAGATGATAAATAACAGACAAGGCAGCAAAATTATTTTAGGGAAGTGGTTATTTTCTTAAGTAGCAAAATATTTCTGGAATCTTTGCTGGCTATATCCAGAGCAAAATTAACAAAGATCATGTTTATTAAAAGCCCCGTTGGTTTATCCCAGATTACTTTTCAAGATCTAGTACTTTCCTCCTCTTATTATTTCCTCTTCACCATGTTTTCCCTCATTTTAAATTCTCCATTGAGACTGCTTACCAAGTCGATTATCCCCAAACTCTCACTTTATAAGTTAAAAAAATAGTATATTCAATAACCCTAGAACAAATAGAATTTATAAAAATAATAATTTGCAGTGCCAGCGCTTTGGAAGGATTTTTTTTCCCTCCTCTGTGAATGTGTCTAATGAGAGAATGTGTATCAGGAGGGGAATATACCATTTGGGTTCCCAGATTGCTTGCCCTATTTAGCATTATTATTTTTTTTAAGTTGCAATTAGTATTAGCCTTAAGAAATGAATGAAAATTGGTGATGAATGAAAAAGTTAATAGATGTTGGTATTGTAATTAGCAAGGGTCTGATCTTGCAAGAGCGGTTTTACAACTGCAGTCTTTGGAGGACATGCAAGTCTCCAGCCTGTCTGCCTGGAGCTTTGCACCACATGTGAGGGAAGGGTTTCGGTGGAGAGAGAATGAATTGCCCTCCTCTGCCACCCATGATGATGAGGATGTAAGGAAATGATATGGAGTCTGAGCCTCACTCAGCCTCAGAAACGTAGTCCATCTTTTCCCCAGACAAATGAGAACAGAATACAATAGAAGCTTAAATGGGCTGTGGAAGTAGACATAATGCAATTGAGAAGATGTTTTTATTTCAATACAAAACATAGGGCTGTTAGACTGAAGAAAAGAAGCATCTAAATATGTTCTAGAAAAGAGTGATCCTCTTACTTGGAAAAGTAGCAACCTGAATTTTTCTTTGTGCAGTTTCTCTCCCATTTGCCCAGAGGAAATCTTTATCCTTGGAGTCAGTCTTTTGTCTGAGTGGCACAGAAAACAAACTAAGTTTAGAGTAAAAAGTACTGGAAAAAAAATCTAAAGAAAAAGACAAAGGACTGGGGATGAATAATGTAATTATTTGTTCTGAGATAAGTTTGATGGTAAAATTTACAATTGGAAAATATATTTAAAACTAACAATACTCAGACTTGGTAATGGTGTCAAAAAATGACATTTCACACATATTGCTTGTGGGCATGTAAATCGTTATACTGTTCATGAAAGGGCATTTGGGAGGCTACAGATGTAAAATATTAAACATATGAATGCTATTTGACACTATAATTATAGTGGAAAATAATATATAATTAGGAAAGTCATGACTATAGTAATATATGTAAAACATATGGATATTCTTCCCAACACTGCCCAGAATTAAAAAAAAAAAAAAGGAACTAAACCAAATAACCAAATAACCAGTGATAAAGGATAAGCTAAAAAATTATGATGCATCATACCATGGGATACTATGCAGTATTTTTAATAAAGGAGTTTAAATACAGGGGAAATTATGAAAAGTAAAAATAGAATTATAGAGGAAGAAAGCTGTTATAATTAAGTCACAAAGTACTTTTCACTGCATTACAATGAAAAAGTTTTGCTTGTAGAAGTGGAAATGAACAACACCAATAAAGAAATTGCAATCTGGCAAAGACTAACCATAACACATATGACATGCAGAAATATTGACTTATAATATGTAAAGAGCTCTTGTAATTCAATATGAAAACAATAATCACCCAATAGTAAAATGAGAAATATTCATAAATAGTCAATTTTCAGATAAAGAAATGTAAGTTGTCAGTAGGGATGCTCAACCTTATGATTTTAAAATTTTAGTTAAACAAGGAAGTACCACTGTTTCACCTATCATATTGGTGGAGATTTTTAAAAAATGGTATGTAGAGTATGGTGAGAGTGAAAGAACATAAGTGGCTTCATTCTATTTTTCTTAATATGGAAAATGGCAACAAATATGGAGATTCATACGACAATAGTTGTAAAAATTTAAATGTACCTCTATTTTTACCCCACAATTGTGTTTCTGGGTATTTATCTTACAGAAATACTAGCACATATCTTACATTTATATGCAAGATATCCACAGCAGCATTGTTGGAAAAGCTAAAGATCAAAAATAAGCTAACGGTATACTTAAGCAAATTGTAGTACCTTCTTTTAATGTGATACCACGTGGCCATCAAAAAGAGTGAGGTAGACTGATATTGCTGATGTTTGACCCTTTGAGAGTCTGTAAATAAATGCATTATTAATGGGAAAAAGGTCCAAACTTTGTTAATGGCATGTTTCCATTTGTGTAAAGACCTGGAAAAAATACAAAAGAAAAAAAAGCCCGAGATGGGAAAATGATTAACTTTTCACTCTATGCAATTTTGTTCTGTGTAATTTTTTTTTTACTATAAGCATTGAAGTGTTTTTCAACATAAATTTTTAGATTAGAATTAAAAATGAGTTTAAATATACCTGTTTATTTAATGTAAAAAATATGCCTAAGTATAATTTTATATATTATATTACATATTTTGTTGTATATTGTATCTTGTCATATGTAATATTACCTTACATGTTATATATTATATTGTATGCATAGTTAAGTGCAGGAAAATTGAAACAGATATAACAAATGTTAATAATTAGCATCTCTGGTGGAGTTATGAGTAAATAATTTTTTGGACTTTCCTTTATATTCTTTGATTATTTTTATATTAAATAAACACTTACTTATAGAAAGATTATTGATAGAGGGGCGCCTGGGTGGCACAGCGGTTGGGCGTCTGCCTTCGGCTCAGGGCGTGATCCCGGCGTTATGGGATCGAGCCCCACATCAGGCTCTTCCGCTATGAGCCTGCTTCTTCCTCACCCACTCCCCCTGCTCGTGTTCCCTCTCTCGCTGGCTGTCTCTATCTCTGTTGAATAAATAAATAAAATCTTTAAAAAAAAAAAAAAGAAAGATTATTGATAGATGTTCACATGAATAGTTTTGACATTTTCAATATGCTAATTCAATCTTTAGTTCACAAAAGTTTTCTTGAATTATATATCTAAATATTTCTTCTGTTCCACTGTTTAGGATTATTTTTGATTATTTATGTGTATGTTAATCCCTTCAGCTTCTCTTCTGTAATAATTGCTATTTCTAAGACTTTTTAGCTCCTTTAAAATGTCTATTTAATTTTTGTTACTTTTTAAAATTCTTCTATGTGCTTTCCTGCATTTTACTTAATTCCCATTTTCCTTTGTTTTCCTCTATTTTTAATAATTTTTTTATATTCTTTTATATCATTTTCCTCTTCATCTTTTGGAACTTCTGGCAGATCATGTTTCATTTTATTTTATTGTCTTTCCATTTCCTCCCTGAATTTTTGCATTTCCACTTTGAGGTCTTGCCTTCAAAAAAAACCAATTGCTTCATTATTTTTTTAAAAATGGGTAATTATTCCTTACATTTTTTTAATAAGCTGATTGGCAATATTTTTCTGGTGAGTAGCTTTCATCTGTTGGAAAGTTATACTACTTCTTTCTTTTCTTTTAAAATGATGGTGATTTTTTAAATCCAAGCTCTGCTAGTGTCTTTTTTAAAGTCCATTGTTAAATTAGTTGGGTTTATCTGGATCAGCTACTTGCAAGAGTTTCCTTTGGGAGAGACCTATCTTAATAGTAACCCAGATGGTTGATTTTCATAAGGCAGGTCTAAGTTCTTCTCTGCTGCCCCACAATCTATGTCTCTGAGATACTTCACAGAACCCCACTTTCTCTGTTTTTATAAACCAAACCCAGTCTAGAGCTCAGCAGTTCACCTCTGCTCCTGCTCTTGCTGCTTAAAAAACAGACATAGATATTTCAACTTAGGTTACGCCCCTCATCTTCAGAAAGTATACATTTGCTACTACTTCTGAAATCTGCAGCGACAGCCCTCTCATAGAGTCTGCTACTTTTTCTCTCCTCTTCCTTCCATGAAGCTCTTTTATCACATTTTCAGATATCTCAAAACTGACTTGAGCTCATGATTGGATTTGAAATAAACTAATAGATTAACGTAATAAGCATTGACTTAAAAATTACTGAGTAAGCCTCAATGCTTAGTTGTATTGCATAGGTTTGCAATTTATTTAAGGTTGTTGGATCACAGTCCAATTAGTAATATCTTCAGGAAGAATATATGGATACTTGTTTAGACCCTGCCTATTTAGGAATGTGTATAATGAATGGGTTTTCTTTCCCTCAAAATGTAGAAGGCAATCTTTGTGGACTTCTTGCATTTAAAATGCAAGAGAGAGATGTCTTTTAAAAAAAGAAAGGGATGTCTTAAACTCAAGTTTCCTTATTTATAAGTAGCCTAATTTATTCTCTGGCCATATTGTTGTTTTTAAAGATGGACGTATTAGAGTATAATTGTATTTAATATGATTCTATTGCTACTACATCCACAGAACTTTATCAAAATTTCTTTCCCAGTCTCTAGGACTTTTGTTGATTTTTACCCTATCTTTAGGGTTTATTAATTATATTGGTGGTGATGTGGTCAGGGATCAGTAAATGCCTATACACCTGACATCTAGAAATTTATTCAGATGGGGATGTTAAACCTCAAAATATTTATGTACCTTCTATTTTAGGGTAACCTTTTTTATGAGAAATAGTTGACACCTGTAAATGATTTATTTTTTTCCAAACCACTGATATTTTCCAATTTTAATAAGAAAACAAAAAAGATAGTAAAGAACCCAGGAAATCACATTTTAGTCCATACAAAGGGGGATTTCATGTTTGACCAATAACCTTCCTTTGAAATTAATTCCAAAAGAGGATTCTCAAATGTTCTTAATTGCTGGAATCATTATTGAAGTAAACATACACTATCTCAAGATTAGTCTCTTTAAAAATAGCAGTTATGAGGGTTTTTCTGTTCAAGTATGCACCTAAAAATCAATCTCCATACTTGACAGTCAGAGCTCAGGTAAAATTATACAGAAACAAATTATTTAATACTTACTGAATCAGATTCTTCTTCTAGTTCGTACACCATTCACTGTTTTAGTGAAATAAATAGACCTCTAGTTGCCTGAGTTATTCAGCTTCCAAAGTGCTTGGCTTCATCCCAGAAAGTAGTTTACACAGTGACACTTTACAAGTGTTAAAGAGATATGAAGAGGTACTTGTATACTCACAAGAGCATACATCTGCTAATAACTGGAATTGCCCTCAGAGCCTGCGGCTCTTTATTGACCGTCTTCAATAGTGCAAATTTTCATCTTTTCAGGGTAGGCCTGCTTTTCGTGTAGTCAACTAAGAATTGTCCAATAGCATTGTATGATTTCCAAACTTCACAGAAAAATCTTCTGGTGAACTAAAAATAAATATATCTATACTAAATTGCAACTTTTTGACTTCATTGAAAATGCAAATTAAGAAACCATAGACATTTAAGAATATAGAGCAAATAATTCTTTGTGTCTAAATACATTTCTAGAACATGATACAATATTTTAAATTGAAGCCCAGTAATAAATATTTACTCACATCTTATCTAGTAATGAATTTTAATGTCTATGCCCACATAAACTATATTCATAGTTAATATATAATTTAATTGAAAACAATTATGAAAGTACATATTCATATTTAAATTTAACTTTTTACCCTTTTTGTTTACTAGTAAGTTGTGTCTTTTCTCTTTTACATGGGTAAGCTATCCCTCTTTACTCTTACTACTAAGATCTTGATTCTTCTATTACTACCTTTCTTTTTTCTTTTTTCTTTTATTTTTTTTTAAGATTTTATTTATTTATTTGACAGAGAGAGCGACAGCCAGTGAGAGAGGGAACACAAACAGGGGGAGTGAGAGAGGAAGAAGCAGTCTGCCAGCAGAGGAGCCTGACGTGGGGCTCAATCCCAGAACACTGGGATCACGCCCTGAGCCAAAGGCATACGCTTAACAACTGCGCCACCCAGGCGCCCCACTACCTTTCTTTTTTAGATACCTTTAATCCATTTCTCTCAACTGGGTCTTGTCCTCCCATGTTCAAGAATGTAGACTTATCCTTTATCCTGAAATATTTCCCTTGACTCAACTTTGAACAGTTATTGCTTTTATCTCTTTTGGGGTTATAAACAGATAGGAAAGAGACAAATCATTCTGAGTCTTGAATGCTCTATTACATATTTCAGTCATTCTAAAAATAATTCAATCACTTAAAATAGGAGTGATGAGGTTTTGAAAATGGAAGACATTATCTGATGAGTTTTAAATCTTGAACAAATCATCTTTTCCATGTACGGAGAATGAATTTGGCAGTAGGGAGAATAGATGGTTGGAGACACTTAGAAACAGAAATTGACAGGACTTAGTGATGGATTGATATAGCATGATTCGAGTTTCTGGCTTAGGGAACTGGAAAGATGGTGTATCTACTTTCTGCAATTGGAAATTTAAGTTTTTGAAGGTAGGATTCTAGAAAATGCCATGAATTTGGAGTATTTTGGAACATACAGGTGGAGCTGTTGAGTAGGTAGCTGGGTATAGGCCTGAAGTTCAAAAGTAAAGTCTAAGAGAGAGATAAACATTTGGGAATCATTTGGGTATAATTAATCAATGAAACTATAGACAAAAATAAGTTTACATGGGAAGCGATTATAAAGTAATATGAGAATAGGGCCTAAAACCAAAAGAATACTTACATAGTGAATGGTCAATATAAGAAGATGTCTGCCACAAAGAGTTACAAGTAGCCAGAGTTAGAACAATAGAAATGTTAGTGTAAATTAAACCAAGGGAAGATGATTTTCTGAGAAAAAAGTAATTAACAGTGCCATACGTGGCTTAGCGTTCAAGAAAAATTAAAAATTTCCATTGAATTTTGGGACATGGATGTCCATGTGGATCTCAGCCACAGCTATTTGGTAGAGTGAACATCCAATCTTCCTTTAACCCTTGAAGATGGGCTTAGACTACTATGCAAAAATTATATTCATGTTGGTCAACAATGACCTACTGATCAAAATCAATTTCCTGTCTTTAGTCTTATTGCTCCTGAAGTCTGTTGATGATATTGAATACCCTTTTTCCCTTGGTTATTATTTCTTTTTAAGGCCTAATTTCCTACTCTTCCTCCCTTGGTACTTTTTCTGGGTTCTAGGGTGTGCTCCTCCATTTGGCTGTTCTTCTAGTCTCTTTTCCAGTTTCGCTTTGTATTTGCAAAGATACATTGAAAACCATACAAATTGCCTAGAACAATACAGTCACTACAGGAGGGACATATACTAGTGGCAGGGCAAGTAAGGTGACACTGATAATGTTCTTCTGAAAGTTTTAATCTTAGCCACAGGAAATATAGTTTTCATTTTATTTCTTATTAGTTCATAATTTGTGAATAAACCTGTAAATTGTTCCAACAAAAATCTTAATAACATGAGTTCAACTTTAAGAAGGTCCAATATATTCTAATCAACCAAGATAATCTATAAATTAGAACCTGTGATTTAGGCAAAATATTCCCTCAGATTGGCAGTTATGACAACAACAAAGTTTGAAAACAAATGTAATTTTGTATTTGAAGGGAATGTGAACAGAAAGAGTGATATTGAATTCTTAGTCTATGGCAGACATTGTGCTAGCTTTTCTATGTGTTTTCTCATTTAGTCCTCAAAAACTTCTCTTTTAGGTAAGTTTTATTATCTTTTTTTGTTTCAATTCAGGAAAATTGAGACTGGTTAATCACTTTCACTCGGGATATAAAGCTAATAGATGACAGAAACAGGATTCAAATTTAGATCACTAAAACTTCTAATTACATGCTTTTCTCACCAAAATACCCAGTAGTGTTTTTCAAAGTTGTGCAATATCCCCAAAGACAAGAAAGTATAGATGGTCACATTTAGATCCTAATACTTTATTCAAGAATTGAGTTATAAAACAATTGCCATGGATCATAATTTTAAACAATTTCATTTTGTTATATTTGGTAACCTTCTGATATCTGTGTATACTTAGAAATGGAAATGCATGGTTTCCTTTTGAGGACACAGCTAACCATGGTGTTCACTGAGTTTCAAATACAATGAAGTCATGCATCAAGCTTTGGCTCTGGAATCACAATGCAAATTATTCCATAAATAATCTTCTCCAGCTAACAAAGTCTAAACATCAGTTTTAAACCTTTCAGTTTCATTAATGATAGACTCTTGAAAGACCAACCCTCCATTTGCCTGATTATAGTAGCTTGTTCATATATAGTGACTAACTAATAAAATGGCCTTTTAATACACAGCACATAAAAGAAAGGCTTGTGATGTCAAGTTTCCTTCGTTCAAGATGCTTTTGTTAGATCATGATTCTCTACAATGTGAAATCATTATTATTATATGAATCACTATTCCTGAAAATCAGGCTTTATCAATAACATGACAAATTCAGTTTATCCCATAGGGGAGCAAAAAAGGGGGAAAAAAACATATCCTAAACAGGTATGATTATTTTTTAATTTACTTAGATCACAATATTCAGTAGATATTATTTGACCATCTAAGTTGCAAAATTGTGGTTGTAAATGCTAATTTTACTTTAAAAAATATAACAAAGAGACTGGTCCGATTGCATTTCTTTAGAAAATAGGTGAAATTGAGGACTCTTTGCTTTTTCTAAGAGGAGTATTGTTATTGCTTCCAAAAGTTTGGTGATTCTTGCACCAATGTATACTTAACATTTTCCATATTTTTCATACATAATAGAAAATAAGTGTTTTCTAAAACTTACCAAATACTGAATTTAAAAGTTTACCTATTTGTTTTAAAATCTGAAATAATAGACTAAAGAATGAATTCATAAACGATGCTTCCATGGATGAAATCTATATTACATTCCTGACACTAATGACTTTTTTAATAGCAATAAGTTGTTTCATTGTGTCTGTCTTCAGGATTTTGGATAATTCATCATTTTTTGGTCATAGGCATAAGAAGTCACTTAACATATGTAATACATATACTTTCCTCGGTGACAAACAATAATTATGTGTTTAAAGCAGATTATAAATTAGCGCAAATGTTTAAAATATACTTAGTTTCCATTTTTGCCATTTAAAAGTGAAACTAAATCTTTCAGGTTAAGAATGATGTTACATTTAGGGTCAATTACAATTTATGACTTCATTCCACTTCTTTGTTTTGCTTTTCTGTTCCCCAGTTACTTAAGGAATGTGAATCTCAGTAAGTTACATTTATTTTGAAATAAAAATATAATTCAAAACAAGTTTCACTGCCAGTGGAAATTTTCTAAAGGTGTCTGTATTTTTTTAGGAAGCTGTGATTTATTTACACATTCCCTCTCTGTAAGCCACTCTGTTCTATCATAATAAAACCTACAAATAAAGGATCAGCTCTATGGAGCAATGTTGATATAATACTAAGAGTACAAACACAGTACTTGTTTGTCAAGAGAGTGTCCAAAGATTATTTCATCAAAGTAAAAATATAGTACTTAAAAGCAATTTCCATTATACACTTGAAACTTTGAAAATATTCATGGAAGATTAAAATAATACACATTTTCTGGCATATCTAGTTGAACATCCCTATAGATCAGAAAAACTAATTTATTGTAAGTGATAATGACCTTGAAAAATAACTTACCTTTTTACCATTATTATTATTTTCTTATTGAATCCACTTCTTAAACCATTCAGATTATTTTTGCCATTTATCTAGATATTTAAATGTTATGTTCTGAATTTGGAGAGAAAAATCACAGACTCAACTTCGTTCTCTAATTTAAATCAGATACACATAATAATATATGTGTGTGTATGTGTATGTATTTAAAACATGAGTAACATAATAGGCTAATTGTTTTTATTCTGAATGAGAAAATTAGCTAACCCCTTTTTAATCTGAAGAATATCAAAAGTATTTTTTATAGAGTTGCTAGTTTATAATTAAAATTTTCAGCTCAATGAACAAATATTCTTTTTATGCTGCATAAAACAACTAAACATGACTCTTGCTTATTGAATTTATATCATTTTTAATGTGGTATTTGCACAAAATCCTTAGAAAATCAATGAGTAAGTGATGAGTAAAGAAGGCAGAGAAAAATATAAAATCTTCTTTGCAAATATAAATCATAGCAGAATGTGAAAATGTAAGTGAGAGCTCTCTTATAAGGCTTGTTTGAGATGTGCAAAGTTGCAAACAGTCTGGGTAAAATATTAACAAAGAGAAGTTGAGAAGCAAAGTAACATGGAAAATCATCTAGCACAAGGATCTGGAATATGGTAACACCTCAATAACTATTTGTTGAATCACTTGGAAAAAAATCACATTAGTAATCACATAAGGAGAAATCTCTGAATGTATTTTGAATATAGAGTAACTTGGTATAGTTTTAATACATTTGTATTTTGAGAGTTTCCATGAAGGACTTCCTTTCATTTAATTTACTTAACTTTGCTTTAATTGATTTTTCAGAGAATTCCTTATGGTGGCAATGATTCCCCAGGGTGCCAATTTTGAATCATGCTATGCTTAATTTTTAAAAAAATCAACTGGCTCAGGCAAATGAATTTATCTAGGAAGAAAAATATTGAAATATTTCCTTTAGTCTGATCTAAATGCTGTCAGATTTGTTATTGCTGATTTAATATTATTAATTATATAAGATATATTATACAATCGTATATTTTATAAATTAACATTGTTAATTAAATATTAAAATTTAAACTTTAAAAAAGTTTTAGTATAATGTTTATAGCATTTCTGTCTCATAGAGTCATCAAAGGTGGAGTTAAAATTATTATTGAAGGCAATATTGAGTGGATTGATAGTGAAATATGTTCTGAGAGATTACACTGTTGGAGACTTAAGTCTTTTCCAGATTGAGTTGCGTCTGATAGTGGGTTTTGTTTATGTCTTTGTTTGTTTATTTGTCTTGGTATTCTCATCTACTTTCCCTACTTGACTCAGACAAAAGCAATAATTCATTGGTGTGGCAAAGAAATGTGTATAAATAAGTCATAACAAATAAATATAAAATGATTTGTATCTATATAAGCATATAGATATGGATATATGTAGCTTGCAAAGTGCTTTGTTAAGAAAGAAATGTGTGTAGGTGTTTTGCCAGTATTATCTAATTTAATCTGCATGTGCTCTTGTACTACTGAAGCCAGCTCCTCTTGGCTCACAAGAGATGATGGTTAAATTTTCAGAACTATTGAGAGCTGAGCTGCTCAACATAACTCTTAGTATAAAAAGACAAATTATAAAACTTACCACAAAATGAATTATACTAAAAGAGATAATATTCAAAATTCATTAATTCCTAATTATTATACAATATTTCATCAATATCCTGATTTTGATTGTTATTTATAGTTATTGAATCCATATGCAGAAAATAATATCATGAGATAAATAATATATTTTACATTATTTATAACTATATTATACATATAATGATGTGCAACTGCACATCTCTTCCCAACTCTTGTGTTGGAAGCTTGAAATTGGCTGTGGTGGAAGGAATTACACCATAAGAAATCAGCAAATGCAAATTAGACGTTTATAAGCATTTACTGGTAGAGCACAGATTTTGTGCCTCTATCAAATATATAGCCCTTTATAGAAGTCGAAATTTAAACTCAGAGAAGAAGAGTTGAATCAGAATTTAAACTCAGAGAATGAGAATGAATTGATCTAAACTCATTAGAATTAGTTGATCAAATGCCACTCCTCTTATAAGTGTCAGAATCAACGTATTCTCCCTGATTCTAAACCTATGTGTGTATATAGCTACACATGCTTTGGTGATGCTTTGTTGTCTGGCAAACATAGATAACATTATAAAGCCCAACTTTATTGAACTCTTCCTGGCTGCCAGTTTCTCTGATAAGTAGTTGATTTGATATGCCTTACCTTAATTGTCACAGAATAATTATGACTTTCATCCTTATTTGACAGATGAATGAAGGGTGGCTTTGGGAATTTATTTGCCTTTTCTAGAGGCAAGATTTGAACTCTGACCTTTCTAACTCTGAAGCTAGATCTCTACTCATACTGTTTACCCAAAAAACCTTCAAAGGCTGATTTAAAACGAAACAAACAAAATGGGTGGAGAAAGAGTATACACATGAACTTTCCTAATATTATTGACGCCAGACTCGAGCCTACTTTTATTTTTACTTTACTTCTTACTTATTTGTAAATATTATAAAGTTGCCATAAAATTCATCTACTAACTTTGTTTCTTTTTGATGCTGATTAAAAAAAAGAAAAGAAAAAAATGCTTCCCCTCACCTTCCATTCCATAAGGGCAAAGACTTCTCTTTAAGATTTTTCAACTTAAATATGCCTGATGAAGTGGAAGCCAAATTATAATATAAATTCAGGCATTAAGGAGAGACGCATATGATTTCAGGAAACATTTTCAAGGGGCACAATATTATTTAAATATAAAATATTAGTGTTTTTCACTCACTTCTCTAAGCTATTTAAAGTGGTTTCATTAAATATCAAGCTTAAATAATAAAGACTAAAATGTGAAATGATCGATAATGTTATTAAAGATTATTATTAAAGAAACAAAGGCCATAAGAAGATACCAAGGTTTAGGTGAAAGACAGACACAGGGAAATAAGACTGATAAAATGCAATGATGAAAGGAGAACAAAATAACTTCAAGCAAATTAGTGTTTGCCGGAGAAAAAATGAGAGAGCATTAAAAGAAATGGAAGCTCGGTCTGATAATAGCAGAGAAGTGAAGATCGTGTCTTTATAGTTTCCAAAAAGGCTATACCATCCAATGAAGATGTTGCTATTTTAGATTAATATATTCTTTTTAAATTAAATATGCACTCATTTACAAATAAGTCCTATTCAAATATTTTCTGAAACTACATATTCACTCTTCGGTTGAGATCACATTCCCCAGCTATTTTATTCTGTTCTTATATGGAGTTATGTCAGAAGAAAAGTTTTCATTTCAAGGGAGCTTAAATAATACCTGAATCAGCAATTTTTAACCTAGAGGTAGCCAGCATTTGAAAGCAACAGGATTATTATCTAATGGGAGATCGACTTTGCTTATTAAATATCACTTTATATCACTCACTCCATATAATTTTTAGAGTTGAAATTCAAATAATGGAATTTTGATTTTCCACCCTTCGAGGCATTATTTTGTTAACGTGTGGGGAAATTTTTAAGAAATCTATGTTGTGTTTTTTTCCCCTCGGATCTGATAGGAAAAATCTCTAAAAGGAACTGTGAAATCCCTATGAATATTTCACTTTAAGCAACACTTTACTAAAAAGTGATATGTGAAATAATATAAAAAGCCCCCAAACATTCAGAAACTTAGGGAGTGGGAGTAAAAGAGAAACAAGCTATTCTTTTAAAGCATGTATAAAACTTTGCAACAAAATCAATGATACTGATACTGGAAACTCAAGAAAAGGTCAATAAAATCCATTTTTGTTTTTTTTTTACAGATTGAAAAGTCTGTTATTCAGATGCTATAATGAGAATGGAAAACTTACCCAAGTTTTATATACTAAGCTCTTTGTTTGTTTGTTTGCTTGAGTTTTAGATGGTACAAATACAAGCACAGTGATAAAGGGACTCCATCATTTCAACTTAAAGTATGGTAAAAGACTGGCTTTCATATAGAACTGAAATTCTAATTTTTTTAACCATTTTAATTTTTTGGTTTATATGATGTACATCTCAGTTTAGAATATTATTAAGTTTAGAAATACTACAAATAACACATTCACAAGTAGGAATATATCTTTGATTGGAAAATTGATTTTAGTAACATTTCAAAGTTATGGTTTTATTTTTTACATTTTCCCATAAAAATATTTTAAAATTGTCACCATTATGATTAAATCACGATTAAGGTATATCATCTTCTTAACAGATTTATTATTTATCTTCTAATGTATAAGTCCAAATTTTTTTTTTGTAGAATTAAAGGACCTGAGTACTATTGAAAATAATAAGCTGTGATGCAGATTCAAAGAACGTTTTATTTGAATTTTATAATTATGCTATTATTTTTTCTTACTTTGTTGCTTTAAAATATTTGATGGCATTAAGTTATTAGTATAATTTAAAATATGAAAAAGAAAAGATTTGAATTTCAAAAATTAGAAGATGATCTAATTAGGAATTTTGATTACTTTATAACACATTACTCAGTCTTTAATGTATTAACAAATACTTTATAACACATTACTCAGTCTTTAATGTATTAACAAACAAATGTATTAACAAATACTACTTTATAACACATTACTCAGTCTTTAATGTATTAACAAATACTACAATAACTAATAAGAAAATATGACAGGAGTCATCTTCCTAAAACACACATTACTAGACCAATTCTCCTTATACTTTCTTAAGCATTATAGGATTTTTTCCCCATATGGTGCAGTTATCACTATTAATGAAAAATGAATTATTCCTGACTTTTAAAAATGGTCTTATAGGGGTATGTATTTCAATTTTAATTAGTAGCTGAATGAAATACAACCTGGATAAATACTGTATAATTTTATATTCACAAGTTGAAATGAAAACATGCTGAAACCCTAGTCAGTAGAAGAAATGAAGAGAAGAGATAGAAAGAATTATATATAATTGCATCAATCCAGTATCTTCGTTAAGCTGTTTCTGTACATAGAGTGCTTTATTTGGCTGAAAATATTCCTGAGAAGATAATGCTAGACTTACTTATTCATATTATTTACAGATCTACTTGACGATGACCACAACTGATAAAGAAACAATGGATTCTGTAAAGTGGAAAGTGAATTTTACAATGCAGAAATTACCTATCAGAGTCGCCTACTTTCTGATAAATTTAGATATTGTATGATTGCTCTAAACAAGAATAAAAAGCATGATTTGAGAATTTGGGTGCAGGATGGGAGAGGAGAGGGGAAGGAAATATTTTCAGCTGTCATTTGGTTCAAGTGACAACATATCAAGTGAGTGTATTATTCATCAAAGATACTGACTTTTTCTTCTGGACTGTTCCTTAATGGATTTCCATTTGTTGTTTATTTCCTGAATGTAAAGGAGTAGATAAAAATCAAGGATGGTACAAAGCCTTGATGAATTAACTTAGTCCCAATCTGATGAACTCTTTTGCAACTCATTTGTCGAAAGTGAAAAGATTATAGTACTTAGAAGATACAATTGCCTGCATTCTTAATTTGGCATAGTAAACCTGAAACAAAACTGCATATTTTATTGAATATTAGTTATACTGTGAAAATCTTGTCAATTCTGCTATTTTTTCTTAATAAAAATAGTTGCTTTCAAAGAATTAGACATTTTTAAAAATTGAAAACCTTATATGAATTTCTTAACTGCCTTTTAGGACTGGAAGAGCCCTCAGAGGTTACCTAAACCTATCCCTATATTTTTCTGGACAGGAAATTGAGACCATACAAATTAAAAAATCTATCTAAATTGCATAGCTACTTAAAGGCACTTAGAGGATTTTCATCCCAAGAAATTCATGGGAAAAAAATGATACTGTGTAACACCCACTTCCTTTTTACTTGTCTCATTAAAATTACTCTGAATCTGTAAAGCTATAAAACATCCAGGGTAACATAGATGTCCTTTGGGGACAAAGTAGTAATGCTCGATGCATGTAACTATGTGCGTGCGTGTGTGCGTGCGTGCGTGTGTGCGTGAGTGCGTGGGTGTGTGTGCGCGCATGTTTATCTTTGTGAATTACTGGACTTCTCCAATCACTTTTCTCAGTCCCCTTGTTTATAGATTCAAGTGTTAAGTGACAAATATTCCTTTATGTTGGCCTGTTTTGAAGCTCAATATACTTTTTGTTAGGGATTTGTTTTTGATTCTTTCAGATAACTCTTTTCTGAGATAATATAAGAAATAAGAGGTTAAAAAATAGAAGACATACATCCAGCACGTTCTATAACAGAGCACCAGAACTATACTTCAGCTGTTCCAAAGACTGTGTTTCGAGAAACAGAAAATTATCTCAGAACAACGTGGTAAAACTCCATTGTATATTGTGATTCCCCTGTTGTAACCATCGCTGATGCCAACACATGTTCTGCATAAGTAGAGAAACACGCATTGAACTCAAAATGCCCCAAGAGTATTGTCCTTCATAACACCCTGGTGTCTCGTGTGTAGCTGAATGAATAACAAATGACCGAGCTATTAAGATACTAAACAAAAGTCATCTAGGCCCATAATATTGATGTAACAGCATCTCAGCACTGTATTTGCCTTCATTAGTTTGTCTAGAATAAATCTTTCTAACTTAAAAAAAAAAATCACACTGAGCTTGGTGGTAATTTGCTCCAGGAATTTTTTAAAAAGGGAATCCTGCTGTAGCTCTTTTTAGTAGTTGCATGTGTTTAATATTACAGGCATATCTACAAATGTGTGATTGTTCAGCTTCTAGGGTTTTGTTTTTAACAAGGTCTAATTCTCGATGTCACTCTTTATAAGTTTATCTTCTTCAGCATACACTGCCAAATATACAACGAAAATGAAATCTGCCCAATTGTTGAAGTATATAGTATTTATGTCTCTACACCTCTTTTCAGCATGATTAAAATCAGATTTTCAAATTGATTTGAGAGAGCATGAATTAAGGAAACTCAAAGTTTGCCATATATATATATATATATACATATACATATATATGTACATATATATATACATATACATATATATATATGTATGGGTGTATATACGCACATAGAGCCTAGAGGGAGTTTATCGTTGTCCCATTGTCCTTTCAAACGTGAACTCCAGTCTAAGTGTGGTGTTTGTGCATACACGCATGTCATATGTGGGGTTGTGCTCACAGGGATATTAGAAAACGGGTCGTGGTACTCTGCTTTCATTCATATTTCATAAATATCCAAATTGTCAAGACCCAACAAATTGCAAATAAAGAACCTCCCATTGTCCAACATTTATAACAGCTCAGCTAAGTTTTAACATAGTGGCCCTCTCTACCTTGCATATTTCCTATAAAACAGTATTTGAGATGAATTAATGTGGCCAGACTCTGAAAGCCCCCAGATAGCTGCACCAATTTCCCGAGTGCAGGCAGATGTGATGTGAGCACCCCATTACGTGCGTGTAATTTTATATACTTCCCCGTCACCTTTTATACTGAAAGAAGCATCCTATTTTTAAAATTACTTAATTATTACTTAGGTTCCACATTCACTTTTTAAAATCTTTCTATAAAGGGGAAATATTTTTTCCCTCAAATTAACACAGATATAAAACAGAAAGACTAAGGCGCATAAAGGCCATGGACGTGTTTTGCGGGGGATAGGTTCTGGTTGAATGAGATCTGGGATGTGTGCCAAATTAATAGAAAAAAATCCTGTTCTTCCTCTCCAATAGCCACAATGTTCATTATTAAGAAAAGCATATGAACCACAGGATTTGATTTTAATAACACCAATGTCTTCATTAATCTGTACATTCCATTTAGCCTCATTATTGGGCAAATGCTGAATTCATGCAGAACATATTATTGTCAGACTTCCCTTGCAAAACCTTTCTCCCTTCTTTTATCATTCATTCGAGGACCGTCAGGTGTGTATGTCATGTTTTTAAATAGGCCCGTGGCCCTCAACAGCTGTTTTCTTACCTCAGGTCTAAGAGGAGACTTTCTGCTTGGGGTGCCTACAAAGGGGTGTGGGAAATAGAACTGTGGATTCTCATTCAAAACCATAATTATTTTTTTCTGTCATTTTAATGCTGTCATGTCAAGAAGGCCTCTCTGTCACCTGCAACTGAGATGATGTTTCCTCGATGGTCTCTGGGCCTCCTTCTAAATCAAGAGTGGTGATAGCCAACACCGCTTTGTATCTGCGGAACAAATAGTAGCCTTTGTCCAGCACAAGTCCCTAAACAAACTTAATCTCTCTAACACTGTGACAGATGACATTTAGATGTCCTTGTTACCCTTAAAATGAGTTTTATTGACAATCAGAGAACAAAAAGAAGGCCCAGAGAAAGCCCAATGTTTTATAGGCTTGCTAACAACATCTTAGTGCAGAGGGTGAGGAGAAAGCCTGAAGTTGCCCCCATTTTCCCCTGCTTTGCTATATCACCATGACAACAGATATAGAAATCACTTAGTGACTCCTAGAAAGAAAACACAGTGACACAGTACCCCTTGTATGGCGAATCAAACTAAAGCCTTCATTCAAATAGCTATTCAGCTTGGGCATTCATGTAGAGGATAGGGTGGGTTTTACACAGGTAACTACAAGGGAAAGGCCAGCGGACCCTCCAGCCGCAGCATATGGCTGCGTCTCCGTCTAATTAATGCATCCTCAATAGAATTGATCCATTTTAAATTTGTTTTCTTTTACTTGAAACATCATTAATGTAAAGGGCAACATTAATCAACATCGTGGAACTTAAAAGGGCATTAAAGAGTGATCTTTTTCCCCATGCAACAAGAATCTTTTCAAGTAGTTGTGTTAGCTGCGGCGGATTCGAGGCTCCTTCCGAGTTCTCGATCCGAAGGCAAATCTAGAGAGGCCTCTACTGGCGAGTCTCTCTCAGTGCACTCGTCCGTGCGGAACTGTTCGAGAAAAGCCCGCACGAGAACGACTCCAGCTTTTGCGGGAAGTTGCACACGAGATGCATGACTGATGAACATACCGTACAAAGCACTGAATAATGGCAGTCACACTTCTGAAGTTGTCATGTCCAACTGCCTTTTTTTCAGGTAATAAAAGGATCACAAAGCTCTGATGAATGAGCTGCTCGGACTCTTTGAGATATTTTAAGATTGTTCAGCCAGGATGTAACAGGTAATCTCTCTCTTTCTCTCTCTCTTTACTTTGCACATCAGACTCTCATGCAAGTGTGAGATTTAAAAGCCATTCTAACAGGCAATTCTGTCACTTGACATTGCGCGGGAGGGCTGGTGGACAGGGCACATTGCGGACATCCATAATCATTACATTTCTCTCAGTTAGCAAAAAACCTGAAATAAATCTTTAGATAAAACTAAAGTATCCAAAAATTATTTTTGGCTTAATTGCAAAGCAGAGTTCCCTGCCAAGCTTTCCTACTTGTAGTGAAGAAATATGGGCCAAACGTAGTCTCCCCAAGTGAGATTAAACATGAAAATATCATTGCAGCATGTTTTTATCAAATTAAGCCAAGAATAGACTTGCTGCTCTTTATAGAGGAAGAAACTTTTAGGGGAAAAAAAAGAGAAGATTTAATTTTTCCGCCAGAAGTTTAAAATTATTTACTATTTCCGAGGGTAAGGATAGGTATGATCTGTTTCTGCCTGGGGAAACTCGGGTTTTTTTCTCTTTTGAAAAAATGACCAGACTCCACAAGTGTCATTTAACTTTGAAAGTTTTCAAAAGACAAAACCCTGACTCCTTTCTTGTTTTCCAACATTTATATTTTTATATTCAGTATTATTTGAAATAGGAGTATGCCAAAATTCTACTCAAATTGCCTTTCAAAAATCCCATGAGTTATTTTTTGTTGCAATGACTGATCTCTTGAACCTTGGGATTTCTTCCAGCATAATTTCGGTAGGGTCATTTCATATTACAAATAATTTCATGTTTATTTGAGATAAAATTTTAGTCAAGCAATTTTTCATAGGATAGTTTGGTTAGCATGTCAGTAAATTACCTTCTGGATTTTACAGGTAATGCATGATCTTCTGGCAAGTAAATTTTGTTAGATGTCTTGGGATCGCTACCTTGTAGTCCCAATAGTGACACCTTCTGGTAGAAAGAGAACCAAAAATAGTTTAGTTTTCTTTTTGCTTATTGTTTTGGAGAATGCTACCAGGGACTCTGTTGGTATAAATATAACTTGTTTACAATTACCTTTTCAGGTCTTTTAAACTTAGAACAATACATTCCCAAAACCTTATAAATGAGAGGAAAAGCCCAAACAGTAAAATGTAAATATTTAGTTGTGAAACTGAAAAAAGTTACTAGCCGAGGAATGTTGTCTAAATTACTCCCGAATAGTATATAGATTTATAATTACAGTCTTTTGGGTTCTTATGTAACAGAGAAAATGAGAAACCAAAATTTAGCAATTGTCTTTCTGGAAACTGCCATATTTCACAGAACCAGAAGATG
This sequence comes from Ursus maritimus, assembly GCF_017311325.1. Lineage (NCBI taxonomy): Eukaryota > Metazoa > Chordata > Mammalia > Carnivora > Ursidae > Ursus > Ursus maritimus. Next base: position 16,085,849 of record NW_024424453.1, on the reverse strand, counting down.
GGTGGTCAAAATGCTTAACAGAAATATTTAACATTTCTCTAAAGTTTCCTTAAATATTTATTAAATGTTTTACATTTAAGAGAGAGCAACATTGATCCGTGAACAAAAAGAATATCAGATCATATACTTCGTAGCAGCTTAATCGTCAACAATCTTTGGGGTTTTATGCTAATTTAACTAGAAAAGCTCTTCCAGAATATGGATTTATCACAAATCAGAGGAAAACATTGGAACCATGTTGGAATGTGATCATTTCTCGACTGAGCGAGCAGCACACGGTTTGCAGAACATTGTATACAATAAATACATTCTCTGCATCAGAGAGAGTTCGACATTAAAAACGAACTTTGCCAAAACAGATCCATAGCTACCGAGGAGAGATCTTCATTTCCCTGTGAGGCTACAGTGACACTCCTCTCTAAATTATATCAGTTCTTAATTTATAATATTACCACACAGCACATCAGAGAATTTTCAGTTTCCCATACAGCACGTGAAGACTTTTGTAAGAAACTGCTTTCAATAATTACCTGAAGACCCATGTAACACCTGCGTACGCCTTTTTTTTTTTTGACTGGGTATCAATTTACTCGTTAACCTGTAAAACTATAGTATCAATAATTCTAGAGTTTTGCTGTCACATGAGATAAAAATGGCAGAACAGAAAGAAATCAATTTCAACCCAGGATTAACTGGAGTGAGCATCTCCATGCAAAATGTGCCTGATATTTCTTTCAGAAAACTTGGGATCTTTATTGATATTTCAGATTACAAAGAAAATATGGCTATCGGTCCCCCCAGATATTGTTTTTCCTTGGGGATTGTGGTCAGCCATATGGCAAAGCAGCGAATCGTTTAATCCATGGTACACATTTATGACTACTTTTGTGATATCACTGTGAGGAAACGTGAAAATGTCTCACAAATTATGCGGCAGACAGTTATATTGGTGTCTTTGAAACCATCTTTGGCTCTGCTGTGTGCCTTTGTTTGTACAACTCAAGCACATGCTTCAAAATGTCATCCAGATTACAAGCATGCCGGGAATGAAGTATTACTTCTGTATCAATATCAGAAGCATGCTACTTTATTTCATTAAATAGTTCATCAACCCACTGCACTTGCTAAATTCGCAAAATTCCTTCTGTGTATTTCTTGCGAGACTTATTTTATCATGTTATTTACCACCTGAGAAAAAAAAGTCTTCAAAAATTATTTATGATGATGGATATGGGGAAACAAAGGACTTTTAAAATCGCATAAATTACAACATAAAAATCACCAAGCGCAACATTTATACAAAATCATTTGGCCAGGCCCCTGGCAATTAAGTTGGGACACAATGCGCTCCGAGTGAAAACAAGAACAGAAACGAAAACCAAATACCCGCAAAGACTGGAAAAGTTTGGGTTTGGGTTTGGGTTTGCCTGAGTACCTGAAATAGCAATTCAGCTGATCATTAGACACAACTCTGAAGAAAGGCGCTATTTTGCCTTTGGAGAGTTCATCCAGAGATTGCACAAGGGATTTGCACAGAATAAAGCTTCACAAAACCCAAGGGCTGTCAGGGGGAAATGGTATCCAGGAGGACAGGGCAGGCCAAGCATCCCTTCACTAGCAAAGCCACACAAGAGAGCCAGAGGCAGCGCAGCGGCTGCCAACACAACTGCCTACCACGTCTGCCAAGGAGCCAGAAGCCGCTTGTGGGAAAATATCACTTACCCTTAGCATCTGGGTCCTGTGATTGTTATCCAAAGAGACAGAGTGGTAAGATATAGTGGGATAAACAGCATCCCATTAAACACACACACACACACACACACACACACACACACACACGACATTCCCTCTCTGTGTACAGAGGGAGATAAGCCATGCATGGCCTTGAATTAGAAAGACTTTCTGTAGTTGGAATTCTTTTAAACAAGCTTTATTCTTAGTTATAAATTCATACTTCATAATGAGGTGAGCTTTAGTAATTGTTCTTCACCAATAGCTTTGGTTTGTACAAAGCAGGAATTAGTTGCATTTGTGGCTATTTGCAGATGGGTACAGTCCACTATGAAACTGTTATTCCCTTGGACTTGCTGGTTGTAGCTGGCTGATAGGATTATTTAAAAATTAAATCTCAATGATAGATAAACTGAAATGAAGTTTGATGTTAAACTTTTTTTTTTCCTTTTTTTGGTATTGTATCACTGTTTATTTTTAAGAAGCCAGGTTCCAAACATAAAGTCATAAAATAATTGGGAAATTCTTATTTAATATATACTATATTATAAGCATATAATATAAAGCTATAATTTGTATGTAATAAAATATATATTATTACATATATTTTTAAGCTTGATAAAATGTCTTCTAAAGTATACACTTTCTATTTACATCTGAATGAGTGTTTTTAAGGTTTCCAAACGTAACAATGTGATCATACAGCTTCACTTGGTATTGAAATATGGAACAGGAGAGGGAGTGAATCTAGAGAATTTAAAGATTGGAGACACCTTGTGGTTAGCACAAAGGCCTTTACTTTTTAGCAATATAACCATTGTTTAAAGATCGTTATTATGGTAGAAAGTAAGTAATGGCCTTTTTTTGAGTATTCAGTAAAAGGGTAAAAAAGTATGTTTCACTTGAAGGATAGTGCTCTGATATCAAGAACAGACAAGAGTGCTGTTTTAAGAGTCAATGGCAACACGATATGCCCAAAGATAAATTTTTTCCATATTTAAATTCATTACAAGTCAGTTCTATTACCCAGGCTAAAGGAGAGCATTTGCAATTACAATCTCACTTATTTACACAGCAGATTTATTATTCAAACTTTTTTGATTTTCCATGAAAGAAATTAAATTTTCAATTGTGTCTGGTTGACTAAAAAAAAATATGCATCTCAAGGCCATAAAATCCAGTTGCTTATTTATGCATGTTACATGAGATAATGCCTACGGGTCAGTTTATGCTATAATATACAGAATGACATGCATATAACTACTTACAAACATAGTCTACTTGTGCACAAACTTTATTATATGGACACTTAATTGTTTATTTGTATAAATAGCAAAGTAATTTAAGAATGTCTACCATCTAGTGATAACATGAGGACAATGTTCAAGGGAGATGAAATGTTGTGGAAGTGCAAACCCATGCACAAAAGTAAGCAACTGATGTGTTTTTATTTTTGTTAATTTTCATTATCACCTACACACAAAAGAAAATTGATTCTGCCTGATAGTCTTTTGATTAATAGATTATTCTTTTATGGGACCAGAAATTCTCAAACTCGTTCAAATTTAAATTGTTTCATATTTACAGCATTTCTATACAAATTAGAAAGGTATGGTGAAACAATTTCTTTTATGTTGCCTATCTGTGTGGTTGTGGAAGACCCTGCGAATTCAAAATAGTGTTCAGTTATGGAAAGAGGAAGGTGAAGGGATAGATCCTAATCATTTTACTTCACTTAAAAATTTTAAAATTTTCAAGGGAAACTTGAAATACTCCAATCTTTGTAAGTACCTAAAATAACTTACGAACAGATGCAAAAGACTGATAAGAATTTATAAAAACTTTTTTTGTGCTATGTGTTGTTACATTTTCCATAAAGGAAATCAATATCCCCAGATGTAGATGAAATCAGACTTACTGTTTCTAGGGCATTTAAATCGTTACATTTTACAACTATAATATTAAAAGCAAGTATTAAATTTTGATTTTACCATTAAATATTTGTACAGATTTCTCACTTTTGTTATAACTTTTACTCGAAATTTTTGTGTTTCTTTGCATTTGCCTCTTTTTTCATTTCATTTTTCATTGCTAAGGTTTGCATTGAGCAGTTTCAATTTTCACTCTTTTAAATATATTTATACTATGCCTTCAATATTTAACAGTTTTTTTCTCTTAGGTTTAGGTGGTTTTTCAACCCACCAGTTTAATTAGGTATTCTTTAATATCACATATTTCCTAGGTTGTGGTATTATATACAAAAGGATTTCCCCAAATCCTAGCTGTGTATTAAGACTAGTGAATTTCAACTTGTTATAATTGCATGTGGCAGAATCATTTAACCCTTGATGATGTTAACATTTTAAATTGTGAAAAGGAAGATCACACTCATTTACTAAAGCCAGCACAGTTTGCACACTTAACTAAATACATAGCCAGGCTTCCTAGGGATTTTTCCCCCCAGAATATCCTGTCTGAAGCTGCAGAGGACAAGTTAGCCTCACATTCCCTGTATTCATCCTATATTCTTTACAACTGTCCAAATTGTATTAGAATTTGCTTATAATGATGTTATATGATGTCCTTGTTGTGATACCTGCGTTTGTAGAGAACTTAATATTGATTTACTGTGTCTTTTGCCCATCTTTGAGCAGCCTGGATAGCAATTACAGCTGTTGGTGGTATCTATTTTGTCTTTTCATAATTGTCATTTCTTGTTCTACTTAAGATTAAAATATGAAAATTGTACCACGTGCACATCAACAGTGCATTAGCCAAGTTATCAGCAATATCTGTGAAGAACCATCATTTTAACCAGGGTTCTTTACATTGCCTCTTCATTTTATTTATGAAAATGGCATGCTACAATATCAACTTGAACAAGGAATGCATTCGAAGGTGAGCCTCCCTGACATCAAGTCCTCATCTGGACCATTACTATCTTCCTGAGAAATCACTAGGGCTTTCTCTATACCTGCCTGCCTCTGCCAAAGGCTTTCTCCCCCTCACACTGGGATTTCTGACAAGCAGGGGCTGCTTCGTTATTTTTCACCTCTAACTGTAAAGAGCCCTCCCAGTTTTTGAGCTCTCTCTACTAGTCTCATTTCAATTCACATTTCATAAACAATATGGTATTTTCTACAAGGAAAGACATTTTTTTTAATAACAGAGCAGACTTGACATGAGTTCTTCCTGATCACAAATAGCCCGACCAGGTATAGATTTCTTCAAGAAGAACTGTTTGAGAGCTGTTCCAAAATTCAAAAATGTCTCATTTGAAGACCAAATACACTTACGAGGAGAAAGGTGGGGGATATCACTGCCTGGGATCCTCTCCTTAGGAAATTTATCAAACAGAGGCTGTAAAAATAATTTTTAAACGGTGGAGAGAGGAAAGCTTTTTACAACTAATTTGGGATTTTTTTTCCTGGTCAATTTATATAAAACACAGTTGAAATAACTGAAGCCCTTTGATTCTGTCTTGACTCAACAAACCTGGAACTACTTGAGAAGGATTCTTTGTGTTGTACAATGAAAATATAAATATCGCATTTCAGGATGAAACTGAATAAATATTTGAATACTACCCCCTACACACACACACACACGCACACACACACACACACCACACGCATACACACACTCTCTTTCTCTTTCTCTCTCTCACACACACACACACACTCACACACTTTCCTATCAGCAGACTAAATTCAGCTAGTTCCTGAAAGGCATTCATTTGAAGAGTCACTATTGTTTTATTTTACTACGTTTGTTTGGAGACGTTTTAAAAATGACTATGTGCGACGCAATAATAAATGCATCTGCAATCTCTAGCAGAGGCCCCTCCTCATGAGACGGTGGCGGGCGTTTGTGGGTGTTGTTATTGCCGTTGTCGCAATCTAGCTAATAAAGGCTTTCTCTTACACAAGAGAATTTTGACAGGGTTGACTCCAGACAGCTTTCCAGCTGAGGTCTGGGGCCTTGCTGAACCTTCAAAATTTTCCCATTTGAGCTGCATCAAAGTGAAGGAAATTCAAGGATCACTAGCGTCTCAGATGGTAGCACTTGCCCTAACAACGAAGGTTCAGGAATTCTTTGGAGCAGGCTGAGGTCATTTTTCTCCCCTTTTCTCCTAATGCTTTTCTCTATTAATCAGAGCTCAGAGCTCAGATTGGTCTTCAACTTCCTCCCAATCCTTGCTAAGCCTGTCATTTCTAGCTATTATTTACTTTAATGGACTTTGGCTGATCCCTTATGAAGCTTTGGATCTGAGAATAATAAGGCTGGAGAGTAACGGGCATAGACATGGGTGTGGGTTTGCCTGCAGATTAACCGTGCCAGATGGGCTTTATTGCGGTTTCCTGTGTACTGAGAGTTGATTGAGAGGGTATAATGAGAGAGGTGGTGTCTACACAATGGTCACAGCCACTTCATTGCACTTTGCGTCTAAACAACCCCATTTTTCTAAATCTTTGGGTTGTGAAATTTTAGGAAGTCAGAGCACAAGAACAAGTACAAAAACAACTGTAAATAACCATGAATGTTAATCCAACACTAATTGGTCCCTTCTTTCAATATGAGTCCATTTTGCTCAGTTTTTAAAATTCTGGGTAAATTAAATGGTTAAACAAAATGGTCCTGCATTAGGTGGTTCGGGATGAAATAGTGAGCAACGTGTATTTTCTGTGTGTTTTTTGTTTGCTTGGGGTCTTTTGTTTGTATTTTGTTAAATATATGCTCTGTTCGATTATTACCACAGACAATAAAAGCTTACATTGTAATTATTTTCAGATGCTTTGGGAGTTATCACATTGGGGACATTTTTCTGAATTAAATCAGAGTATATTTAAAAAAAAAATAACATCAGGGTTATTGTTTTATCCCTGGCATAGGAAATCAAAGATTTTTTTTTTTTTTTACCTTTCTTTATTTCCTGCGCTTGATTTGAATGTTTGCTCGGTTGCAACTCACCATGCAATTAAAACCTTGTTTTTATAGGTGCTAGCTAAAGGTCTTTTACACATTCCTCATTTTTAAGATTTTACTTAATTCCTCCCTTTCACCAATGGATTAAATCACAACTATTGATCCCTTTCTTCCTTTGGGGCTTTACCCATCTGTCTTAAGGCTTTCATCCTACACCCCTTGCTCTCAGAGGGGTGTTCTGAAACTGAACCGCCAAAACCTGGAGAAGACTCTAGGTCAAGTTTGTGTACAAGAGTTTAAATTTTTAGTGACAGTCCTCTCTCACGGCCGCCTGAAAGTTTCCACACAGTGCTGCACAAGCGAGCACCACCAATTATCCTTCTCCTTTGAAAACCATTATCAAGTTTTTCAAAACTTCTTTCATTTCACTGTTGTCATTCAGTGAAAAGGAAACTAACCACCATGTCAAGACAACTCCGCTGCCTAGCAACGCAGGGCCACATTTTAATTCTGACTTGCTTCTGGTCTTGACTAATAGAAAGTGACGATGTTAAGCCAGTCACAAGAGTTGTTTGTCACTTCTGAAATGCAAACAAAACTATATTGTTTTCCAAAGTATTGGGTGTGATTGATGTAAAGATTTACAGTAACATCATTCATTTTCCCTTGTGTTTTAGCAGGATTGATGTCATATCTTTTCATGCTTTATTAAATGCTTTAAAAGAGCTAAAAAAAAATGACGCTTTTTGTCCTTTAAAGAGTCTAAAGAGGTTTTTTTTTTTTTCCAGTGAACTAGACTCCAACAACTTGTGAAATTTAATGAATCTATTCAACGAGTGTCAGCCACATCCATAAATAATTTAATAAGAAACCATCATCCATGAAGGGGAATGCAAGTCAAACAATCAGAGAGGAACAGACCAGACCAAGGTCAACATTCTGGGGTGGGGGAACGAAAAGTGAAGCTTTTAAGTCGTGAGTCTTAGAGTTTGATTTATCAAATTTTCCCACAGCCCTGTGTGGCTTTTTGGTATGCATATTGCTGGCCGGTGTGATTTTAATTGTAAATCTTTCCAGGCATATATGTTGAGAAGTCGATAATAAAAGCACAGAATATTTAAATTCACTAAATTCCTATAAAATGGTTATCCGAATTGAGAGCTTGCAGTTGAGCTTAAAAGTAACTGCTGCAACGGCCCAGAAGTCAATTAATAAAATAGAAAGGTATTGCTGTTATATTTTAAACACGGCCTATAATTATTGGTATTTCTACTATTTTATGTAAATAAGTAGTTGAACGTCATCTATTAGACACTTTACAATATGCCAGTTTGTGTGATTCGAATATACGTTATCTAGAAAAAGATAACATTCTTTCTCAAAATAAGATCTGAGTATAAAAGAGAAATTATAAGCATTAATTATAATTTTCTTGTGATATTTTAATACTCTAAGCAGTAATACAATAATGTCAATCATTAAACAAAATGTTTATTGAAACACTACAGCTTAGAAAGATCAGAATCACACACAACAAAATGAGGTATCAGCATCATGGAAAGCTAGAAAGTTCTCTTCCTTTTCAATTCTCAAATCACTACCTTTTCCATAAAACCTTACTCGTATTTAGAAGTGAAATCTAGTTATTAAGTAGGACAAAGGCATATAGTTTAAAAATTTTTTAAATCATTATAGAAGTATGTTTTGAGATGAAAAAAACATATTGCACATAAAGAATAAAATGTGATATTAAAGAAAAAAAAGGTTATCTTGAAATCAAGTGAAAATCTTAAAGAGCTTTTATGAACTCTTAAAGGCTTAATTTATTAGCCATCTTTTGTCCAATAAACCTGTATTGACATTGAATACGAACTCAAAGAACTTAGCTTCCATCGAAACAGAAGTGGGTTAGGCTCCATCTAGAAGAATATATGAAATTATTCCATTACGGCAGCACCGTGATGTGCTCGAACATGCCCCACCTTGGGCATCAGATAGGAGATCGTGTGCCATGTTTCACTCTTCGGTTGAGGGCATTACCTGCCCTTCTGGAGCCTTAGTCTCTTCATCTATGAATAAGGATGATAACATATTTTTCGCAGGGCCATCAGGGTGATGAGAGAGCATCTGGTTCACTGAGGGGCTCGAGATAAGTAGTATTAATAGCAGCAATAGAATGTGTCGCTTAAAAGCCCAAATTAGTCTGCAGTGGTTTAAATTCCACTTACTAGCTGTTTGACCTCGAGCAAATGGCTTATATTTTCTGATTCTCAATAACCTCATCTATAAAATGCAGTTAGTAATAGTACCTATATCTTAAGGTAATACGGGCATTAAATAAAATAGTGTGTATTGAGTGCTTCAAACTTGGCCATAATGGTGCTCAGTAAACAAATGTTAGTTGTTTGTATTGTAATTATGTCTGTGTTAATGGTCTCTTTCCTCAGATATTGAAATGATACTAATAATTTGGCTCCTCACATGTTTTTGTGATAAATTAAAATCAAAGGTGTTTTTTTTTTTTTAAAGATTTTATTTATTCATTCGACAGAGAGAGAGAGACAGCCAACAAGAAAGGGAACACAAGCAGGGGGAGTGGGAGAGGAAGAAGCAGGCTCCCAGCGGAGGAGCCTGACGTGGGGCTCGATCCCAGGACCCTGGGATCACGCCCTGAGCCGAAGGCAGATGCTCAACGACTGAGCCACCCAGGCGCCCCTAAAATTAAAGGTTTTGTTTACAGATTCATAAATAGACTACTTAAACGAACACAGTCCATTCTGTAACAGAAAAAGTAAGCTTTTTAGATACTGATCATTCTATCAGCGTTTTTAATCAAATACCTTCATGAAATATAATTGAGCGTTACTGCAGTATGTCTTGGCAAACCTCAGAGTATTCTTGTTCCAAATCAAAGGTGCTTTGCCAACTAAGTTTAATTATTTCATACAGCCAATCACCATGTGGCACCAGTAATAGCAGGAAACGATGTCGACACAAAATCTGATATTTTGAAGCCCAGTCTTGTTTCTTTCAGAATTTCCAGCAGGGGGACATATTTATGGACTGACTGCAACACGTGGGCAGATCTTGTTTGTCCTACAATCTGCTTATTATTAAATTGCTTCACCACATCCCAAGCTTAGGTTTTGCATTAAAATCCAGATTTCCAGTTTCTCTCAAAAAAGCAGGACTGTGAGGGTGGGCTGGTTTTCCTGAAGTTAAGTGATGGTTGAGTGGCCATGGTTCCTTTGGGAGAGGTCTCAATTCTCCACTTCACCCTGTCCACCCTTGCTCCTTCTCAGAGTATATTGATCCAGATTCACCTATTTTAAGCGAGGTGCCTGGTCCCTAAGGCATTTTAGATTTTTTTAGCATAAGAACTCAAATTAGAAATCATGCAAAATTCACTAGCTGAATCCAACATTACCTATAGCACTCTGGGCCCACGGCAATTTGTAATTTCATTACTTTTCTTCCAGTATCTTCGTAGTACGTTCAGCTTAATTACTCATGAAAAGTGTTAGAGATGACTTCTCAACAGACTTGAAAATAAAATACCTTTTCTCTTCCATTGCATGCAGTTTTTCTCCTGGCTCGATGGAGAAGAAATTAAGTCCCCAGTTAGGAACTGAACACAGACTGTGAACAGCACAGAGCTCTGAGGTCTGGCTTGTGGAATTGTGACAGCCTGCCCAGGAGAGCACCCGTGGCCACAACAAAGGTGATGGTTTTTCTGTTTTTCCTACCCCACCGCACCACACACTTTATGCCAAATATTCAGAGGTGACACTATGTGAATTCTGACTGGTGACTCTCAGGAAATCTAACTGATAGCTTCTCTGGTAGTGATGAGGCTGGACACATGAAACCTTGCCAAGAATATGCACATATTTCTACAATTACATGTATTTCCTTCATAGTTTTAAAAAAATATTTTAGGCCGAGTTATAATTACAGTGATAAAGTAAGTAACGTGACATTTAAATAATACTCTTAAACTTCTCCACATTCATTTCTAAATACCTAGATCTGCATTTATTTGGTGATATTATTCACCAGAACTTTTAAAAGGAGGAAATATAGACTGTAAGAAGCTAAGTACTTTCAAGTTCCAGTTATTTCTTCATGTCAGCACCATCAAATCTCATTTGCAACATGGTGGATTTAACTAATCTATTCATTAACTAACTAACCAACTAACTACACAAATAAAGGAACAATAGGAAAGTAGAAACTTCTGAGCTTCTTGCTATGGTTAAATCTCAATCTTTAGGGCCATCAGTAAAGAACATACTTTTGGTTGTTTTGTCCAGATGTAGGAATGAGTGGCTGAGGACATGCGAGTGTGTTTGGTGCAGTGAAGTGGAATCTGGAGTGCTTCCAATGGCTTTGGATGGAATAGACGTTTTCCTTGTCTTGTACTTGGGATTGTGGCCTCTTCCTTATTTGCGAAGGGCTCTAATCATCAAGGCAAATTTTCCGGCCCATACTACAAAATATGTTAAATAGCTCATTACCTCTTTAAATGTAGACATTTGATCGTATGCAAACTTGAATTATCAAAATTTTAAAACACCCACAAGCATTAAGAAAAACAATTTCAGTTAAAAATAGGGTTTCAACCATCATTTGTTTGCTATGCCTTATTTATAGGTGTTCTTATTTAACTCTATAGAACACTTTGCATTTAACAAAAAGTTTAAAATAAGTATTTGCATGAGGAAATTTCCTTGCAGGACAATACACTAAATTTTCATATGATGTCTAGCTACATATTTTTTTAATGCTTTGTTCATTTCCTGTCACAAGATGTTAACCTCGAAGAAACATTTGGTATCACTGAAATAAAAGATTTTTTAAATATTATTTTCAAACCACAGAAATTGTTTTTCGATACATGTTCCAGTTGAATCCCACTGCTAGAATATGACATGACAGATAGCAACCCAGAAAAATAATCTTGATGTGAGAAAAAGACTTAAGAAAAGTTTTAATATCCAGTCAAGAGTTTGTATCTTTAAGCTTATATGTAGTTCTAGGTCTCTAATTTCTATTCCCAAATTTAATATAGATAGTTCTTTCAATGAAACATTATGGGTCAGGCTAATTTCTGAATTAGAAAGAAAAACAATGAAACACATGAAAAGTATTTGTAAATGGGATTATTCCTCCAGGTGGAGGCTTTTGTGAACAAATAAAGAGTTATATGGGTTCCCAGACTCTAGATTTGGGAGGGGTTTGAAAATCATATAGTACAATTTCACAATGAGGAGATAGCTCTCTGCATCATTACCCTACCCCAGTGTGTTGCTTTCTGACACCTTCCTGTAATGAGAAGCTCCTTTATTTTTGAGGAAACTTGTTTCAGATGGACTGTTCCAGGTCTATTTTAGGGTAAGCCAAAGTTCCCTTTCTCTGACTTCCTAGGTCTTTCTTCAAAACTGTCTCACAAGGCAGGTGGAGCAAAAAGGTTTTCAGAGCCATTGATCATAGCCATGATTATAAGAAGCTAATGTGGTGTTTCACACACGATATATACTCAATAGTTACTCAATATACTCAATATATCAAATAGATATATACTCAAAAGTGAGCATTGATACATGGATTAGATTCTTCTATATCTGGGAGTTATGTGTCTTAGGGTAACGATAATTGCGTCATCTGCCCCTCCCCCACTCCCACTCAACGAAGAGACAGAAGGCAGCAATCATAGAGAATGTCAAGTCCACATCCAACCACTTCCCTTTGCTTCAAAATCTAGTCCCACTCCCTCGTTACCCCATACAGTCAGGCCCAACATAGTTTTCTTTTGGGTGAGGTCAGACCTAGGTTTGCTCCACTCAGCGATGAAAGGAGAAATAAAGCATGTGCCATTCTGTCTTCTCATCCCTGAAAGCGACATTGAGGCCACAGGAGTTGTCTGAGCCCTGGACAGCCCTGTTCAGGACTTACTAAAGTGGCCATGCTCCTGTTTTGTGTTGCTTTGTTCTTTGTCTCATCAGGATGTCCTCAGGTCATTATTTATTTTAGTGAACATTTCTAGAATGTCTATTAGATGTCAGCCATTTCAGTAGGTCCTGGAAATGCAAAGATGAATATGACATATACTCTGCCCTGACGTTGCTTGTAGTCTATTGAAAAAGACAGACATGAGGACAAATCTTTCCAATTAAAAGAGCCCCAAAGAGACACCAGTATATTGGGCTGTACAGAGCAGCAAATAACTATGAGAGGTGGGATTACGTGAAGGAAGGGTTCACAGGCTAGTTGAAGCGTTAGTAGAGCAACGTGAGTACAGTTGCAGGGCTGTGCGAAGGAGCTGCGTTGTCAGAAGTCTGCTGGTATTTAAGGATAGTGTGCTGGAGGAGTAGCAAGCCATCTGCATGGTTGAAACACAGAGCCTGATTGAAAAACAAGGCAGGGATGATGGAAATTAGATGAGATTCAAAAGATAGTTTAGGGTTATTAACACAATGTGATTGCTTCCATTAGCAACAAGATATTTTATCCAGACTGTAAATGCACTTTAGGAAAAATAAAATGAATTAATCAAAAAGGCCTGTTGAATTTGCTTCTTTCCATGAATATACTTTTGCCCAAGCAAGTTTTTATTTACATGTGAAGGAGGGACAAGGCCGGAAGATTAACTTATTGGTAACACACGTTTTATACAAATTTTAGTTGAATAAATAAACTTTGAGGTGTTTTTTAATAATAACAAAAATTTTAAAACTCTTCATTATCGATAGGGTGTTGGCAAGATGAATTTCGGATTATCCATATTTTGGAATACTATGGATTCAGTAACATGAGGTTGTAGAATATTGGATTATATGTAATCAATAGTTATTATAGAGATTGTTAGGAGAATAAAAGCAGGTTTCAAAATGCACAATAAGTTCCCAATTTTGAAAAAATACACATCAATATATATAGAAACATATATTGAAATATATATAAAAATATTAGTGGTGGTCATTTCAAGGTGGTAGGATTAGAGATAATCTGAACTTTCTTCTCTTTGGCAAACCTGTTTAATTTTTTTCTACAATAAATATGTACTGTTTATATAAAAAAGAATAATGGTTAACACTCGATGGGGGAAAAGGCCAAACTGTAGTTGTAACAAGCACCCTTTTCAAATACTCATTCCCAGGTCAGCCTCCATATATAGATGGAGCAGTAGAATAATGCCAACACGTGTCAAGTAGTCCCTAGACCCAGTAACCACTAGGGTCGTCTCCATGATTGTATCACTGACTGTGACTCAGCCCATAGAATAGCTGAGCCATTCTGTTCTGAAAGTGTTTCTCTAGTTGGATGAATTTCTCTGACAAAACAAAAATTGGTTGATATTCATTATAACCTTTCTACCACTTACAACATATATATAGTTTTAGATGTAACACTCTTCCCCTAAATTTGCTTTGAAAATTCTATAAGTGAATTAATATATAAAGCATTTATCATCATGACAATTGCCTCAGTTGCCTAGGGTACCCTTCCATCATCTATGCTTTTACTTGGAAAAGCTGGGCAAATATTTTTCTGCCTCACTTTACCTGATTTGTTTACCTTACCTTTATCTAGGCTGAAAAATTTTACAACTTCCACTTGGCAAATAACCCAAATAAATGGCCAGAAATGCAACTACTTCATTATATAAATGCAAAATTCTGCTTTATATTGGCTTTGAAATGTTACTAATCAAAAGATTTCCCATTTTCAATAGGTTTAAAAACAAAATTATTTAATATCTACTTCGATCTACTTCATATATATGATTCTTTATCTTTTATTCGTGTCTTGAAAATGAGCGTCCACATTCAATGATAGCCAGGAGGATTACAATGTTATGTCACTTCTGAGCAAGGAATTCATTTTTGGACATTTATCAAAAAGACAGCCATAAATCATCATTGTATTCCTTTGTAAGCAAAAAGTAGAAGCAATACACAGTTTGTACACCAGAGTTTCATCTTCTCTTCATGTTGTGGCAGATTAATACCAGCTTAGCCCAAACATCCAAAGTTATGCTGTTGGCAATGTAGCCATCTGTTTTTAATGAATATCTGGGGTCCATTTTTCAGTTAAGCTTCTCTTATTGTGTGTGTATGTTGTTTTTTCACAGCTATCTGCATAATTGCTTAAAGATTTTACTACAAAATTAATATCCTTGCTGTGAACAAGGGAACAGGGCAAAAACCAGGATGACAGAGCCTGAGATGAGGTGAAAAGCAAATCCAATTTTTCCTTGCACCATAGAAACCTCGTCAGGACTAGCTTTATCTGGTAATCCACATTTAAACTTTAACCTGTAGGGGGGCTCTTTGTGTTAGATAATGTAAGCATAAAAGGAGGCTGAATCACTAATCAGATTAATCATATTTTGTAAGACTCAAAAGCTTCATTAAAAGGACCTGGTATCCAAGTTACACATTTTTGTTGTTGTTATTGGCAGAGGGGGCCTTTGTCATTAAAAAAAAAAAAAACAAAAAAACAATGATATGGAAATGCTCAAATGTCTGTAACTTTTAATGAACCTGTAACAGACAAGACCAAAGAACAATGTGATACCCTAACTCATAAAATTACAACTTCACAAAATCAGCACGTGTAATATCTCATTGTCTTCACATTTACATGTGAGAAGGCAGTATTGGATAAAGGTCGTAGTTGCTACTACAGCTTTTCTCTTATTTTGAGCAGTAGTCTTCTTTTAGAAGACTAATTTGTACTCTCTGCGTCTAGAAACTGTATATTACATATACATGCTATTATAAGTGTAATTTATATAATATGTACAAAGACTACCAACTGATGATTTTTTTTCTAAGTCATTTTGCAAAGCATTATAAAATTGATTGTTCAATTAAAGAGAAGAATATATGATGGAAATGGGACCCTTTTCAAGGATAAAGTGAAAAGGGAAAATCTTTTTTTTTTTTTTAATTTTATTTATTTATTTGACAGAGACAGCCAGCGAGAGAGGGAACACAAGCAGGGGGAGTGGGAGAGGAAGAAGCAGTCTCCCAGCAGAGGAGCCCGATGTGGGACTCGATCCCGGAACGCCGGGATCACGCCCTGAGCCGAAGGCAGACGCTTTAACGACTGCGCTACCCAGGCGCCCAAGGGAAAATCTTTTTAGGTCCAGCATTTCATAAAATGTGATGTAGGGAAATACATTCACAAACTTCTTTTGTTTGTTGGGAAAAAAAAAAAAAAGGAAGGAAGAAAAATATGTCACCAAACTAAATCTTTGCAAGCAAAGCAAATCTTTCAAAAAAGAAGCAAATGAATTCTGTGGTTGACAGTCTGTAGCATGACTAGGTAATTGTGGAAAAATGCAATTGCATGTGTAACTTTATGCACACCAAAATCTCCTCTTTGAAAACTCAGCCCTTATACTTTAAATCAACAAATAGTTTTCAGCATATGGTCGGTTACACAAATGCTTCCTAACAAAACTGCTCCAATAATAATCTTGGTGAAAGAGCATGCCGAGTAATAGCTATCGAAAATTGGTTCATGCTACCTTGTGAAGGATACCATCTAATTCCGATGTCTAATTGGGAGTATAAAGACATTACATCGGTTTGTTTTTCTCAGCACAACATACATCATCGTCAGGAAAGATCAATTTCTCAGATTATATATTCACGTCTGTGGAGCTCTACGTCTTAAAATCAACTCTACAAAACTGCTAATCAAAATGCACAAGTCTTTATAACAAGTCATTTCAGATGAGGAAACTCAACCAAATGAAATGACAGTATGTTAGCAGCAACAACACCCAACAAGACACAAAAGCAACATAAACAACTTTCTTAGCATGTGATGAGACTACAGCACTATTTAAATTATTGAATACTTAAAATTGTATTGCACAAGATTAAAGCCTTCCAACAAATTTGCAGTTTGAATATCAGAAATAATAGCTCCCGAATGAACCATTGGTAAGTCTGATGCATGATCTCTCAGCGGTATACAAGGATAACTGACGATACCCAGAATGTCTAAATCGAGAATTTCTGCACTTCTAAATATACGTATCTATTATTTATTGTTATGGTAATAAAAGTATACCTCTAACCTATCCCGAATATTTCAACAGTGTATCTCGGTGTGAAATATAAATACCACCTTTAGAAGTGGAGACATGAGCTCTTTGTGGAAATAGAATTTGCATGGATTGTTTTACTTTTATCCCAACAGAGTGAAATATTTAACCTAGCCACCCTAAAAAACACAGCTTTATAAATTTTATTTTAGATTTTTTTAATGCCTTTTACCTAGGGTTTTAGATTATGGAGATCTTCACTACCGCGTTAATTCCCACAAAGTCGACTCTTTCATTGTTTCAGCACTTGTTCTACACACGTATTGTGACCGTCGTCCAAAACAAACAGAAACCACGCACACACATCAAAAAAAGTAAAGAAGGCAACACTAAATCCGCATCCTTTTAAAGAGCTAACATCAAAGCTCATGAGCAGCTTTAACCTCTGATGTGCTGAAGCCGGTGAGAGGCAGAGGATGTGGGCCGGTGACTATTCATCAGGATATTGGGCCTCTGGTTTTTCTAGAGCATCAGACCAGCTCCGTAGTTCGTGCAAGTCATGTCAGGGTCCTGATCGGCACTATAAATCTATAAAGTGAGGAAAGCGAGCTAAGCTCTCTGTAAGGCCACTTATAGCTTGAATACTCAGTGATGGTCAATATATAGGTGATATTCAAAGGAAAGGCCTTTCCCTTTATGCACATATAATTATTTAGAGGTTTCTAGAGTAATGCAGGCAAAAATATAATCGGCACAACCTCAGTTTCAGCCTGTTGAATTGTGTGGCCATCTCTACGACACAAAGAAAATCAAGACGTGCATGGACCTAGTGGATGCAGATAATATAGACAGTAATCAGAATCATTTGCCTCCCATAAGCCTCAGGCTAGTCTCCAGTTGGCAATTTTGCCTAAACCAGACATTTATATAAATGATTTTTTTTTCTTTCTGTCCTGAATAAATTGTGACGATCGTTACCTTGTGTCACCATATCAACTCAGTCATAGATATAGGAGGCAGGAGATCAACTCTTGGATGATTATAGTTCTTGGGCCTCTCCAGTATGGAAAACATTTAGCAGGCTACAAAGAATGAATAGAAATACAGACCGTGCTTTATTTTCAGATCTTTCTTGATGCAATTCTCAAGGCCACCTTTCAGGTAAGACAATTTTTTTTCTCCTTACGGAGGTAAAAATCTTCACAATGCTTTAAATAAAAATAAAACAAACACAAAACAAAACAACAAAAAACCTTACATGACTGCTTCTAGGGGAAAAATTCCCCTTTGGAATCGAGAGCAGCTGTGGAGACATCTGTGGGCTGAACAGAGTCCTAAAAGAACAATTGCGCATACATCTGTGGAGATAAAACAAGTGATGGATAAATGCGAATTAAGAGCTCACATTCTGTAGATACTATTATAAATGTATAAGAATGAAATGAGACTCGTAAAGCATCTTTTTTGCTTCACCATCAACTATGGTGAACAAAGATGCAACCATAAAAGAACAAAATAAGGGCCGGATGAAGAAGGGTCAGCTGGAGGGGCTCAGAGCTGCTCAGTGTTTTCTTTCTGCAGGGTAGACTGAGGGCACGTCACCTTCTTGCAGTGAATACCACGTATCTTCATGTGACCATCTGTACTGAGAGAAATTTCGGTAGTGTCCAGCATAACACCCGTACCTTAGGCCACGATGCATTCATTCCTCCATAACCTAGAATATTTTTGCAAGCTTCACAATGTAGTTTTGTGAAATTGGAAGTGGACTACAAATAATAAAATACAGTAAGACACTAAAACAATCAAATGTTTTGTAAAATGACATTTAAAAAACCTTTAAATGTCATCGATTTCTATCTTAAATTCCAAAAAATATTTTCAAGTGCAGAGGCAGCAAAGAAACTTGGCCCAAATCACATGGATTGCCACAGAACTTGGACAAGGACCTAAGTTGTGTGGCTTTCAGTCTGAAGTTCTTTACATTATACTGCGAGTTAGTTATCTTGGAAATATTTGGCAAGTTTTTAAAAATAACATTATGTCTTTAAACATAATTTGAATGCCAATTAAATTAGAAACACCTTGAGATCAGTATGCATATATGAGTAGTCATGTCAAACCTTAATATTCTGATTATTTTCGAGGCTATTTAAATTGTTCCAGATCACAGGAAAAGATGGGAATTTTCCTGAAACTTAATAGTACCTTCAAATTCCTTTTGCCAAAAACTAAACAAGATATGACACAAAGACAAAGAACATAAATCAGTCACACTTATGCTTGAGGTTACAAAATCCTTCCACAAACCATTAGCAAATCAAATTGAGCAATATATGCATACCATAACCAAGAAAGTTTTATTTCAAGAAATTGGAAAAAGAATTCCAACAATTGAAAGAAAAATTGACGTGGTCTTTGTAGATGAAGGTGATAAAATTTAATCTTCATTTCTTTTCAGAATTATTGAAAAACCAAAAGCCAAAGATATTTCTCTCACATAATAAAGACTATCTTAAGACAACAGACAACGTAAGTTTTTAATTGTGAAATTCTGGAGTCACTTCTATTATTCAACAATTACAAACATTTACTTAATCGCTATAAAATATGACCACATTATAGGTATAATTATTTCAAAGGAAGATGATAAAAACAGAACAAGTTATATATCATATGCTTTGTACTTGGAAAGCCCAAGATAATCACCTGAATCAATTGAAATATTATGAGCAATTACATAATAAGGAAAAGAGTCACAGAAGTAATCAAGAATCAATAGCTCAATGACAATTTAGATTTAGAACTGTCAGGGGAAGAAAAAAATAACAAAGAAAAGTGTGATATATAGAAAACCAATTAACTGCGGTACTAACCGAAATATAGAAAATTGAAAGCTTTACTAAGATAGTAAATGAAAACTCAAATACATGTAAAGTCTTATTATGGTCCTGGATTAAAGGATTTAATAACATAAAGAGATGCATTTTCCCAGAGTTAATCTATAAGTTTGTATAAGTTATTCACTATGCCCAAGGGATTTTTCTTCAGAATTTTGCAAAATGGTTCTTTGAGGCACAATAGCAGAAAATACGAGAATTGCAAAAACATCATTGAAAGAATACTGAGAGAGCTGGCTATATAAAATACTAACTTACATTCTAAAAATACACTACTTAAAATGGTAAGATACTGACATAAGCATCAATGTAGCAGAAAAGTCAGAAACATGCCCAAGGCCGTGTATTAAATACATGATAAAGGAAGTATCTCCGGTCAGAAAAGTAACAAAATTTTTAATAAATGGTATTGATATAGTTTATTACAGTTTATAATAAAATTAATTCCTGATGAATTAAACATATAAAGTTACAAATGAGCTCATAAAAGCACTATGAGGTCAACACATAAATTTGGATTGGGGATGACTTTCTAAGTATGCAACCAAAAATAGAACTATAAAAGCAAAATTTAATAGAACTGACTCCTTTTCACCACTATATTGCTATTTTCCCAGCTAAGGTCTCCCATATAAGTTTCAACATGGGTGTTCTTAAACCTTGGAAGCAGACAAATTAGGAAAAGGGCACTCGATACTTGTGACCTTGAGAGAAAAACAATAAGAAAGTGGGAGAAATGTTCAGAAAAGGGAGTAGTAGTTTTCCAGTGAAAATATTTCTTAATTTGTTGTGCCTATGGAATGTAAAGGCAATATAAAATGACAAATAGCTAGTATAATAATTATAAGGATTATTATTTTAAATAATCATCAATATCATTATATTATTTCTTCTATGCATGTGTTCCACTCATAGAATTTAGAATTTAGACTCAGTACTTTCATTCAACTGCATTATAAGTAGAATTGAGTTTTTAAAGTGATCTGCAAACCTAACCACTCTGCTAAACATATGCATTTGTAGGAAAATACATTTTAACTTCCAAGTGACTGACTTTTAAATAGACCTTTGAAATACAAACTATTAATAAAGCATGGGATACTAATACATTTTTCCATTTATATAGATATTATATATACACACTACACATATGTTACTATGTTACTTTTTGAGGGTTCTTTTTATTTTAGCATTGTCATTTCATACAAAAGCAACAGAAAATAATAGCAAGAGTTTACAATGGAATATTTGAACAGAAAATCTGTATACATTATCATTTACAGCAATTTTACATGGTAAATTAACTGATCATAAAAAAATTCTCTCTAAATCCCTCTGCTCTCTTATTTCATAGGATTTTATGGGTAAAAGACCTACCTATCACTATTTATAAGTGCCAAATTAAGACTGTATAACTTACATAAAATCCATTCACTTAACAGGTCAGTATCTTTGAAAATTCAGTGCTTTGTATGAAGAAAAAAAAACCCTAACCTTCACATAGTGACAAAAAGGCCAAAAATTAAGTTTCCACAAGGATATTAAAGGTATCCAATTCTGAGAATATTTAATCAGATACCAATCAAGAAAGCTGATGCTAGATTGGTGCTATGAACATACAGTTAAACCCAAACCAATTCTCTGAAAAATGACAACTTAATGTCTAAAATGCTTGTGAAAAAAACCGTTAAAGTACTTGTCAGGTTTACATGGTGTCTGGTAGGGATTACCCAATTAAGTTTGTTGAAAGCTTCAAGTTCAATTGTGTGTGTATACTCACATACATATGTACACATAAATGTGTATATTTGTGTGTATATATGTTCAGTCATTTATATACACACATATAATATACTATCATCACATCATTATATAACATAATAATATATATAACAATAAATAATTCTACATAATATAAATGAAGTTTGACGAGCTGAATTTTGAAATTGTTGGGAACTGATGACTCTTTTTTCCCTTCCATTTCCTCCCCCTGTAGCCAGAATGTTGATAATTGGTATCCTATGCCTGCCCCATCATTATATTTTGGGAGCAGAGTACTTGTCCCTTGAGTTTCACAGGTTTACACAGATGGAGAATTGTTTCTTAAATGGGTTATACATACCCAAAGCCTCATCCACACTAATCCTTGAGGTTAAAAGATAGAATGCCAGAGGCATAATAATGTGCCCCCAAAGATATCCATGTCCTAACCCCCAGAACCTATGAGTATGTTAGAATATATGGCAAAGGGGAATTGATGTTGCAAATGGAATTAAGTTTCTAAGATCAGCTGACCTTGAAAGATGGCTTGATATAATTATAAGCTCCTTATAGGTGGAATAGGGAGACAGAAGAGAGACAACCGGTGATACGGAACTATGAATAGACTTGGCCCAATGTTGCTGGCTTTGATGATGGAGAAAGAAGGCCAGAAGCCAAAGAATATGGATGGTCTTGAGGAACTGGAAGAAGCAGGGAAAGGATTCTTCCCCATAGCCTTTAGCAAAAAGCACAGGCCTACATGATTTGCTTTGACTTCAGTGAGACCAGGGGGGCTTCCGACCTCCAGAACTATAAAACAATACATTTGTGTTGTTTTAATCCATGAAGTTTGTGATGATTTGTTACAGTCACAATAGGAAACTAATAGAGATTTAAATATATTTCAAAAATTTAGTGTCTCTTAGACACAATGCTGACCTTAGGAGATGACCTTTAGAAAAAGGACCATGCTGCTTCATTATCCAATGGAAATTCTTAGCTACTATTTTTTAACTCTCAGTGGAAATCTTTGGGCATAATTATTTTTATTTTCTGGATGTTGTGGAGTTTCAGAGTTTGCACATTTAAAACAGAGTATAAGTTTACTGTATGATATATCCATACAAAAGTTAACATTTCCATTTACTTAGGTTTGGCTTTCCCAGGTGTGAGGATTTTGATTTACATCCTTCATTAATTCAACAAATATTGATTGAGCACTCAGTCTATGCCAGGCACTATTCTGGGAGTTGAGAAGAAAGCATTGAATAAGAAAGGTGAGTTCCTTGATTTCATGGACCACACATCCTAATCAGGGAAGAAAGGAAGTAATCCAATAACTGAAAAAACAAGATTATTGGATTATGATGAATGTTAAAATATGACATGATTGCATCATGGGATGGGTGGCTAAGAAAGACCTCTGAAAAGTGACATTCAAGCTGAGAGCTAAATGACAAAGACCCAAGGGTGAGAAAATCTGGGTGAAATCATTACAGAAACAGGAAACAGCGAGTGAAAAGGCTTTAAGCTAGTGTTCCAAAAGCCAAGAGAAAAAAAGGGAGCAGTATAAACTGTGTTGTATTTTCCCGAGAATTCCAGAAAGAAAAGAAAAGGAACTATTGAAATTGGCAAAGGGAAGCTGTTAGAAGGTCTTATCAGAGTGGGCAGAGGGGAGACGTTAGAGAGAAGAGGTGGAGAAATCAGCTGTGGGCAATATTTTCAATACATTTTGCTATAAAATGGACAGAGAAATCAGATAATAACTGCAGGGTGATATGAGGTCAGACATGGTCTTTGTTTTCTGTTTTATAAGAAATACTAGAACATTTTGTACACTGAAGGAATGATCTGTGAAGGGGGACAGCGATGATACAGAAAGAAGTGAGAACATCAGAACAAAGTCCCTGAGTGGGCAAGAGAAGACGGTCTAGAAGTTCCGTGGAGAACTTGGTTTTTGATCGGAGCAGACAAAGACTCCAGAGTAATAGGAGGGAAGGTCAAGGGAAGGCTCAGATGCTAATATGTCACCTGGAATTCCTTAGTAGGAAGAAGAGCAAGTTCATCTTTCATTGCTTCTATTTTCTCAAGCACATGAGACATATTTGTTGCATAACAGAAGAGATGGTATAGAAAATTTGAGACAAGGAGAGGATAACTTGAAAAGTTTGCTGACTTTTGGTGACTCAGCAGGTGTAGGCATGCATCTCTAATATACTTGAGTGGTTATCTTTACTCAAAACTCATGAGGACAAAAAATTTGTCAAGAAAAAAACAAGTCCTTTCTGCAAAAAGAATGAACTGTAATATAGCATTCTTATACTCCCTCTCTCTCTCTCTCTTTGTGTATATACACATTTACTGTATGAACACATACAAAATATATTCAGTGAATATTAATGCACTTTGACAATGTGAGGGAGGTTATCAGCCACATTAACAAGAAGAGCCTTTCTTAATTGGGGCCCAAACTTAAAATAGCTCTTTATCTTGGGTAGCAGCATAACCCTTCCCATGCAACATCATTAACACCCAGGCAATTATCGATTCAGATACTGAGTTTGAATCATTTCACAAGACACCACGAGAAACAGAATAAATAAATTATCCATCGCTCACTGTGGGCAATAATCAACACCAAACTTCTGTGTCTTCCGTTTGAACATGGGCTGCCTTTCTACCTCCACATTTCCCAAGGGACATCTTCAGGGAAACCAAAACACATATGAAGAAAAAAAGGCTTTTTGCATAATCCTTATGTCCTCTCTTTGCCAGCATGAAGACAGTGACAGTAGCATCAGTGTTCAGATTCACTGAGAAACCACAGGCTTGTTCTGGGTAGCCTATTTGCGCGAACAGCGTCTCTCCTGTCCTTGGTCACACTCCAAGCTTGGCTACCTCAGCTTTTCCGCTTCTCCGGATCCATGGCTCAAAATTTGCACCTCTCTTGGTCTGAAAGAACTACAACGTGCCCAAAACACTCCATTTGTTAATGGAGCTATAGTAATGATCTTCTCAGAATCATGCAAACTATCCTGACTTAAAGTTAATAGCTGAAAATATAAAAAGAAACTAATCAGATACTGAATCCAGAGTTGGTCCTGAGTAGGGATAAAACTGTCGTTCAATCAGGGCTGGCAGAGCCAACAGCAGCCCAGGGGAGGTTGGTGTGAAAAGACACCCATTTCGTGTCTTATATTGAATTTCTAGCGCAAGATACAGAGTAAGAGATGGTAAGTCAGGGTTAGAGCCCGTTGATAAAAATATGCATAAATTAGATTGCATCAAAGTAGGCATCGAAGACAGACTGGCAGAACTTTGCTCTATCATTTAATCCACAGACTTTAGATTTCTCTCTCATTCTATGTTTCTATGTTTCCCAAGAGAGGGAAGAGCTTGGAGAGATATCCTGTGCCAGGCCAGGCATGAGGAGACAGGGCCAGAAACAAAATTAGATTACTGCTTTAAGTGATAACCCACCAGCCACATCAGCCTGCCTCGACTCAGCGTCAGTGTAAAAAGAGGGTGGGAAGTTTGATTCCACTAAGAAAAGATAGTGACAAACCAAAGCAAAGTATAAGTCTAAACAGGCATCAGGGAAAGAATAATGATTGCAAATGTCAGGAACATGGGCTTATACTTAACTGAAACATTATAACTACCAAAAAAAAGGAGTCACTGTAGGGATGACATTTTCTATAAAATAGTTGCTACTAGTTGATTCTGTAGCACAAAACCGTAAAGTCTATTTGGTGAGCCTTTGGCTTTTTAAGCTCATAGAAGCAGTATGGCTGCAATGCCTCACTAAAGAAAATGCAAACCTTGTGGAGAAAGAGAGAAAGGGCTGCTTACTTTGAAGTGAAGATTATTAGTGACATTATTGGTAGCTTCATTAAGAAGCTTGTTGCTGACTGCGTTAATAAATTGGCACAATTTCAATTCAGAATGACAGTGCTCGAGGGAAGGTCTCCCTCTCTCATTCTCTCTCTCTCTCTCCCCCCTCCTTTTTCTTCTTTCTTCTTTGTCTATAAGATATGACATAGCATACATGGGAAAACGCTTGATGTCACTCATGTGGGGAGCAAACGCAGAAACTCAACATCTCAAAGCCAATCTTAGAGACTTTGTTCAGAAACGGAATAGATTGAAATGACCTCTCACAACAGATTGTGTCAGAGGAAAAGGGAAAGAGGCCATTCCTATAAGACAGCAAAATACGATGAAGTGACAGAACCGGGGGCCTTAACAGTTCACGTATGTCACCGACACATTGGAAGAGTGGAGGCATTTGTACAGATCAAGTAAACCGGCGGGAAATCAAATTAATCAAGTCAATCAAATTAATTTCAACCACCGAAGATTCAGGGTAAAAAAAAGTGTTTTAAAATGAAGACTCAATCAGACTACAAATTTAAAATAACCTATTACAATCATCCATTATTCTGCCACAACATGTGGCTTTTCTGGAAAACTTTTGTGCGGGTTTTATGAAACCATTTCCTGGGTTACCGGCAAATAAAATTGTGTCTCCTTGCGACAGCATTGTCTCTTCCTGCCCCCTTTTGAAACCCGTACCTGCGGTCACACGGTATGATCATATCATTAAGGCATTATATAGTCTATGGCAGAATCGTCGAGATTCTACTTACTTGCATTTTTAGTTGACATAAAATGTCATTTTCACTTGCGTAAGAGTAGTGCTAAAATTGCATTCATCAGAACTGAAAGCTGGCTAATCTGGTTTGAAATTAACTACAGAATCAAAAAGCTCAGAACTGAATAGAAACTCAAAAACTATTTAGTCCAAAGACATTACAGAGAAGAAGACTGTGGCTCAGAGAAATGCGAAGCGTTACCCAGTAGCCATAGGTATTTAGCGTTGAGTGGAATAGATTGCACTCAGATCTCCTCAGTGTTATCCGGTGATGCACGGGAAAGACTTTTCTCAGGAACAGAATATTGGTCTAAAGGAGCCACTTTAATCATTTTATTAAAGTTGAAATAGTCACTTAAAGTGTTAGTAATAAGAATGGTTAAAACGCACATGTACTATGCTCCATGAATTCGTTGTGAAGATTTGAATTTATAAAATTATACAGGGGTGAATGAAAGAAATATAGTAGTCTCAAATTCTAAACAGATAAATCACAGGTTCTCTGGGGTTTTTTCTTTTTCCTTCCTTTCTTCCTTTCTCACTTTGTCCCTTTCTTCTTCGCCTTTGCCTCCACTTCCTCCTTCTCCCCACATTCTCGTTCTTATTCTTGCCCTTGTTTTGGTATTATGGTGGCTTGTAAGTGTCCATCAATTCTTTGACACTCTTCCCTTTTAGGATGGGGTCTAATTTCTCAGTGGGCCAGACTTTATTACTCTCTTCTAGTGAATAAAACGTGGGGGAGGCAAACATATATCACTTCTGACAGCAGGTCATAAAAGGCACTGCAATCTCTCCCTTCTTTAATTTGTTGGATCACTTGCTTTGGAAGAAGCCAGTGGCCATAGCAGGAGGATACTCAAGCAGCCCTCTGTGGAGCCCTGTAGTGAGGCTCTGAGGCCACCTGTCAGTAGCCACTTGAGTGAGCTGTCTGGAAATGGACACCTGGCTCTAGTCAGGCTATCTGGTGACCTCAACCCCAGATTTCCTCCTGACTAAGACTTCATGACAAATTCTGAGCTAGAGCTACCAAGTAAGCTGCTCCTGGTGATAGCCCGACCTGCGGAAACAGTGAGATAATAAATAGTTGTCCCTCAAAGACTCTAAGTTAGACATAATTTTTTATTTAACACTAAGTAAGTAATGCAGCTGGGTATGCTACCTTTATCATGTCAGAGTTGATGTCAGCCTTCTTAAAATTAATTCGCAGCCTTTCTTTTAAAAAACTGTTATGAATTTTCCATACAAAAATAGACAATCCAAATAAACATATGAATAAGAAACACTTAAAATTGAAGTATGCTAGAGAATAATTACTCACATTTTAGTGTAGATCTTTGAAGACTTTTGCTAAGCTTTGTGTCAAAAAGCCAGCAGATAGGTTCATAGTAAAAGAGTAAGAACATAAAATCTGAAGGCCGACTGCCTGGGTTTGAACCCTGGCCCTTCCACCTACTAGCTGTGTCTCCTTAAATACGCTACTTCTCTTTGCCTCAATTTTTGCATCTTTAAAATAGGGATAATAAGAGCATATCTGTCTCCTAGGCTTGTTGTGAGGTTTAGATGAATGGAATTAAGATATTTAAAAGCATTTAAGATATGTAAAACGTTAGAATTGCACCGGAATTATGGAAATCATTCTATACATTCATGCTCTCATTATTATTATGTTGTCCTACGTAAGGAAACATTTTCCCAGTGCCTCCAAACCCCTGCACGCACCATTTCCAGTGCATTCCTCCAGCCCTTTGCCTGGCTTGCTCTCATTCTTTATCATAGAAAAGGCCTTCCTGACTCCCGCTCCCCCCCCCATTTTTTCTCCTTGTAAAAACCTTCAAGTCACCTGAGGCCAGTGAAAATTTATTTATTTATTTTTCCTTGTCTGTTTGTCTCCAAGTGCCTTTTCCTTGCAAAATGCCTAATGTAACACCAAGGGGAATGTGGGAGTGAGGTCACCTGAAGTGGCAGCCCAGGGACTTAAAATATAAGCTGGAGGGCAGGGCGTGGGTGGGACGGGAGAGAACACAAGGGACAGGGCTGCTCAGGTGGAGATCAAAGGTTCGTTTTTCTGCAGGAGTAAGTTAAGCCAAAGAGCAGGGGCTAGGGTCCTAGGTCGGAGAAGGTGAGTTGGGGGTGGGGGGAACCTTGGGCTACACCCACATTCCCCAGAGGAGAAGTGGCAATCAGGTGTGAGGATCTGTCTTTGTAGGCTCTAAGCGACAGAAAGGGGAGAACAGGCCAGATGTAATGTCTCAGGGAAAATTCTCTCCTAGTTAGTCCTTTCATACAATATAATTATTGTATGCTATGTTATGTTGGTTATGTTACATGTTATGTTATTCGTTCTTTTGTGTCACACACAAATACTTCTGAGTACCTACTGTGTGGCAGGCAATAATCTAAGTACTGATATCAGTTTAGAAAACAGTCATCATCTGAGCCCTGGTAGAGTCTACATTCTAATTTTGATGAACAGTAAACAAAAGACATAATCAGTGAATACATTATATATTACATTAAAGGTGGTAAGTGTGTGGTTTAAAAAAAAAGGGGGGGGAAGAGGAAGAACAAGGTATGGAGTTGGTTGGAGGTCAGGGACAGGGCAGAGTTGCAGTATGAAATATGGTATCAGGGTAGGCCCCTCGGGTATGGTGAGATTTGAGCAAATTCTTGAAGGCAATGAGCAATTTATCATATGCTATTTGGGAGAAGACTGTTCCAGACAGAGACACTGTGGTGTGGGGTCATGTCTGATTGTCCACAAACTGCAGGGTAGTTGAGGAAAACAGAGACTAGGAAGAGGCAAAGCCAGAGAAGGAGGAGGGACAGGGAGAGGCAATCAAGGGGGACCAGTAGGTCATTTTAAAGACAAGATGCTTTTTTATTCCCTTGTATTTTACCCTGTTGTTATGCAAGTCTATTTATTGATAAAATTGAGCAGCTTGCCCAGCATGTTTCTAGGTTCCCTTCGTTAATTCTGCCTGGTAGTCAGTAAAACTATTTATCTCTACATCCAGAGTTGTTGGTTTGTTTTAATCTCATGAAAAGTTTCTTTAATTTAGAACTGAACTTCTGTTTCTGTTTTATTTGTCTAGATTTATTTATTTATTTATTAGGAATTCCAACTATCTGTATCTTGATATTAAACTCTATGTTAAACCATTGTGTTCCTGTCAATGTTTTTGTCTTTTCTCCTTCTTCCTTTGCATTCTGGAAAAGTTCCTAAATTTACCTTCCAAATCAAGATTTAGGTTTGTGAAATACCAGTTTTGCTTTTTCCTGCTTTAAATACAGATCTCATATTGTGATAATACAGTATTACTCATCTTTCATTCTTTCTTTACCACAGCCGGAAGTCTTTTCGTATCAATTGGCTATATTAAAAACTCCTTTCATCTCTTGTCCTCCCCACCCCAAGGCATATTTTGATTAAGAAAGCAGCATACCTTTCTAAAACTACTTCTGTTTCCCATAATATTTTCTTAATAAACATTTCCATTTTGGTTTCTAAAGTGACAGTCTATTTTAATTTTATGTTACATAATCACTCCCATGCACACATTTGTTTCTTTTTGTATGTCCTTGAATAGAGAACATTCTACCCATGCTTGATACTTAAGAAAACTCCACTTGAATGGATTTCCCTTGTAACTCTTTCATGAAAAAATAAATGTTAGATAGCTCTCCTATCTTAACTGCCAGTGTTGGCAAACTTGAGTGTCCATCACCAGGTCAGTGATCTGCAATTGAATGGGGGAGGAAACTCAGCTAGCCCAACAGGGAGACATCGCTTCTGCAGTTCCTGCTCTATATTTGACCAAGTCGTGCTACCACCAATCATTTATCTCCTGTGGCTTTCTTTTTGGTCCAGCCTCTGCTCCAGGGACATGGCATTGTACTTTATCCCCTGATACATTCTACTCACCCTATCTAGAGATCTGTTGAATGCTCCCTGAACTTCTCACCCTTGTGACTGGTACCATGTGGCTTCCCTCCCCCAGTAGTAGACCTGCACAGGTCGAAAGCCCCACCAGAGAAGTGTAGCTATGGGCTCTCTGTTGACATCAGCCCTCCAAATTTGGACTGTTTTCTCAGAGTGCACCTTCCTGCTCTCTCAGAAGGGGACATTGCTGTAAACCTTTGAAGTTCTCTTTTCCTCTGGTCTTACACAGTAGACACGCTTCGCCCTGTAATGATTAAGTGAAGTTAGAAAAGAGGTTTTGCAGGGTGCCTGGGTGGTACAGCGGTTAAGCGTCTGCCTTCCGCTCAGGGTGTGATCCTGGCATTGTGGGATCGAGCCCCACATCAGGCTCTTCCGCTATGAGCCTGCTTCTTCCTCTCCCACTCCCCCTGCTTGTGTTCCCTCTCTCGCTGGCTGTCTCTATCTCTGTCGAATAAATAAATAAAATCTTTAAAAAAAAAAAAGAGGTTTTGCTTCCAAATGTGTACATAAGAGGCGGACAAGGAAGCAGTTCTCCACCTGCTTTTCTCATCCACAGGGCTCCAAATCTCCTGTCAGAGGAACCATACAGAATACTTCCTTGAATTTTTGCCTTTTCCCAAACAATTGAGTCATGTGCAGAAAAATCATTTATCCTTCTTATTTATTATGTCCCAGGCATTTAGAAACTTATCAAACATAGACTTGTGATATGGATGAAAAACTGCTATATCGTCATTGGGAAATGAGTTATAACTCAGCAGTTACATTCCATCCAGTCAGCCTCTGAATCGTTAAATCTGATTCAAGTTCAAAAGAAAGGGTGTCAATCACACATTCTGTGGCTATTTTAGCTCCCACATGTCGCCTTGAGGTAAAAGACAAGTGAGGAGAATTCAAGCAGAAGCTACGTTGAGATTTCAGATAGGCCCTTGGTAATTTTGCCTCCAATTTTTCGGTGTTTACTCTTTAAGTTTAAGAGAAACAAAAGGCAGCGAGAAATTCATCCCGAAAAGGTAATTTCCATTAATAGTAAGAAGAAATTCATACCATATGTTAAATTTAACTTTAATCAACTTAGGGGAATTGGAAATCTAATGAAGCTAATACATTAAGGAGCTGGACTAATACAAAACTCCAGTGACTCTGTAAGTGCTAAGTTTATTTTCAAACAATAATATATGAATGACATTATGCATTTGTCTGAACCCAGCGATTTGACAACCGATATAGCTGCGACAAGAAGCACACCGTTCTGTGAACCCCTAACTGTATTATATTTTTGTTCTTAATGATAGTTGTTGTCAGCAGTTACAGCTCTGTGAAGCAAACGTACTTGTTTTATTTTGACTCTGTAGGTTTGTGTAGCTTGTGCAGAATGATTATATAATCGATGTCGATTCCAGCACTGATGCTTGCACATCGTTAATGTCATACCCTTTCCTTTGTCACCGCGTTTAACTCTAACACTGTAAGACAAACACGCCTCTTCTCGTCTTCCTATTAGACTGCATGCCATTAAAAGTGAAAAGAAATGCTATATTTATCTTGATATATATTAAAAAATAATGAAGAGGATAATTATCAAGGCCGCATTGCAATTTCACGGCATGGCTGGCAGTTACAAACCGCTTGATCCGCACTCTTTTAGTTCATCATGTCAGGAAAGAAAATCTAGTGATTGAAATACAGTCATTTAATTAATTTCTCTCTATTATTTCTTTCAGTGCTACACTTGTGATTTGAGCTCAGGAATGGGAAATTCAAGTTTGGAAAAATAGGAGACTATGAAAGCTGGTCAGTCAATTTTTGTTTTATTTGGTTACTTATTCTGTTAGCACTGAGTGGCAGAAGCAAAGAAATGCCACAGATTTTAAAATAGTCAACTTATAGCTGTGTGCTAACCAATGGCAGGATTGACAGACTGGTTTTGTATTTGCTGGTTCTTAGCTACAAGAACTCTTCGATGTAACGACATTCATTTCAATACCACATGATCAATACACAATAAGCAATCAAGGAGACATGAGAATGCTACTTGACCATTTTTCAGATGGAATTTTTCACTACCAGGGCTCTTATTACACATGAAACGCAAGATCGTCTTTTTTGTTTTTTCCCTGATAGATTGAAATAACCACATATGGGAGAGTTGACTTTTAGGAATATTAATCACAAATGAATATGCTACTAGATTTAGGGAACACCCAGATAATGGTTTAAAATAATCACCAAATGTAAAGTCCTCTGACCTCTATCATCATGAAGAGACCTTATAGTTACAGTTTTCTAACTTTTGATGCAACAGAAATTTTGTATTATGGTCATGAAATCTTGATCAGATGGTTAACTGGTACAAGTACAGATGTAAATGGTTTGGCAGAAAGAAGTATAACCAAAAATTCATAAAAAAGATCTAGAAAATAATTTAAGGTAGTTGAAATTTGAAGGCATAATGCTGAGTATTGGTAAGTTGTATAATATCATTTTCCCCTTTCCTACATTGTTTGGCTGTAACCAGCTAAGCTAGTTAAGTCCAATTTGCCTTGTATTTGTGGATTCTGTTTCTATAGATGATTATTAACATGATTTTTAAACAATCTCCCTAACAAAGTTTATCACTGAAGTTTGTATTTTCTCTCTTGATTAACTTAAGCATTAGAGGGGAGGGGTCTTGAGGGAAGAGCCCATGTTCCAATCACCTTTTTATCTCTATCGACTAATACAACACATTTTGTCAGTGAGTTGCCAAGTAACAATTTCTTACACAAAATAAAGGGAAAATAAGGAGATTAACTTTTCATGAATAGTTTCTCTTTGTTTTCGGCATGTTCAGCTGTTTCCACTATTCAGATAGCTCCATTGCTATAATTTTCCAAATAACGGCTTCACAGCCATTTTAGAATCGTCACAAGAACTTTAAAGTGTACCTCCTTTCTAGGTGTGTCATGTTCTCATTATTATCTGTTTTAAATCTTAACTAATTCAGCTTGTAAAAAAATAATCATTTCAAATCTTTCCCAATCTCAGCTAAAATGGAAAATTGACCGAACGATCGTTCCGCAATGTTTTGGGGCAGGTTGGTTTAAATTTTGTGATATTTTTGTCCATAGTTGTCAGGTCATGTCATTCTTTTGGGGCTACATTTGCTATTGAGTGCCTTCTAAAAAACAAGGAAATATTTGGGATAGGTATGATCTTTAGTGGCGCGGCTGGCCAGCATGGCCAAGAAACATGCTCTATTTTTTAATAGTCAATGGAAAAGAAGTAGAGCCAGCAAAGAAAGGGGACACCCAGAGATTTCAAGTAGTTTACTGTCTGTTTTCCTGCTTTACATATGATGGCACATTAGGCTCTTTATTGGCAAATTCAGGATAATAAGAAGAGTCCACAAGTAGGAAGGGGGAAAGAGGAAGAAAGAAACAGAAAACATTGAAGTCCTACGTTGCAAAGAACTTTAACAGAAAAAAGAAGGGAACAGCTGTCGAGTTTGACATTCCTGGTTAACCGATTAACGGAAACTATGGGAAACTAAACATGGAATCAAGGAGTCTCATGAAAAAATTGCTGCTATGGAGAGCATCTGGCATTGGACGTGATTTTGGCTCTGTCTTTTTAAAAATTCTTAGTTTGAGAAAGAGGGAACTTCACCTCAAACTCTACATCCTATCTTTAAATATGAGCCGCTGACCATTAACATTTTCTTGCTGATAAGATTAGGTATCACGTCTGTGCTACGTGAAGGCAAAGAGTTCAAGAATTAATCAACCATTTTCGCTGAATGGCCTTTTTCAGGATTTCAAAATGTAAAACAATTTATTTCCCCTTGAACGTGAAATATTTATTGTTATTGAAACAATTGTCTGAACTTTTAGAGGAAAGCAAAGAAAATGCTTTACTCAGCTCCTTTCCCGAAATATATGATGTTTGTATCAAATCTTTATAGTAAAAGAGATAATTGCACAAGTAGAAAAAGAAAGCATGGTTGAGTATTCTGATACCCTTGGAATATAAATTCTATTTCTAATCATGTTCCTTAAATCATGAATTATAAAGAGCTGTCAAGTTTGACCACATAAAATTCAAAAACATCTGAGTAAAAACAAAAAAGAAAGATTTAATATTTAAAGGTAACTGACAAAGAGAAAAATAGGAAAATTGTTTTAAAATAATACAGGTAAAGTTCATAAGCATAACAATAAAATAGGATTATTTCATATTTCTAAAAGCAAATATGAAAGAGTTCATAGCAATAGAACAATTGTCAAAGTTTAAATATAACCAATGTATATGAAGAAAAAGAAAAACACATGAAAAGATCTAGCTTACTAATAGCAAAATACATGAAAATTCAAACAACACTGAAATGTCATTTTCATTCTCTTATATAGAATAAAGAGCAAAATGTTTCTTAATACCTAAATGAGAGTAGTAGGCATTCTCATACCTGCTGGTGGATTTGTTAATTTGTACAATCTCTCGAAGGCAGTGTGTCAATGTGTATCACGGGGTAAATTGTGCATTTGCTTTGACTCAGAAATGCACTCAGGAGTTAATCACACAAGCATCAACCCCTATGTTCACAAAGAAATTCAACAGAGCATCATCTATGAACTAGAAACTGGAAATACCATATATATATACCATATATCATAAATATGCAGTTATTTTTGTGAATTTATTTATAAATATCTAGATTACTTAGTATAAAATGTATTGAAGAAGACTGTCAAATACTGTCATTAATATGAGTGTCATTATTCAAGGTGATTATTTCCTTTTTTATTTATAATTTTATATTTTAAAATTTGGTTTAGCTTTGTTTTTATTTTGTGTGATTCTGCACTTGAATGGTGCGCATATCATATGAGCTTAAATACACTAAAATACTTTCTGCCCATATTTAGGTGTCCAAGAAATGCTTTTTTTAAAGCATTTTTTAAATTGGCTCATTCTGGTGAAAACCTTTGAATTGGCAGGACTATGGAAATAAAATCTTTGGAAATAAAATAAAAAGTCCAATACTTTATCCAAAAGTTCATTACTAGCTTTAATTTAGAATATGATGCATAATTTTGTTCAATAACTACTGTCACTAATTAAAATCATTATAATCAAATACTACAGCAGTTTCTATCTCCTTGATATCTTAGTGGAATAATAAAAGAGAGGTTTTTTAGTTATCATTAAAAATAAAATGGAGTAATTTAAATCCCATATCCGGAGCTAGTGACAGTATACTTTAAAACTAGTCATCTAAATCTATTGAAAATTGATAATTTCAACAGTGTTTCCTTGTAAGGAGAGGTACAGAGTAAAACATTGTAGGATGTAAGAATATAGGATGTACTATCCCTCATGCCCAAATTCCATGAGACCTTACTAAAAGCTGAGTCGTACATTTTTTATTCGAATCTCATTTTTATGTACCAGATTCAAGAATAGAAATTGTTCTAAACTTTCAAGAAGACATTCTTCTAAATTATGAGCAGTTTATACAAAGCTCTGAAAAGCGAGTCTTAAAACATTCAGTAAAAGTTTTGATACTTATCTGAGAATTCATTTTCTTCCTTCGGAAATGTTACTTTCAAGCTACTTTTCTGTGGAGGAGGAAGGAGCCTATACATACCTACTCCAAGCATGCAGAAAATGGGCATTTTCATGATACAATTATAAGGCATGTCTAATTTTCCTCTAAAGTGAGATGAGACTGGTGAGTTTGTGATGATCACATACCTAACATTTAACTTTCTAGAGGACGCAACCGTCTTGGTAATTGTATTGACACAGGAATGTGCAATGGATGCAGAGCATGTATTTACCAGACTAGTAGTCTTGCTTTGTCTTACTTCAAACCATCTGCTCTTTCCTTTTCGTTGTAGCCCGTGGATTTGGGACAGAATATTTTCAAAGGTTAGTTATCTCAGGTTTCAGTTCTAGGAGTTTCTTGACCTCCTTCTCTTTTCAGTAGCTAGTGAAAAAACTCGTGTTACTCCTCAGGTTCTCTACCTTTATAACTGGGGAAACACCACCAGCATGGCTCACTGGGGTGTGGTGACAGTTATTTTTTCTTAATTAGTCAAAATGTGCAATGTGCTAATTACTTGATTCACAAGGAAAAAAAAATCATTAAATAAAAATCACATTTGACTGGTTTTAGCATATTAGGGCATATATTTTTATTTAAATGCAGAGAGCATCTGAATGTTAAATAAGCCACAAAATATGTTCCTGGTGAAACTAATTAACACTACAACCATGAACACAATTCCCTTATGGGTTAATTTCTCAATGAAACTCAAAGATACTTTTTGACCTACTATAATGCTCCTTCTGCCAAGGTTAAGAGAAAGATATCACCATAATTGGAGCATATGAGTCTGTATTAACCTGATTTAGGTTGGGGAATCAAAGATTTGCACAAGGAAGGAATTCATAATAATTAGGGTGTAAAACATGCAAGCATAGGGGCTTAAACACAGCATGAATTAATTATTCAGTGTTGTTCAGTCCATTTGGACTTATAAATTACAAAAGGTCATAGAGAGAAGATTGTAACCCTTATTCCCTCTCCAGTCTAACAGCCTAAGACTTCTTAAACCTCATCCTTGCAGAGTATGGACAAGCATATTTAAAATTATAAAATAATAATATACAAAAAGAAAAGAAAAGAAAAGTAGGTGCATAAAACAAGTGTAAGCTATGTGAGGACAAACAAAAACCGTGTACACTTTATTAAGTAATGCCAGGAATCAAGAATGTTTAACTTTCACATATCCCTCAAATAATTGTCACTTCCATTTTTATAATCGGTATTATAATAAATTAATGCTGACTTGCATAACTTTATTTCATTGATTAATTTGGTATTATCCTTATTTGGCAATGTAGGTTTTAGTAAATTTAGTAAATTCTTTTATGATTTTTACATATAATTCTTAGTAGGAAGACCCACAGCTAACAAAGATAAGAACAGAACAAACCTGAAGACTGTGGCAGGCTGAATAATGATCCTCAAGGAGGTCCACATCCTAGTCCTGGAACCTGTGAACATGTTACATTGCATGGCAAAAGGAACGTTGCAGGTGTGATTAAGTTAAGGATCTCAAAATAGGGAGATTATCCTGGATTATTCGGGCGGCCCAATATAACCGCAAGAGTTGTTATAAGAAAGAGTCAGGAGGGCCAAAATCAGAGACAAGGCCATGCAATGATGGAAACAGAGGTAGAAAAGGTGGTGCAATGTGGGACAAGGATCCAAGGGATGTGAACAGCCTCTAGAAACTGGAAATGGCAGGAACTGATTGTTCCCCAGTATCCAGAAGGAATACAGCCCTGCCAACACCCTAAATTTTAGCCCAGTGAGACTGATTTTGGCTTCTGTTTTACAGAAGTATATGATAAGAAATTCCTGTTGATTTAAACCACCATAGTTAATAGTGATTTCATGCAGCAGCAATAGAAAACTAATACGAAGACTATAAAAAGCCAGCAAAACACAATGAATCTCCAAATACCTGACTGTATTAATGTGTAATGAATGATATCATCCCCCCAAATACTAAACATGAATATAGAGCTAGAAGATTTTGTATAATTTTAAAGAGTCCATGTCTTCGTTATTATGGAAATGTCTAAACTCAACAGGTCTTTGTCCCCCCATATGGTTAGCATTAATTTAATTAAATCATTAAAAATATATAAAGGACTTTTTTTTTATGAAGGACTTTTTTTGAGCAATGCATAGTCTCTTGGATCACCAAAGAGGATAAAACCACGGAAGAGTACATTTTTCTGCCTTAAGGCAGTTTTCAGTTCCGAAGGGACGGCTACAAATCCATGCAAAATAGGAAATGACACATGGGATTTGTATTTAAATAAGATGCTGAGAGTTTATAGATTAGAAGCCCATTAACTGGGAAAGAGTTTAGCATGATGGTTGTTAGGCGTTGGAGTAGGAAAGGAACAGGTAAGGACAGGAAGGATGCTGAAAGTCAGATCAGTGGTAGCTGAAGAGTATGTAAGGAGTGAGGAAGTGGTGACAGTACATAAATGTTGTTTCAATGAAGTGTATTGAATACTTAGGAAATTCTTTACTCTGGAATTTCATGCAGGTTGCAAGCATGATGGAGTCACTCCCACTCTTGAAGCCTCCACCTCTTTCTCCCCTCAACACCTCGGTTATGATCATGTATTTCTCTTCTGATCATGAGCGGCCCTTTAGAGACACTAGTCAACAATTGGTGCCACCAATTTCTTACTTTTCACTTTGTCTGAAGCTCGCTGCAGATCTGGTTTTAGCTCCCGCCATCACTCTGAAACTGCCCTAGCCAAAGATCATTCCACACATAATGAACACTCTCATGTCCTCCATTTACGGGATTTAAGCAGAAGTTAAACTCGAGTCCTCACCCCTCCTTCTGGCCCTTCCAGGTCTCTTTCTACTTTCCTAGTTTCATTCTTTGGCTCACTGTTGTCTTTGACCCACTGCTTATTCTATCTTGGTGATTTCAAACCCCATTATGTGGCAAGTAGGTGGGTGCATTGTCCTTACCCTCTCCTAGTGCCTTCTTACAGGTTCCGTGCATTCATTCCTTGGCTTCTGTGTTGCTTTGCTCCCTATGGTTGTCATTTACACCTTCCTTCAGAAGACTTTTCTAAAACTACTGAAAGCACTTTGGCCTATTGTACGGAGATCCAAAAGTACCCATAGTGTGGTATCCCCAGGGTGGCCCATAGCCAAGACTGACTGATAGAAGTAAGACCATCTGGCTTTCTTGACTTTGAGTGAGACAAATGCTGAGGTATCACTTAAGCTTCAAATCTCCCCCATGGGACAGAGGTCAGTACTTTGTGTAAAACTGTACCCTCATTTAGCTCTTCCCCTTCCCTGGCCTGCTTCTCCCCCTCCCATA
Source organism: Ursus maritimus (assembly GCF_017311325.1). Classification (NCBI taxonomy): domain Eukaryota; kingdom Metazoa; phylum Chordata; class Mammalia; order Carnivora; family Ursidae; genus Ursus; species Ursus maritimus. The sequence continues at coordinate 16,046,962 of NW_024424453.1, read as the reverse complement.
CTGATTTCCCCTAGGAGCACTTTGTCAATAAATCACTTGCATATGAATCTTCATCTGTTTCTGAGGGATTTTCCCTAAGACCTTTCACACACTGTTGATTAAGTCATGCTATGTCATGCTAACTCCTAAAAAGTGTCTTTAGTCCTAAGCTCTTCACTGAAGAAGCTGCAGATTAGGGATCCAAATATCTAGGAGACATCTCCACCTGGGCATATTTCACAATAATGACACTTCCCTCCTTCTGCCAGTGTCACAAAGGGATCTTCCTTAGATCCTCACAGTGAGAACCTGGTAGGGTTCATGGAGGTAAAGGCCAAGAAATCATAGGGATTCCTGTAAGACTGTGGCTTCCAAGAGTTTCCCCTCTCATGCTATTTCATACTCAGCTTCTAATAATTTGTCAAAATTACACTTTAAGTATCCCTATAAGCTTGTGGCTCCTACAACTTCTGCTTCAGGTAAGCAGAATGCAGTTGTTGTGTCTTTCTGGATGAATTTCTCTCAGAAATTCGAAGTGGTGGTTGCCCTGTGTAGGGGCCGAAGGCAGGCAGCTCCGAGATGGGCCGCTTTGGTATACTGATTATTTTAAATAAAAGTTACTTGAGAGACAGCTTATGCAAAGATGCTCAGACTCTCCTCTGTCCTCCCGAAAGCAGGAAATAAATCTCCCATGTGAATGGTACCCTCCGTGTGCCAGGAAGTAAAGACATCCTTATCACCAGAGATTGCAAATTTAGAGCCCAGAAGCCTATATAAACAACCTGTGTTACTTTTTACTAATTTACTACCCCAGCTCAAATTCTGTTTAGAATTCCATACTAACTGAAGCTCTCAAAGTTAAATTTTCTTGGTCCCATCAATTGTTCAGAGATTTATTGTCTCTTGGTCTAAAAAGTATAAAATTTGCCTGCCTTGGTCATTTGTTTGGGTCTCAATTTCACTATTTCAACATTGGGCCTCCGTGCACATGTAAGCAATTTTTGCTTTTTCTCTCCTGTTAATGTGTTTCATGTAAATTTAATTTTAGTGCAGCTAGAAGACCTTGAGGGCAGAAAAGACTTTTTCCTTCCCTTCACCTGCAACCTTGATTCTATGAAAGGTCCCAGTTGTTACCCAATTTATTCAGCTTTTTCTTAGAATAAGAACAGAAAGGAAGACTTCCAAGCTCTTTACGTGTTGGAGCTGAAACAAGAAGTCCTTTCCCTGACTTTTTAAACTTTAAGACATCAATTTGTGATTTTAAAGGGGTAGTAAACTGTTCCTACCAAGACGGTAATGTTTCTGAGTACAGACTCTCAATAGGGTGACAGTGAAAGTCAAGTGCAGATGTGGGAATGAATGCAATGGCATATGCATGGACTGTGAGGCCAGAGCAGAGTGAATGGGTGATGCTGGGACATGACAGGAGATTGACCCAGAGAGGCAATGAGAACAGTAGAGGTCCTGTAGGCAATTTAAAGATTTGGCCTTATACTCTATGAGAAATGGAGTCTTTGGAAGGTGTATAACCAAGTGATGGTATGGTCTGATGGGGTTTAAAATAATCATTCTGGCTCCTGTGGAGATTAGACTAGAAGAGAGCCGGTGAGAAGGGGAGAGACCAGCTGGGATATAACGGCCAGGATCATTGAGTGGGGTTATAATGTAGACGGTGAGGAAGTGGTTTCACAGTGAGAACTGCTCAGATTCTGGATATAAGATTAAGGCCGGTAAGATTTGCTGGGTCGGACTCGGGCTGTGACAAAAGCTTAGAGGAAGGCAGGAATCCATATATATTTCCTTGAGCAACTGAAAGAATTGATTTGCTCTGATGACAAGATAGCTTTCTAAATGATATATCTGACCAAATCTCACCTATGATTAACGGCTTTGACCACCTCTCCATTGGATTCAGGCCGGCTTCTCCAGCACGGCCCTCAGGCACTCTCCCACCCACTAAGCTGGCCTTCGGTGTTTGGGTAACGCTCTAGCCCCACGCCTACACCTCCTTGAAACTTTGTATCATTCATGCTGAAATGTTTGAGATTCTACTGAAATGCCACGCTGTCTCAGGTCTCAGCATACTTACACCAACATTTCCTTTATTCAGAACCCCCTTTTTCCCATTCCTTTCAGATGGCTTATTCCTGCTGATAACTTCAAGTTCAGTTCAAAGATTACATCTTCTACAAACCATAACACAGACTCTTAACAGTAGAGAACAAACTGAGGGTTGCCTGAGGGGAGTTGGGTGGGGGATGGGCTGATGGGTGACGGGTATTAAGGAGGGCACTTGCTGTGATGAGCACCGAGTGTTGTATGGAAGTGATGAATCACTAAATTCTACACCTGAAACTAATATTACACTATGTGTTAACTAACTGGGATTTAAATAAGAACCTGACACGAAGAAAGAAAATTACGCCCTCTAGAAGATTTCCTCAAACCATTGCTCAGTGTTTACTGGTCCCAGGTCTGGGGAGGCTGCCTGTGTCACTGATCCCCCTATGATTCTGTGCTTATTTCCTTGTCCTGCAGGTGTCTGGCTACGTGGAGGCTCCCCACATGACGGTCTTTGGGGGTTCGGGTGCACAGAGACGCTATAATATCCCTCTGTCTGTGATCACAGATGCTGACTGTCCATGTGCTCAGTACGCATTAATGCACTGAGAACTGATACTGTTTATTTTTTTCGTTTTCTTAATTTTGTTTTGTTTTACATTTTGGAGTCTACAGAGCTCGACAAGTTTTGGAAAGTGCCTGCAGCATGTAAAGGGAAATCTTTCCATTATTCCACGGGAAAAAATAAAGGTCAATAACTAACCATTCGCACTCGGCAGCACATGTCGTTTAACAATATAGAGTCACTTTCCATTTGAAGAGAAAGAAAAATTCACATATGTGCAGTTTTTGTAAAAACTAAAATCTTAGAAATGTCATTAGTAGATAAAAATCTAGAGGCACATGTTCGACCACATTTTTAGTTGTTTTTTTCCTTAAATGTTAATGGGGCATTTTATTTTGGACAATTTAATTCACTGGTATTGCTCTTACGCTCAAAGCTGAAGATAAATAGCCATAACTAATCCAGGTTTTCCCTTAGAATTTTACATTCCAATATTTTTCTTGGAATCAAATAATCTTGTGAGATAATGGAGGATTGTATAGAAAGGCCAAGTCCACTAAGTATTCACTGAAAAATACTGTGGGTCAATGACTTGGAGAAAGAACTGCTATTGACTTCTTTGACAATATTCACTAATGAGAAAACAATAAGATAAAATTTGTCTATAAAGACCACAATCTAGGGCAGGCCGGAGGAAAATTATGTTTCATTTTCAAAATAAAAAGTCCAGAAAACAGCTAGCTTGGCTAACAGTATAGGTCAAGACTCAGGTGTTGGAAAAAATTTAAATCCAAAGGAAAAACCCACTGCTGTGAAAAATAGAGCAATTTTGAAAGAAACTATACCTTAATGAAAAAACATATACATATTGTATAACAAATGTTAAGGCCAAATATGTTACAGCAATTTACATCAATAGCTACTCTGTTCTTTCACGAACAAGGTAATTTTTTTTTCTTTATAGTTATAAGATTGCAGAAGAGAATCAATATATTGAAATGCAATGTACTATGTTCAAAATCAACTCGACTTCAGGGGTTCTGATTTTGCAGTGGTACTCTGAAGTGCCACGGATTGAGTTTCTTTTGAGAGGAGAGAATATATCCTTTTTTTCTTATAAGAAAGACTGAGAAAAGGGGAGGGGGACTCTTTGACATGGAATGTCTTTGAAACCTGAACATTTAGATGTTACACGTACAATTCAGGATACATATTGTTCTATTTTCCAATATTTCCTTTTGAGGAAATGGGGACATTTGGAAGATAATCTACAATGATGTACTCAAGAAGCCCATCTTTTAAGCCTTTCTTTTCCTTTAGTGTCCTGGCGCCAGTAGACCCTTGGACAACTCTGGAGCTAGGGGAAGTTGTTGGGTGATTGGCTGAATAGAAAGACATATGTGAGACTTTGCTTGCTCAACACATTCCTTTTTTTTTTTTTTTAAAGATTTTTTATTTATTTATTCGACAGAGATAGAGACAGCCAGCGAGAGAGGGAACACAAGCAGGGGGAGTGGGAGAGGAAGAGCAGGCTCCCAGCAGAGGAGCCTGATGTGGGGCTCGATCCCATAACGCCGGGATCACGCCCTGAGCCGAAGGCAGACGCTTAACCGCTGTGCCACCCAGGCGCCCCTCAACACATTCCTTGACATGGTCCACTGATGATGTGTACCAAGGCACACACCTTGCATCCAAGGTAACTCTGGTGCTGTAATTTGGATAATTTGGATATCCCCAATCCCAAAGTATAAAGGTATATCCCTTTTGCACTTCCAAGAAATTAATAACACACGGAGTATGGTAGATTTTTTTGACAAATGGTGAACTTGCACAAAATTAAATACACATTTAATGTCTAACAGACAAGTTCAATATTTGCATATTTGGGATAGAATCTAGTATATTAACTTGTTTAGAGGATGATCTATAAAATGCATACATATTTAATTTATTTTATTTTGAATTACACAAAGAAAACAAGAGTTTGTTCTTTGTGTAATGTTTAATCAATATAGATTAAGGGCTCCTCTTGATTAACACGCTAAATGCAGCCCTTGAGCAGAAGTAAGCACTGTTATCACTTTTTACACACACAAGAATACGTATAAAATATATACTCTGTGCATTTTTTATGATTGACGTCACTCAGTTTTCATTAGTCTTCAACTTGCTTTTTTTCTCCTTCTACATGGTTGAAAAACCCTTCCCATGGCAAGGAATATAGACACAGGTTACGCTTTTCGCTCAACTGCTTGGTAGTATTATGTGCAATTACCTAGAAGTCACTTAAACACTCCTCTGTTGATGGCTATTTAGATATTTAGGTAAATTTTCTCTTCTTTCCCTTTTTTCCTCTTCTCCTGTTTTTTATTTTTTTATTACCACCATGTCTCTCCATAATAGAGCTGAAAGAAAAAATTTCTAGACTGAAGGATATACACACTCACGTTTTCATAGGTATTCCTAATTACCCTCCAAAAATCTACATTGAATTATAGCTCCATCAGTGACATATAAGAATGCTAATTCCTCCCACCCCTAACAACACGCAGTGTTATTAAGCACCCAATGGATAAAATATGTACCTCATGTTCTCTATATTTACTCCGTCCTCATGAATAGTAAAGCTGAGTATCTTTTCATATGTTTATTGGCCATTTGTACTTCCTCGACACTGTATAAATATTAAATAAATGAATGATTAAATTACTGACTGAAACAATACATTTAGAGTGCTAGGGAAATGAAAGTTAATCACTGCCATCTAGGAAAATGAAAATGTTTCCCTAGCATTATGATTACCATCTTATTATGCCAAACACAGAAATTAAATAGCTCCACTTTATTTTTTATTATGCACAGAGAGGTCATATATGATTCCTGGTTAACAACTGGACTACATTTAATATGAGTTCACAAGTCCACTAGGTATCAAAACTCATCCCAGTTATATTCATTTTCCTTGTCTGTGTGTGGCATTCTAGATTTAGCACCTATCCTTTAGGGTATTGTACCACTGCTAATTATATTTAGCTACAAATTCGGTTCATGAATGGGGTGGGTGTGTGTGTGTGTGTGTGTGCGTGCATGCTGAGTTTATTTTTAATCTGAAAGAATTGTGTCAAAGTTCACATTCAGAGTCTTCCTTTACCCCTTCATCCTTCAGGTTCCCCGTTTCTTTTTCTCCTCTTGAGCACAGTTTCCTTTTTTTCTCATTTCTCATGACATGCATGCGGAATCTTCATTTACACCAAGGACTTAAAGTATTACCTCTCCCAATAGTACTTTATTGGGAGTCTGAGCCAAATGACAGAAATTCCGAGTGACAGAGTTGCTGAAATCAGCTAATTAGAGGGGGAAGGTACAACAGGGACAGTCCTGAAGCGAATGTCTGAAACACTACATAGGCTGTTATCCAGTATTGGATTAATTGAATTTGGCCATTTAATTGCCATAGGGATAGCTAACAGACTATGTGTGGGGTGCACTTTATGTGTGAAGTTTTAGTTTAATCCTCATGGTATCCCTATGCTCTTTTTTTAAAGATATTAGGAAACCGAAGCTTAAGTGCATATACATTAAGGAAAATATGAATGAAATGTGCACTTCATAGGTAACGTAGAGCTAATTTTCAAAGCTAACCTTTGTTGGTGGTTACATCAGTTTTAGGACACTGCAGATGGTCAGGAGATCAAGGAAACTTTGTAAACATTCCCAAACATTAAAAGTGCCCCAACTTTGAGAAGACTTCTATCAGCAACTGGCATAAAGGCCTTTTCTAAATTATGCAAGCTCTTTCATTTTAGCACATTGATTGAGTTCCTTCAGCATTGCATTAAAAAGGAACAAATGCATAATATAAAAACCAACAACACACTAAATTGGGAGGATCTTGATCTTGAAGGATCCAGCAGAGAAAAGGAAAGCACCACAAAGCATGTGGCATATTTGATGTCAAATTTCTTCATATAAGGACACCGCTATAAAATGTAAATATCTTCAAAGGATTAACCCTTCCACATCATGAAAATATGCACATTTTCAAAGGGGGTGAGCATTTTCTAATCTGAACATCTTTAAAGGGGGGAAATCAATAAATGGCATGAAAAACTTCAAAGCAGGACCTCCTGTCAATGACAGAAGTTCCTCAGCAATGCAGAGGCTTTGAAGGAGGACTCCCAGTGCTGGGAAAGCTTTGAAGTGACTGAAAACAGACATTTATAATTACGGAAAGGTGCAGTGTCCAGCAGGGATAGTACAAAGACACGTCTGAGGTAGGTGCAGACGGAGCTTGGGAGGTGGCAGGGACACTGACCTTGCACCTCCCAACCTAAAAGCCTTTCGGGTCAACTCAATAATCATATGTAAAACGGCAAGTGTGGAGTGAGAACAGTGGCGAGAGGCAAAAAACCAAATTATTTTAGATCTCACATTTCAAAAAAGAGAAAACCCTTCAGCACCCCCAAAGCAGATCTTAATACATACCGCCTGTGCTAGGTTCTTGGGTAGCTGCCTGATCTATTAAGCTGTTATCAACACTCAGCTTTCTGCAAACACGTGTTCCAGAAGTGTGAAAAAGCCTCAGAATCAGCTTCTTTAGGTCCCTTGGTCCCTAAATGTATGAGGGTGAGATCTTTTTAAACAGATTAACAATAACCCACAACGCTCGGACCAACCGAGGGTGAGATCTTTTTAAATGTAGTTATTATATAGGTCAGATGATGTTCTAAAGGAAGAAAAATGATTAAAACCTGTAACTCAGCTATTGTTTAATTTGAGCCCAAACTATTCCCAACCAGTGATTCAGTATCTAATTTTCAGAATTCAACTGAAGCCCCTTTGAATGTCATAATAGGTGGGACTGACACTAAACTGAGAATCAAAGGCAGCCCAGGCAAAATCACAGGAGGTCAGTTTTGATGTGCTGTACTCTAAAGTAGATTTTTTTTTTTTGCGCCTTATTTTGTCTGACATCCATGAGGCCAACTGAGCTAATGACAACCTCTTGCTTTTCAGCACCATTCGTTATCAAGTCACCTTTCCCCAAATGGTTCTTTCATAATCAAATATATATTGAGCATAAATTTTTCTAGGCTCTGTTCTAGGTACTCGGGATACAGTGCTATGCACAGATACTCCCTGTCTTTGTGGAGGCTGCAATCTAGGGGCACAGACATTGACCAATATAATCAAATGGGAAAAATGTACATTATACTGTGCCCAGGGACTTAAGGAGAAGGTATATAAAAGATCTGGTATGTTCTGAAGAATCAGGTAGGCTTCCCAGAGAGTTGGGCTGAGATACAAAGATGAGTAGTCATTAATCAGGAGAGCATGAGGATGAATGATGCAAGAAGGAAGGATGTCAGGTGGAAGGAGAAGAAAGTACAAAAGCCATGTGATGGGAGGATGAGATGAATGAATGACACTTTTATGCACAAGGAATGGGCCAGTAGGAGGAGCCAGATAATACTGACTTTATAAAGGACTTTGGTCTTAATCCTAAAATCAATCAGAAGCCTTTGAAGAATTTTTAAGCATGTGTTTGATAGAATCAGATTTGCATAATGAATACATTATTTTTGCTTGAGTGTGAAGAATAAATTGAGATGGAGGAAGGGGCAAGAGTGTCAAGACAAAACTAGTTAGGAGGCCTCTGGAGTGACTGAAGGAAAGGGTGATGATAGCTTTGAACTACAGAGTGGTGACAGTGATGGTGATGGAGGCAAGTATGAAGATTTGAAAAACACTTTAGGTGATAATTTGATAACATTTACTGTTGGAAAAAATAGGTAAGAAAGAGGAAAGGTCAAGGATGATGTCCATATTTCTGCAGGTTTGGTGGAGTCATTCACTAAGAAAGGAACTCTTGAAAGGGGATTAGATTTGGGGATAGAATAATTAGTTCAATTTGGTTATGTTGAATTTGACACACAGATACTTTTGAGTCATACAAGTGGGCATGTCAGTGCCATTTCTGTATATGAATCTGGAGGAGAGATCTTGCCTAGAGGCAAAGACATTTGAATGGCTCATTTCCGATAACAATTAAGGATAAATGCAACTGCTTAGGAAGAAGTGCTGGAAATGTGAAGATGATTATAAAAGATCCTTAAGGAAGAACTCCAAAATTAAGACTCAGTAGTTTTCTTTCTTTCTTTTTTTTTTTAAGACTTATTTATTTGAGAGAGATAGAGGGCACGCAGACACGGCACGTAAGCAGGGAGAGGGGCAGAAGAAGGGAAGACAAGCAGACTGCCTGCTGAGCAGGGAGCCCCACTGGCTTCATATTTTAAAATATAATCTGATATTTTATCAATGATAAAACATGATATTTCAATCTATGTTTTAGTCCTTTGAGACGAAGAGAAAAATATACCATTTTTATTTCATCAACTTTTATAAATATATTTTCATATCTTCTAGAATTTTATCTACCCAATTAAATTTTCCATTGATGTTAAAGTGGAAAATGTCAAATATTGCTATCAGCTCTTAATTGTCACAGAGAATTACCACAGCTCTCCACCTGTCAGTTGCCTTTAGTCCAGACTTTTCCAGTTCATTCTTTTTTCTTTTGTCAGATATTTTTCTAACATTTGAATCTGATCGTGTCACTTTCTTACACAAAATTCTCCAATGTTTCCTCATTTTCTATCCAAGGATAAAATCTAGACCTTTTGCCCCTCTCCATGTTCCCTCGCTTACATATTTATCATGGTTTCTCCTCTGACTCCTTTCCCTATTTCATCTCCTTCTATTACTGTTTTCTCAGTGTGACTCTCCAGCAATATTCAACTATTTGCATGGCCAGAACACAGCATATGCTAGAATACTTTTATGACTTTTCATGTGTTCCTGAGCTGCCCTATGCTTAATGGTCTAATACTCATTAATTCAAAATACTTAACAAGTAACTGTAATGTGGCAGACACCTTTTTGGGAATTTGGGATTCATGAGTGAACAAAGGAAAGATGATGTGTACTACAGGACAAAAATAGCATGGTAAGTGGTAGAAGTTGTCAGATGTGGACCATAGTTTTGTATATGATTATTGAGGTGACATTTGAACCAAGACTTGAAGAAGTTGAGGGAGCTGGCCAAGGGGGCATCTGGAGGAAGAGTGCTCTATCCAGAAGTTCATGCTGCTCTCAGTGCTCTCTGAAGAGTACTCCTGATGTATTTGAGAAACATCAGGTTGTCTGGTGTGACCAGAATAAAGTGAACAAAGGGTAGAGTAGTAGGAAATATGGTGAAGAAGGTAAGTAAGAAGCAAGCTGTGTGGGTCTTTGTAGGCCATTGCAAGGGCTTTGGGTTTTACTCAGAATAGATGAAGAATTCTTGTGGGATTTTGATCAGAGAAATTATCTGACTCAAATTTTAAAAGGATTATTCTGGTTGCTGTGTTGAAAAGGGAATATGGCGGGGAGGGACGCGGGTAGAAACAGTGCGAAGACCAGTTAGAAAACTCCTGCAATAACATCGGTGAGAGATTAAGATAGTTCAAATGAGGATATAATAGTCAAGGTGGAATTTCAGGGTATATTTTTAAAGGCTGAAGAGCTGAAAAATGGGATATGATAGAAAGGGAGGATGTACTAATGACCTCAAGGTTTTCACCTTTACTGCTGAATGGGGAAAGCTGCAGGAGGAGGTTTTGGGAAGAAAGGCCAGGTGCTCAGTTATGGGCATACTGAATTTAAGATGTCTCTTAGATGTGCAAGTACAGACAGCAAGTACATGATGTAAGTCTACAGTTGGAGACAGAATTCTGGACTGGGGGTATAAATTTTGGACATTGTTGACAGAAATAATATTTAAAGTCATAAGCCTGGGAACTTAGAACAGAGATCTGGGCATTCCAGAGGGAGCACGAGCAAGTAAGACTGAGAAAGACTATCAAAGAGGTACAAAGAAAACCTGGTGAATGTTATACTGGAAGTAGTCAGTGAGGAAGTCAATCAAAAATGAGGGTATCATCAACGTGCCAAATCCGTCGTCTGAAAAGCACTTACCTGTCTCAACTCACGTTCAGCCTATGAAGCACCTCTTACTCCTCTCCCATGGAGCTGCAGGAACTCCTCTTCTGACTGCCTGCTGCTTCCACCTCTGTTAACAGGAGCTTCTCAGAAGGTGATCTGCCCACTACCCGCACTTTGCTTTCTTCATATCTATCACCAGATTCTGTTCTACTTCAGCATTTCCCCCCTGAATGATTCTGCTTTTCTTTCTCTCTCCCCTGCTTCTACCTTAGGCCAAAATGCTGTTGTCTACATACTAGAGTAAAGAAATTGTCTTATAACCTCTTTCTCCCACAGCTTTTACAACCCAGCTCCATCTCTCCCTGACACTACCTCCTGACAGGTGTTTTTGTTTATTTATTTGTTATCTATCTTTTTTTTTCTGACCAGTGTTTTTAAAATGCAGCTTTCACTATGCTCTGTGCTTGGAGGCGGGGGGGGACTTTTAAAAATTGAAGAATCACCCACAAACAGAAACGTACACTTATCGTTATCGTATACCTCATTAAATCTTCCAAATTCAACATCCTCATGTAACCAGTACCCAAGTCAAAAACAGAATATTAGTAGAATCCCGTAGAAGACCTCCTTCAGCACCCTCCCACTGTCCCACACCCCCGCTACCAACTTCTATTCCTATGGATTAGTTTTTCCTGTCTTTAACTTAAGTTTGGCACTGTATTTGTGAAATTCATTCATGTTTTGTGGGCAATTGTAGGTTTTTCCCCCTTCTTCTTTTTTTTTTTAAGATTTATTTATTTATTTGAGAGAGAGAGGGAGAGCGTGCACACACAAGGAAGAGAACAAGAGAGAGAGCATGAACAGGGGGAGAAGCAGAGGGAGAGGGAGGAGGCTCCCCCCCTGAGCAGGAAGCCCAACTCAAGGCTCAACCCAGGCCCCTGGGATCATGACCTGAGCCAAAGGCAGACACTTAACCAACTGAGCCACCCAGGCTCCCTGAGGTTTTTCTCCTTCTTACTGCAGTATAGTATCACAGTGAGTGAATATACCAAAGTTTATTTATCCATTATATTACTGACGGTTCATTTCCACTTTGGTGATATTACAAACACTGCTACTGTGACAATTCTGGGCTATATCTGGTGATCAAATGTTTGCATTTCTATTGGATGTGTATCAAGAACTAGAGTTGAGAGCATTTCTTATCAGCCAACACTTGGTATTTTCTGTCTTTTTTATTTTGGCCATTTTCTAATGGTTGCATCATGGTGTCACACTGTAGTTTTATTTGTACTTCACTGATGTCTAGGAAAGTTGAATACCTTTTCTTTCATATATTTATCATACAACCGGACATGAACTTTTGTGAATTGCCTGTAAAGGTCTCTTTTCCATTTTTCCAAAAGGTTGTCTAATTTTTGCATATTAATCTGAGGGGGTGTTCTTTTTTTTTTTTTTTAGATTTTGTTTATTTATTTATTTATTTGAGAGAAACAGAGAGAGAACACAAGTGGGAAGAAGAGGGAGAGAGAATCCGAAGCAGATTCTGAGCTCTGTGCTGAACACAGAGCCCAAAACAGAGCTGGATCCCACGACCGGGAGATCATGACTGGAGCGGAAACCAAGAGTTAGACGCTCAGCCAACTGAGCCACCCAGGTGCCCCAGCTTGAGGTATTTCTTAACCTTTCTGGATACAAGTCTTTGCTAGCTTTATGTGTTGCAAATCTCTTCTACTCTGTAGCATGCTTTTCTATTCTCTTAGTGTTTTGATGAAAGAAGTTAATTTTAATGCAGTAATTTTTTTCTCTTATAGTCAGAATTATTTCTTTGAGATCTTTGCCTATACCAAGTTCATAGAAATATTTTCCTGCTTTTATCTCAAAGCTTGTTGTTTTACCTTTTATGTTTATATTTGTGGTTCATCTAAAATTGATTTTTGTGCCTAGAATGAAGTAAGAGTAAAGATTAGTTCTTTTTCGCACATGTATATTCAATTAACCCAGCACAATTTATTGGAATGGATACACTTTTGCTGCTGTATTTATGTCAACTTTGTCATAAATTAGATGACCACATGGTGTTGGTCCATTTCTGAATTCCCTCTTCTGTTGGATTCGTCTGTTCTTGCCTCTTTACCACACTGGCTTCATTACCATAGCTTTAACAAGTCTTCATTTCTTATAGTGTAAAACAAGCAGCTTTGTTTGTGGGGTTCCCCCCCAGCTTGCCATAGTTGTTATTGGCCCTCTGAATTTTCACATAAATTTTAAAATCAATTGATCAATTTACAAAGAAAATTCTGTTGGGATCTTGATTGGGATTACGTTGCCCTGTGAATTTTAAAAAGCTCTTCAGATAATTTTTATGAATACCAAAATTGAAGAACCACTGAGCCATGGTTCTTAAACTTAAGCACCTGTCAGAATCACCTAAAGAACTTGCTGAGACGCAGATTCACAGATTTCTGGGTCTTACCCCTAGTACTACTAATTCAGTAGGTCTGGATAGGCCCAAGAATCTGCATTTCTAGTAAGTGCCCAGGAAATGGTGATGCTGCTGGCATACTGTGAGTAACACTGCTCCAAGCATGTTGTAACAATCCCTTGTACCTTCTGCTATTTATCAGATCAGATTGTGGTTAGTTTATATTCCCAAAGACCAATGAGTGTCATGAAAGACTATATTGCAATATTTGTAAACAAAGATGAATGGGCTACAGAACTCATAAGCAGTAATCGTGTGACTAATCAGGATAATACAATGGCCTGGCCTTGATCTGATTGATTCTGAGGGAAATTCAAATTGTGGGTGGGGGATATGGTTCTATCACAGCCAAATATAAACTATTGTTGATTCAAAGACCACCATTTACTGTCTTCCCTTGAGTTAACTCAGCCTTCCTATGAGCGCTTATTATCTTAAAGATCAGTACAGTTGACCCTTCAACAACATCGGTTTAGGCTGCATGGGTCCACTTATACACGGATTTTTTTCAACAAATACAGGACAGTACTATAAATGTGTTTTCTCTTATGGTTTTCTTAATAACATTTTCTTCCCTCAGCTTACTTTATTGTTAGAATACTGTGTATAATACATATAACACATATAAAATATGTGTTAATTAACTGTTTATGTTACCACTAAGGCTTCCGGTCAAAAGTAGGTTATTAGTAGTTAAGCTTGTAGGGATTCAAAAGTCATATGTGGATTTTCAATTGCACAAGGGGGTTGGCACCCCTAACGCCTGTATTGTTCAAGGGTCCATTGCAATCAGACCAATGATTACCTCAATCCTGACACCCCGTGTATTTCTCTGCATTAAAACCATTTCAATGTAGCTCACACAGCAGACTTAACACCTACTCCTGTTATTCTACTTTATTCTTCATTAAAAAATGTAACAGTATCTTTTGTAGCTCTCACTATTTGCTCTCTCACCTGCTCATTTATGTTTATATATTTGGCAGAAGAAATAAAAATGAAAAAAGACTACAACTTAACCCTCCCCCCTTTTCAGACTTACAGTGTGTCCCAAACACTCAATATTTTCTGCCAAGTTAGTATCCTTTAACTCGCTTCTCCTAATATAGCTATACTATTAATAATACACTCTGCATATAGGAGACAAGCTGCACTGCATGACTTGCTGCAACAAGTCAAAACTCGGTGCTTGCTCCAAAGATGCAAGTCAGTAACACTCTGGAAGATGTCCCAGTCAGAATGGTGACACAATCTTATCTTGCATGCCAGTTCACCTAGCACTTAGGTGTTCTCAGCAAGATGAGGGTAGAGAGAAGTCTCATTCTAGTTGGGAAAAGTAAAAGTACCTTCTCTGCCATATGTTTCTAAAAATTTCCGCTAAATCCCAGACTTGGTGGTCAAATCTGTAACCTGGAATATCCTCCAATCTTGGAAATGTTTAATGCACCACATCCATTGAACAAAGCTAGACACTGAATTCTAGAGTTTAAGTGACCTTTGTCAAGTCGTGCAGCCACATGGTCATAGACTCAGGCTGGGGACCCACTCCTGACTCCTACTTACACTCCATAGAACTGACCCTAACTCTGCTGGCAACACTAACATCTTTTTCCCGTATATGTTTCACTCCTGTACAGTAAGTAGATTTATATTAGAGGCTGTGAAGACAAAACTATGGCAAGTTGAACTCAGAAACCGTTTTTCAAAGAATTTTTCTCCAAATTTTCCCTCTGTCTTCCAGCTTTCACTGGATTATACTTTTCTTTCTGTAATTCTCCCATTCAGTTATTTGAAGTAGGTCATGTTAACGTACCTTCCCATCTCCTTCCATGAACAACTGGACTTTGTTGTTTTCAAATAGGTCCACTATGATGTCCACAAGAAACATTTCCCCAAAGACATGGTTGCTGTTGCTGATTCCAAGTCATTTTCCTTGAAGTCCCCGCAAAGTCTTTCTCTGTCCTCTAGCTTACTTCCTCCGAAGTTCGCCTTAGTAATTAACCTCCTATCAAATCGAAAATTCTAAAGTTCTAAAAGTAACTTCACATTTACACTAACACTATAGTGATTGTGCTAGCATTTGGGCTAGAACTCAATTAAAGACCAATATCAATAATAAAAATGACATCAATAAAACAGTAAAACTAATGCATGTTCATCACATGTGTAAACGGTTAGGGCTAAAAGCTTAAGAGAGATGGGATATATTTATTGAAGACATGAATACACTTTTATTATCAGACTTCAGATTCCTGATACAAAATGCAAAATATCTCAAGTTCAGATATGCTTGTGGAAAGTCATTCTTTCAGAGAACGTAAAGACTATAGTTAATTCCAATTAATAATAACTGCAATTAATTATAAACCTTTTAATCAATGAATAACTCAATTTTATATTATCTGTGTAAACAGGAAACCAGTTACCTTATTTGCTGATTCTTTTTTCTTTATTTAAATATTAACCAGTCCTCTCCCCATAGCAATGGCATAAATAGTTTATGTTCACATATATTTATGATTAATATTCTAACAGTGTTATAAAACAGGATGATAAAAATAAAAATAAAGAATAAGAGACAGGCAATCAGAGTCTATGTTACCCAATATTTTGATCTTACTTATACATCATAATATTTTCTCTAGCTGGTCCATATTTTGTCCATGCTACTAAAATCCCCAAACATTAGAGATCAGAGCTTTACATAAAGCTAGTGTTTCATATGGAAAATATGAATATCAAAGCCTTTTTAAAATTGTTAAATAGCTGCGACATAGCAAAACTTTCTGGATTTCATTTGCAATCCAAGGAAGAGCTGACTGGTTTATTACAATTAAGTAAGCATTCATCAGTAGATCAAGTCCTACAGCAGGTAGCTCATGGGAGTAACCAAAGAACGTGGCTTCCTCATTGTGTACAAACACACACACACACATCTGGGGCCTTGGCACAGTCTGATTTTCTTAACTCCTCATAACAAGATCCTGATTTGAGTCTCTCCTTCAGTTTTTGTGCTAGAAAAATCTATAGCTTTCTGTGGTCATTTCTACCTCAGCATTTCAACTGTGAGCAAGACAGAGACATGAAAGCAAATAGGCATTTTTCAAACAAGCATCAGATTCTATGAATCAAATTTTGCTCAAAGTATTCTTTTTTTTTTTTTTTCAGATTGCTTTATGTTTCCTATATCACAACTGATGGAAAAACGGCTGAGAAATGAGATTTGGCACATTCCCTGTGGGATAAAAGATACTTTAAAAAAATACCTTAATGATTACTGACACTGAAATGCTAAACAGCTCAAATTTTTTTTATCTGGATTAGGAAAAAAAAAGCTTATTTCCTGCAAATTTTTCTCAAGATTCTTGTTATTTTGTAACTTCAGTATTGATCTCTGCCTCCGAATAGAGGAGGGCTCATTCATAAGATGTTAGAGCAAATAACAATACAGGTGCTACTGTAAGGAAGCCCGATAGACCATGAGATCCTAGACTGACAGCCAGATACGCTACGGCTGATGAATTAACAGCAAAGGATTCACCACAGGTTTCTTTAAGAAGCGTATATGCATATTATGTTTGTTTTACAGAAATATGATTACACATAATCTCCAAGAGGATAGGAGCAATGTAAGAATGTACCCATTCTGAAATGGGAAAAAAATGGGAGTGTGATAAGGATTTCAGGAAACTGCATTCTCCTTCTCATCCATCTTTTTCATTGGCTGGGATTGTTTCAGGTACACTTATTTTTGTATGATTGAAAACCCTAGTACACGGCACAGAGAAAATGCTCAATATGCAAATACTAAGTTGAATGCTAAGAATGAAGAGATTGGAACAAAATGTTCCCATGTGCCAGAAACGCTTATAAGCTAAATGTTAGTTGTGTTGGTTGTTACTTGAAAATCATTTCCTCATTTGAAAGCAGTTTTGTGGTATATTTAATGAGATACACCTTTGCTTATGTGTGATTGTAAAATGACTGTTTTTACCTTTAGAGGTATCCCAAAGCAGTAATTTATGTTGACATTACATATACATATCCTTCTCCTTTGAAGAGAATCAATTTTTCGGGTATAAACAACTGTACTGCCAACACTCCCTATTTGTTTTTACTCTCAAGACCCTTCTCAGCATATTCCTGAATGCCTGCAACAGCTTCCTGCTTGGTACCGCCCACCCCAGTCTCTCCTCACTCCACTCATTCTTCCACTTTCTGCCAGGGTAATCTCCCTAAGATCCCTCATATAATACATTTCAATATATTCTAAAACAAAACAAAACCATAACAGGTATTGCTGGAGTTCCAACCACTCTAGTCTAGAAGCTATTTTTATAACCCCCTCAAACTCTAGGATTGAGGAATGTGCACCAATGAGGTGTTCAATCAACACCGAGTCACTGAATGCATGGCTATTTGGTCCAGTCCTGATTCTGTCTCTTACTAGCTGGGCGACCTAAATAGTAAGTCGGAGAAATGCCAGTGTCCTCTTTCTGTAAATGGGGCAATAGCAATAGTTACTTCATAGGGTGATTCTAGAAATTGAATCGGTAGTTTATGTGAAGAACTTAGACAGTAGCTGGCACATAATGAGCCCTTGTGAACATTGCCGTAGATCTGGTGCTACTCGTGTTAACAGTAAGCTTCCTCTAACCCTTCCCACCCCAAACTCATGCAACCTCCCTACTACTCATTGTCTAAAGGAGCTTCTCAGACTCAGGAATAAGAAAGGGCACAGTGAATGACTGCACACAGAGCAGGTGGAATTTACCAGGAAGTGAGGTGAGGTGGGCCAGTAAGAGCTCTAGACCCAAAACCAGGTTCAAATCCCGTGCCTTCTCTTACAAACTACTTTCTTTGAACTACAGTTTTCACTTGCAAAATGGGAATAATAACTACCTCGTGAGGTACTTATAAAGTAACAATTGGCAATATTTGTTGAGCCAGTTGTTTGCTCTTAGCTTCAATTTTCTCATCTAGGAAATGAGGATAATAGTATGTATCCTACATCGAAATTGGGGAAATTAAGAATGACAATAATGGCTAATATTTCTTCAATGCTGATTTTGCTTAACACTTTGTGTTGATCAGACTCAGTAATAAATGCCCGGTGCTGGACACACAGTAGGTACTCAATACATACTAGCTATTGTTTTTGTTAGTAATTGTTTCATTGGGTCCTTAGACCAACCATAAGTAGGTGCTATTCCTGCTCAGCTGGGACCATTATGCTAAACATACATATCTTTTAATTTGAAATTTTCCAATTTGTAATTTTTCAAATAATATTTAATTAGTATTTTAAATCAGGTGGAAGCCAAACAAAATATGTGTCCTTCTGCATGGTCATACCTAGTTTCATGAGAAAGAGCTGATGACAGTTTTCAGGCCATGGAACTGGATAAGTGGGAACAATAGCAGGATGAAAACTGTGTGCTAACCATAGTGGAGAGACTCACAGAAGTTCATGGAGCTGTTTCTTTGAAATTCCTAGAAGTAACCGCCCTAGATACATAGGAGGTGGAATTGAAGGATTTAGAATTCTTCTTCTCTTTCTCCCCTTCCTCTTCCTCTTTCTTCTTGTTATTATTATCTTATTGCCATTATTTTATTTCCTAGATCCAATAGGTGTAGAAATGTGACAAAGCAACCTGAAAACTAAAGCATTAGACTGAGATTTGAAGAATTTCTTTATTCCCTGATTTGAAACACAGAATAATAATTATAATATTTATAGCTCATTTATGCCCAATAAATAATTTCTGAGTGAACTTTGTATCCTATACATTTTTTCTGCTCACTTGAAACAATATAGGGAGAAAATTAGGTGAAAAAAAATGCCCTTTTGTGTATATATTCATATGTTCTCATCCTCAGGTATTTTTAAGCTAATCATCTCAAAGAATTCCTCAAACTGAAGTTCTCCTGAAAAACTTATTTTTCTATAGCCCTAAATATTCACAGTTCACCTCAGACACATATAATAAAGCATATTATACAACTTCATTTATACATATGTGAAATACTGATGATCAAGTGAATGAAACATTTTGTCAACCCCACTTATTTTTCTTTAAAAATGTGATATAAAATAGTAGTGAAAATGTAATATAAACAAAAACGTACCAATATTCACTAAGTGTATTTGTGAAGATTTATCCACATAGAGGTCCTAAGAATACAGTATTTGCTCTAAGAACAAGGAAATATAAATTGGAATGCAAGCAAAATGTGAAATGGTAACAGGACTGACCTAGAGTTCTATCTCAAAAGTTCAAAAAAAAAAAATCCAACACATTTCATCTTCGTCTTTAAAATATCATTTATTTAGACGTTTGTAAATCTTTACCTGGATGCAGAAAGGGTAGTTGATAATAAAATCACTTTTGCTAGCAAGATACAAAGACACAAATAATAAATCAAGTGCAACTTGCAAATACCTAACAAATGTGAATCACCTACATTAGCACCACAATTAAATACTTTCAAAATATTTTTAAGCATTAATTTCATGTTCAAACCTTGCAAACAGACGGTTTTGGCCTTCGTACTTCCTTAGTTGTGGGAGAATCTTTGTTGTATGCTACAGGCATGCTCTTTCCTGATGCAACATCCCCATCTGGTGAAAACGGATCTTTGCAGTCAATGGCTCATTAGGGCAGGAATCATTAGTTGAATTTGCAGACATAAATAAAGTTACTCTAGAATAAAATGCCATAACAATAACACTATTTTTTAAAGACCATTTTGAAATTACTTGCCTTAGATTAAAAACAAATAGGAACGAAGTTGTCGCTAGTATCTTGTGGGTGGAAGGGGCTAGGGAAATTTCAGAAGAGAGTAAATGGTGAAGGGCCATTCCAGGGTAATGAGAACAGGTTAAATTTGGGGTTTGTTTCAATCCTCCATCACTTGGCAAAATCGAATCCTGGGTCATTCTAGACTTGCTGAAATGATTTGCATATATATAAACAATGACAAGAA
This sequence comes from Ursus maritimus, assembly GCF_017311325.1. Classification (NCBI taxonomy): domain Eukaryota; kingdom Metazoa; phylum Chordata; class Mammalia; order Carnivora; family Ursidae; genus Ursus; species Ursus maritimus. Next base: position 16,026,902 of record NW_024424453.1, on the reverse strand, counting down.
ATCATCATGACAAACACATTGCCTCTTAATATTTCTCAGTAAGAGAAAAAAGCAGAAATGATATGACAACCAGTTCACTTCTGTTACCGACTCAAAAAGTAGAAGGTAAACAAACCAGACAACTGGAAATAAGAGATTTTCTAAGATACTTCAGCTGTAATTGTCCATGTTCAAGTTGCTTTTATTTCTAGAGTTAATGAACAGTTGGTTCTACTATTGGACATAAAAAAACCACATATTTAATTGTTCCTTAGGTCTAGCTTATATTTGAAGATGCATTTTGTGGAAAATACTCCAGAATTATCATGATATGAGTAAAATATTTAAGCTATTTTTTTATGCTTTTTGAATTATTAAATATATTAAAACATGCTTAATAAATCTAACTTTTCTGTCCTAGAAAAATATATGGGATTAGGGTAAATGAATATTATTAAAACATGTAAGTGGGTAATCCCATCACAGAGAGAACCAATAAAATATCTCTGGGTTATCTGTTACCAGCCAAGAATAATTCTTGGTATCCTAAATGGCAAGACTTCATTCTTTTTTATGGCGCATATATGTATATACGCTATATATATATATATATATACACACACACACACTCTATATATATATATATATACACAAATATATACAAATAACTGCCTGCATACATGTGTACACACATGCACAAAAATACTATAATGACGTCGCAAATTGAATAATAAACTTGACTAAAACCTGTGAAGGTCTTTCAAAAAGAATTTTGCAGGGGCGCCTGGGTGGCACAGTGGTTAAGCGTCTGCCTTCGGCTCAGGGCGTGATCCTGGCGTTGCGGGATCGAGCCCCACATCAGGCTCCTCTGCTATGAGCCTGCTTCTTCCTCTCCCACTCCCCCTGCTTGTGTTCCCTCTCTCGCTGGCTGTCTCTCTCTCTGTCGAATAAATAAATAAAAATCTTTAAAAAAAAAAAAAGAATTTTGCAAGCCTTATAAGCTACCAATTGATTGCTTATGAGTTTAGTTCAGTATTCGTAGCCAGCAGTGTTGTCAGTTACTATCAGCAATCTCAACCTCTATGTGTCCCTATTTATAGCTCAGAGTCTGAGTCATACCATAGGAAAGAGGACAGTTTTTGTTCTTGGAAAAACTGCTTTCTGATCTTCTTTGCATGATAGCGACTAATTTATAAAAGCCCTTTGTCTGGCTAGTAGCTTAATTTTATTTTTATTCCATTAAGGCCCTGGAAGACTTTGATGTTATTGTTCACAAAATAATAGAAAAATAACTGTTTTTTTAATTTAAATTCAATTAGCCAACATATAGTACATCATTAGTTTCAGATGTAGAGTTCAAGAATTCATCAGTTGTGTATAACACCCAGTGCTCACCACATCACGTGCCCTCCCTAATGCCCATCACAGTTACCCCATCCCCCCACCAACGTCTCCTCCCGCAACACTCAGTTTGTTTTCTAGAGTTAAGAGTCCTTCATGATTTTTCTCCTTCTCTGATGACTTCCCATTCAGTTTTCTCTCCCTTCCCCTATGATCCTCTGCACTGTTTCTTATATTCCACATATTAGTGAAACCATATGATAATTGCACTTCTCTGATTGAGTTATTTCACTCAGCATAATCCCCTCCAGTTCCATCAATGTCAATCTAAATGGTAAATATTCATCCTGATGGCTAAGTAATATTCCATTGTATATATGAACCACATCTTCTTCATTCGTTGATGGACAACTCAGCTCTTTCCACAGTTTAACTATTGTGGACATTGCTCCTATAAACATTGGGGTGCATGTGCCCCTTTGGAGCAATACATCTGTTTCTAACATAATTTTTTTAAATGTTCTTTTTTTTTTAAAGATTTATTTATTTATTTTTAGAGAGAGCATGCAAATGGGGGCAAGGGCAGAGGGAGAGAATCTTCAAGCAGACTCCCCTCTGAGTGCAGAGCCCCCATGTGGCTCCAACTCACAACCCATGAGTTCATGACTTGAGTCAGAACCAAGAGTCCAACACTTAACAGACTGAGCCACCCTGGCACCCCTAAAAAAAATGTTCTTAGAGGGATGAAATAATGGCTCGTTTTAGAAAGATCAAGTTTTCCTGATGGAAATACATATAGATATAGATATTTATATATCTAAAAATTTATTATACATCTATAATAAATTTGGTATAAATGAAATATAAAGGGTATATTTAAAATAGGTGGCAAAACATCATTGTCAAATTAAAATAAATGCATGTTTTGGTATGGTTTCAAAAGTTTTTTGTTTTAAAATACTAATATAGCTTTTTCCCAGACTCTTGTGAATCCTCAAAGAAGAAAATAGTTATCCTTTCTCTTTTCTGGTTTTCTGATGCCAGTGTCTATTTCTCAGTATATACCAATATTAGGTGTTCTCTTTAAAGCTAATACTTAAAAATATCAACAGAGTTCAATCAAGTCAGTGCTTCTTTGAAGGTTGTATACCCTAATGGTTAAGATCATGGACTATGAGTCTGAATCCTGTTTCATTTACTAATTATATGACTTTAGACAATAGATTTAGATAAGGCACACACTTTTGTGCCTCATTTCCTCATCTGAAAAATGAGATTTTATATATAATAGTATACAACAATAAATAAGTAAATACAAAGAACATGCCTGTCATATAGTATGTGCTCAATGTATTTTAATGATTATTTATATCAGCCTGATAAATTTTTGTGGATCATTCATTCCTTTTTTTTTTTTTTTTAAGAGGGAGTGAGAGGGCTCAAGCGAGGAGGGGCAGAAGGAGAAGGAGAGAGACAGAATGTTAAGCAGGCTCCAAGCCCAGTGCAGAGCCCAATGCACGGCTCGATCTCACAACCCTGAGATCATGACCTGAGCTGAAATCTAGTCAGACACTTAACTGACTGAGCCACCCAGGTGCCCCAATGTGGATCATTAATTCTAGTGTCCAGGGATTATCTTTCTAACTAACTTTGTCTGGTTTCAATAAGTGCCTTTCATAAGCAAAGGCTTGGTAAATCATTCTAATGATGGTTTTGAAGAAAATTATCATCATTTAAATCTAGTAATCTAAGAAATTCATTCAACCCACATTGAAATATATAGTAAAATAATATTTTTTAATATTTGAAAAAGTATGTGTTCTCACAGACTGTTTTTTCTTTCTGATTAAAGTTTCCATTTAGAAAAGTATTTCAGGTATTTCTTTCAAACTAGTGCTGATTGTCAGAAAAACTATGGCCATTATCTCCATTTCAATAGACAATTCTACGTATCACATAGTGTCGATATATTGACAATTTTTAAAGACAATCTTTTAGTCACCTAAGAGATACAATATTAAAACTGAAGTAACTAAGGCTACAAAAAGAAAAAAAAATTTTCAAGCTCTCAAATTAAGATAAGACCATCCATGATTTAAGGGAAAGCACGGGCCCGAAAAGGTCCTTTGAGCCATCATTCAGAACCATACAACTTGTTTTATTGAATAAATCACCATTTCTTTGAAGTTTAAATTGTGTCATGTTAGAAACAGTTTGAAACGTAGAATACTTTTAAAGTATTTCAGATCATTTCGCATTTTTATTCCGGAAGCAAACGCCAAAAAAATCTTCTATTTAGAGATTTTAGCAAACGGCTGAGATTAATTTTTTAGATTTAATGTGCAGAGAAAGTAAGAGAAAAAGACTTTTCTAGTGTACCAAACTGTATTTTCCTTCAAGATTATTTAAGGTTTTCACTATGGAGTCTTCAGCTCAATGATATCTAAATTAGCAGAAAAATATATGTAAAGTCACTGCAGGACTTTGAAAGCAAAGATATGAGACACAAACCCATTTTAAGCCTGCTGGTGGCCTAAGGGTTTTTAAAACATTATCCAGCAATGTTTAGTAGTCTGTTATACCAGAGTTGTCTTATCAAAAAAATATTTCTACTGTGTAAATGACATGCCCAAGAGAGGGCTGCAGTTGTACACAAACAAGGTTGGGTTAACTTTTTAATAACTTTAAAATTCCCAAACTCCAGCCAATATATGATTTTAAGATACAGCTGTTCATCTCCGGAAGTCTCAAAGTTAATGAGGGTTAAGTCTTAAAATGCACTGTGTTAGAGTTTGGGAAACACCTGGAAGAAGTGAGATCCAGAATATCTGATATCCTTTCATGTCGCTTCTCTGTTCGAGGAAATTTGCCCAAGTGAGCCACCGTCGTACCTTTTGAAAGACACTTGGTTCCCTGAGGATTAATCACTGCCTCTCACAGAACAATCTAATTAGAGTGTGCAGGATGATAATGATTGCTACAAGATCAAGGAAACGGAGTGGGGTTAGGCGTGGGGAAGGCTGTGGAGCAGTAACACTGGAGGAGAGCTAAATTGGACAAGATCACATAAAAGAATATTTTGAAACAAAATATGGCTTAGGGGTGGGTGGATAGAGTTTTGGGAAAACATCACTGAGGTATATTACCATGATAAAGATTTAACTGAAATACCAAAGAGCAATTGAAATCAATATTTTTTTTTCTCAAATTACTTATCTGGGTGGGGAGGTGAACTGGGAGTAGAATGGGGTTTAGAAGTTACATTAATAAGCCTGTTTACTCTACTTAATCCATCCTTGTTGGTATTTTGAAAGGTAGAGAATTTACATAAATAAGTCCATCAAAAGATTTCATAGATATATACTAGTGTGATTTTAAAGATTAATCCAATCAGGTTTCAGGGAACGGTATGTTATGACTGCTTATCTTTTATCAGTTACACAAGTTGATAGTGTTAGTCTTGTGGATTTTGAAGTTTAAAAGGACCTCAAACCACTCCTTGGACATTTCTATCTTTAAGGAGACAGGGAGGAATAGCAGTTTGGAGGGTGGAAAGAAGTAATGTCAAATGTTGGGAGAAGCAGAGAGCAGGCTTCCCACATGCTAAAAAGAAAAGTTTCTAAATGGAAACTTTAATAGAACTGAACTAAAATAATGGCTACATGGTTTGGGAAGAGACCAGATTCAATTTTCACATAAGATTGACAGGACCTAATGACTACTGAAATGTGGGAAATAAAAAATATATACTAAAGTGGGATTTCAGGATTCTATTTTGGATGAACAGATAGTTGATTGGGCAACTAATTATATCAGGACAATAAAAGAAGTGAAAGGGAGAAGATATAATAAGTTCATATTGGGACATGCCGTTTGGGACATGTTCTAAATGGAATTGGCTACTGGACAACAGTGTATATGGGTCTGGCATAGGAAGTGACCTCCCCGTGTTTTGTTCATCTTTATTTATACTTTCTATCAGACAGAGTGTAATTAGAGAGAGATTATCTCTTTTCTGAAAATCTGGTAAAACATGTTCTTAAAACTTTGATTATGATACCTATTCAGTTGTTTGCTAGTTATTAATATATTCTGGTTTCTATTTCTTCTTGATTCAACCTTAGACACTTACCAGTTATGAAACGGTCCACTACATCCAAGTTTCCAATTTATAGTTATTTACCATAATCTCTTGCACCCTTTTAAAAATCTCCACTCTATTTGTAGTTATTGCCCCATTTTTGTTCCTAATATTATTTACATGTGACTTTGATGTTATTTTCTTGATTGAGCTTGCCTGTACTTTAATATTGCGTTATTCTTTCCAAGGAGTTTATTTTTCTTTTTTGAGCATTTATTGTGCTTTTTATTAACTTCTGCTGTTTTTCCTTTTTTCCACTTACATTTTCCTAGATTTTCTCCTATTTTGCCTTTTTTTGTCTTCCTTTTTCTGCCTTCTAGATGTGAATACATTTATTTTCAAGTAGTTTAAGTCTTAGGTTTTTAAGCATAAGGGAAGGGAAGATCTATCCATACTTGAACTTTTGATTTCTTATTTCATTGCATTGTAACCAATGTAGCCTACATTTAGTATTTTTAAGACATTTTTGAGATTCCTTATATGGCCTAAAAGGTGTTCAGTTTTCTAAGATGTTTCATGTGTGTTTGACAAGAATGTGTGTTATCTATTTGTGGAATGGAGGGTCATAAGAGATATTATCAAACTCACCTATGTTGTCCAAATCCTGTTAAACTTCTAATTTGTTTCTCATGATTCTCAATTTCTGCAAAGAGTATGTTAAAATTTGCCAGGAAGGCTGTATTTGATACAATCTCATCTTAAATCTGTAGATTTTGCTTTACATATTTAAATCTAAGTTACTAGATACTTAAAAGTTCATAATTATTACACATTCTTATGAATATTTTTCTTTATTAGTGTGGAATACTTCTTTTTGCCACCACTTATAGTTTTCCCTTCAAATTTTATCTTGTCTGATAAATAATATTACTATATCACTTTAATTTTTATTTGAGTTGCTTGTTATACATTTCCCATCAATTCTTCTTGTACTACTGTATGTGATATTTCCCCCTGAGATGTCTCTTGGAAACATACTTAATTTTTTGAACTAGATCAATGAGTCCTCTTTAAAAATAAGTAAATCCAGATCCCATTTCCTGGGTGCCTGGGTGGCTCAGTCAGTTAAGTGCCTGCCTTTGGCTCAGGTCATGATCATGGGGTCCTGGGATCAAGTCCCACATCAGGCTCTCTGCTCAGTGGGGAGTCTGCTTCTCCTTCTCAGTCTCCCTTTGTGCTCTCTCTCTCTCTTAAATAAATAAAATATTTTTTAAAAATCCCATTTTCTTTGCATATTTCTGTACATTTAAATGGATTGTATTTCTTCTGACTCTATTGACATTTAATAATGTTAATTAATAGTCATATTTTGTCATAAAAGTGTAACTGATTACCCTAAAATTATTCTTTAAATTGGGAGATTCATTTATTTATTGCAAAAATTTTTTTGAACTTTTATTATATGTATTCACTCTCCTAGGTGTTTGGAATACATCAGTGAACAAATAAGGCAAAAAAAAAATCCCCGCCTCTGTGGAGTTTTTTATTGTAATTCATAATAACAGCTATGTGTTAGACCCCTTTAGTGCTTTATATATGGCACCTCTTTTATTCCTCATAATAAACCTAACAGGTATTTATAAACAAGGAAACTGTAATAAGACAAGTAATATTAATAGCCAAATTGGGACAGTCGGGATTTAAAGGGCCATGCAATCTGACTCCTCAAGCTATACCTTTCAAAGTTATATTCATAGTACTTAGAATTGAATGGTTTTACAACCAGTAGATTTCTTTTTATATAATTGGTTTGAGTTTGATATATGATCTAAAACATCCAAACTTAGGTCCAAACATTTTTTAAAAGTGAACCCTGTATTAAGGTTATATGTAGAACTAAAAATTATTAATAAAATCAGAGAGCACATTTTATTATCTGCTCATATATTTTGTGAGAAATGCAATTTAACAATTTCATTTTTCTCAGACAATGCTATATGGATTCAACAAACTTTTTTTTAAGATTTTATTTATTTATTTATTTGATAGAGAGAGAGCACGAGCAGGCAGAGCGGCAGGCAGAGGGAGAGGGAGAAGCAGGCTCCCCACTAAGCAGGGAGCCCAACGTGGAGCTGGGTCCCAGGCCCCTGGGATCATGAGCTGAAGGCAGACACTTAACCGACTGAGCCACCCAGGTGCTCTCTGTGTTCAACAAACTCTTAAGAGAGCAAAGAACAGTCGTCCTTGGTTAAATACAAGTTTTGAAAGATAGGAGCAGAAACATACAAGAAACTCTCCTTTTGAATATGGACATAGTATTTGTATCAGTTGAAATGAAAAGTCTGAGGTTTTGGGAACAGAACTCAAGTGCATTGTTGTGCTTACAGCTGTAACACATTGTTTCCTTTGTTACGTTCTCCCAGGTAATAAGAGATCATGGATTAATTTTGGCACTTGTATCTTATTACCCTCATAATTTTTCTCTTTTCTCACTTCCAACTCTTCCTTTCTTCCCTCACTGTTTTTTGTGGCTTCCTCACCATGGGGCTGTGAGGCATTGGTTAGACAGCTTTACAGACTGCTTCATGGGATGTCCCATAATTTAAAAATCTACATAAAAGGCCCAAAGCACTAGAATAAACTATAGAAAGCACATATAATAATTCAACTTAAACTTAACAGAAGGGAAGAGACTAATTTTTTTGTTCCTGCTCTGTGCTGGGCATTTCTCTAATAAGTGCTCATTTTATATTTGTTGAGTTATTAATTATAACATCATAAGCTGTTTAGCATATTTCATGAAGAATTAAGAACAAAAGTCATGGATGCTACTCTAGGTTTATTTTTGATAATATGGTAATTCAAGTTGACATTTGAATTCAAGCCTTCGAAAGGAATCCTGTAATATATTTTCGGGTAAAAGTTCAATTTCCAGAATATTTTCTGAATAAATGTGACCAGCAAAAAGTAAATAAATACATTAAATTAAAAAATAAAAAATATTCTTAAAATGTAAAGTAATTGTTAAATATCAACCATTCAGCCAAAGCAAAAAAATAAAAACTCAATCTCACAATATCTCTGGTTTTTATTATTTCACACTTTCTCATCTTATATTAGCAGTTTGTTACCAAAGAAAGAGAAGATCAAATGTTACCAAGCAGAACATAGCATGGCAAACTCAGGAAGAAGAGAATTACCAACTTCTCCAAATTTATGCACTTATGACAAGCAGTTTAAGGTTCCTAACGCAGTCAATTACTGAAGAATGAATACAAAAGATCTAGGCCACTTACAAGGTGGAATTAGAATGGCAATTTAGCAGAGTCAATATGGACCTCTTACCAGGAGAGACAAGAGAAAAAATAAAACTACAAAAGGACACCCTCTGGGAAAGCTCTCACACATTTGGGCATACTGTCTGGTTAGAGTAGGCCAAAACTTGATACTTTTATTTCCAACCTTTGACCTTGGACATCTGGAAACCCAATTTGAGTCAAACAGAAGGAAGTTTTCTTTTCTATTTCAAAAACTTTGGGAGAAAAAATAAGTTAAGCACTTAGCATTCATTCTGGCAGAAAAAGCTTCTAATATTTATGCACTTGTGGGGAACTCTAAAATATAGAGCATTTGGTTAAAAGAAATAGATGCCCCAGAACTTTAGCAATATCGGGACATTGTTATTTCTGGTGATGGGATTTAGACAAGGGCTGAGATAAGCAAAATAGCCCAGGACTTTGATGCTCTTTGATGTCCTAATTTAATAGACATCCTCCAATTCCAGAATTTAAAGTACACTGAAACATTCTATATCAACAGACATGCAACCCATATATATTTGGTACCATGAATTTTAAAGGAGTTTTTATTTGCAATACAATTTTTAATCATTGTATTGTGTTTTAAAATATACCCAAGGCAATGATGTGATTTGTTAGAGTGCCTTTAATTTATTGACAATATTAAAATTAAGAAGTTATGTCAATAAATATAAGAAATATTATTTTTCCTTTTACATAAAAATTATTTGTCGTGGCATGTGAAATTTTTATTTGACCACCTCTAATATAGAGTAACTTAATTCTTGATCACAAGATAAGCATTTACCCACAGAAAGATATACCGCATGGCTGATGGAGAGAAAACATTAACTATAGGGTCATGGACACTTGGGCTTAATCATTTAAGCACTTTCTAGCTGTGTAATCTTGAGAAAGATATTTAGTTTTCTGAGCCCAGTTTCCTCATCTGTAATAGGCATTTTTACTAGGAGTATTTAGCAGGATAACTGTGAGAGGGAACAATGATTTATGCAGAGCACAGAGTAGACTCTATAAATGCCACCATCATAGTTATTCTTATCAACTTTATTATTAGAATGTTGGAAAATTCATCCAGTGGAACTAGAGAAGTTCCAGAATTATTAATTGCCTAGGCAAATCTAAGTTGTGGCTGTGATTTTAATAATTCTTACATCCCCAGGGGTCATGGCAGCAATGTGAAAGAGAAACTATCTTCCCTTTGTACACAGAAACCACACACAGGGATAATTGGATGTTGGTCAGTTAAAAAAAAAAAAAACACCTAGAAAATTCTTATGGCATTTGATTAAATTATATTGCAGAAACCATACCTCCTCTATTATGAATATTAACTATCATGTAGTAAGTGTTAATCATTAGTAAAGGATCTATTCACAAGTCCCACTGAAAACTATTCTTTCAGCACCATATAAAAGACATTATATTACCATGCAGTTTGCCAAAATGAATTGACTTGGAAATAAAGCAATTGCTATTTGCAGTCTATTTATTGCCTTTTATGGGACTGACTCAATATTTTCTGGTGTTTTGTTTTGTTTTATTGTTTTGCCAAGATTCATTTTGCAAGATTTTGATCTGTGCTAGGAATTTGTGCTTAGCTATTGGCAAGAATTCAAAATATTTACACATTCCCCAAATTTTATGTACATCAAAGAAGTATCATCTCTGTTTGAGTTTTTGATGTTACCTGTTTTAATAATAACTAATTTATATTCTTACCAACTATTGCCTAAAATTATAATCTTGAAAATATTCTGATCCCTATGACTATTGTTTTTATCTGAAGGATAGCTGGATATGTACATGCTTACCAGAGCCTGTGTGTCTGGTCTCTACATAAAAAAAGTTTATATTTATACAGTTACATTAATTCCAGAATTTATAATTATAATATTTTTAAATCATTGAAAATAAATAACTAAAAAGAGAAAAATAAAGTCAACACCCCCATGCAATATACCTACTGTTTTATGGAAGCAAATGAATAGCTAAAGTACCAGTTGCCAAATACGCTCTTGAATCTGAGCTTACACGTAGGTGGGAGGGTATGTAACCATATTTAGTTTCTTTAAAAAGTGTACGCTTTCATTTTCAGCATCAATAGTTTTTATTATCACCACAGAAGTACAGATGCAAAATGTTTTTAGGGTTTTTTCTTCCTTTTTTTTCTTTTTTTTTTTTCTTTCTTTTAAAATCTCATGCCTATGTTTTCTTTTCCTTTGCAATTCACACAGCGTAGCGCTTTCTGCGAATACACATGCAATTCCCATTATCTATAATGGACCTTGCACGCATCGGGGAGAGAACAAACCCCACTGCGTAGAATCTTTCTTGTGTGGTATTGTGAGCACCTGGTCTACCTTAAGACAAGCCACTTGACAAGTTCTTTGGGCACTTTGTCTTTCATCAGGGAAGGCCATTCCCATCTACGACATACAGAAGTAGACCCCTTCCAGGAGGCCACCAGTCTTCCCACATGGCGAAAACATGGGACTGCCCTTTCCCATGCAGACAAATATTTTTACAAGCATTCTTGATCGTGCTTTGTGGAAGCATTCAAACATGGATAAAAAGCAATTGGTGTACTTACAAATGTAAAAGAAAATGTAGCATGTACATAGTTTGTGTTTCTTCTAGCACTCATCATTGATTGGGAGCAAGGAACAATCATTTTCTCAAATTTAGAACCCAAATAGATCTTATACTCTAAATTTAGAGACAGCTTCTAGCCTCTTGGGTTCCATTTCTGATATTCAATATGAGATTCTCTGCATTTATCACAGAAGTAAGCAGACAATAGGAATGATTGTACTCTACAGTGTGTATGCTACTTACCATATATGTGTGAATTTATAGTTATTTTTGACAGTGAAGCAACTGATGGCACTGCTTTAGAACGACTTAATACCTAAAGCTGTACAAGTTGATAGCACAGCCCATTCTAAATCTAATGGTGAAAACTATTGATCCTGTTTGCTACTGATTCTTAGATTCCCCTTGCTCTGGTGGAAGAGATCCCAAACAAGATTCACACAACAGCTTTGTCTCTCTGTATTGTTTATGTCTGTTAAGTATGGGGAGAGAGATGTATTACCTGGACTGTGATGGTTAATTTTATGTGTCAGCTTAGCTAGACCACAGTAACCAGGTATTTGTTTAAACATCATTCTCAATATCTCTGTGAAGGTATTTTTAAGATGAGTTTAACATTTAAATCAGTAGACTTTGAGTCAAGCAAATTACTCTCCATAATCAGTTGAAAGTCTACGTAGAAAAAGACTGATGTCCCTCAAAGAAGAGGGGATTCTACCAGCAGATTGCCTTCAAATTTGAATTGCAGCATCTGCTCTTCTCTGGATGTCCAATATATCAGTCTACTCTGCAAGATTCTGGACTTGTCAGCTTCCATAATTACATGAGTCAATTCCTTAAAACCTTTGTCTTTATCTCTATATCCATCCATCCATCCATCCATCCATCCAACCACCCATCCATCCATCCATGCTATTGGTTCTGTTTCTCTGAAGAACCCTGACTAACACACGGACTTACAAGTCTCTCCACTTTTCCCATTGTAGACTGCACTATTTTTAACTCCCTCAGAGATCCATCACCTACAGTGTAGGATTGTAAATTTTACTCAAAGAGAAGTATCTAAGATACTCAAAGGTGCACTTGAAAAAAAAAACATTACAATTGTATTTCATACTAGCCCTATAGCATAGGTCTATTTAAAGTTAATGATAAGAACATCAAGCACATAGAAACCCAACTCAGCAGTGCTGCCCACAATTTAACTGTTTGATAGCCAAAATTATTTCCTAAACAAGAACTCAACAACAACAACAACAACAACAACAGCAACAACAACAGCAACAATGAAGATGAAGAGAGAAAGGGGGAAAAAAGTGAAGGAAAAATTGACACATAAGCAAAGCACATGTATAGCTGAAATCTAATTGAGCCAACATTATTCAATACTTATTTTAGGAAAACTGACTATTAAAATTTTCAGCCAATGTAGATAGTAAAGACATCAGAAGATTACTGACATTGTGTTTTTCAATGCTATCAACACCTGGATTATGAAAACATGAGATATTATGCTCATATAATTGTAATTCTTGGTCTGTACTCCTCTTGGCATCTATATCTATATCTAGCTATAAAGTAGAGGGGAGAGAACAGTTATTAATTTAACAAATATTTGTTGAGCACTTACTATGTACCAGAGACAATGCTTGGCACCAACGAGACAATAATGAACCAGGGAAATAATCTCTACACATAGAGTTTTTACAAATCCACTAGGAAACACACAAAACCAAAGAGGAAATCACATTACAGTGGGAGAAAGTGTTGTGATTGGAATGTGTTAGAGAGCACAGTAAAGATATAGGTAATCTGATCTTGGGCATCAAGAAAGGAAGTCTAAAAAAAGAAGAAACTTAGCAGGTGTCAGGCAGGTAGAAAGGAAGGTGGGAGTGTTAAAGCACTTTCATTGATAAAGATGAGCTCAATTATCCAAATCTAAATTTTCTCCTTTTCTGTTTAGGGGCTCTGAATTACCAAGAAATTGCTTTTTATTCACTTTGCATGTAGGAATCCAGGTTTTGTATTTATGTGCCCAACTGTGACACATTTTTTAAAAAGAAATTTAGTGTAGAAGTGCCTAAAAGTTGGCACGATATTATCATTCCGCCATTTGTAACGCCATCCACAGAACACCATCGATGATATAGGCCAGTGGAAAGGAACAAAGGAAATGATAATGCAGACATAATTTAGGTTTCATCTTGTAGTGCAGCCAGAGATAAATACAGCCATAGACAAACTCTACATTTCCAAAACCCCCGTCTCAGAGTCGTGACTAGAAGCAGCAGAGCAAGAGAAATAAGAACAGGTTTTCCCAAACTATGATTTGTGTGATATGAATTGTGTTCTGGAAAAACAAACAAGAAGAACCTCAAGGGAACCTGATAGTTTGCAAAAAAGGTATTTTATAAATGGGTCTAAAAATTATATAGATTTAGATAGTTATTTTTATGCAAAAATTGCCTAAAGGTGTGCCACTTCAGAGAAGGCTAGACAATTGCTGAGAGATGAATGAAGTCACCGCATTGAAACTGCCCAACTGCACACAGGCAAACCCTCCCAATAACCATCTCATTGTATGTTATGTTGTAAGTGACTGCTGATCCCAATTGTGCATTTATGATATATTCAGTGTTTATTGTATATTAAACATATAAATTAAATCTAGTGTCAGCCCTAGAAGCTATTAGTTTTTCTGTGAGGCAATTTTTTGCTTGCTCCTTTATGCAACTAGGCATTAGCATTCATGTGTCCTTGGTGTTTGGAAAATACATGGTAACTTTTAAAAGTTTTATGGTCAAGTAAGTTGAGGAGATGCTGTTCTGAATAATTTGAATAATCTGAATAATTCGCTGGTAGGTAGGTACAGTGAATCAGTCTTAGAACGGGAATCAGGAGCCTGCCTGATCATTTACATTGTATCAAAAAATAAGTTAATCAAATATTGCTATTTTTATTAGAAGTGAGACCATACATCTTTTTTTGCTTCCAAGTGAAGCAACACTTAAGTCACATGACAAAAGTGAAAAAGCTAATTAACTTTGTACACATGGGCAGGTATATGAAGAGTTTCGCCTCTTTTTTTTTTTTATGTTTAAAATGGTCACACTTCTGAAAATAGAGTTACATTTGGAACCTCACAAAATGCTGGCCTTTCCCTATTATAATGAGAAAATAGGAAATAGAATATGCCCTATGACATTTATGTTGCTATGTACTAATAGCTTATCATCTATATTATAGTTTAAAATAAATATATAATATGCTATTACAGGCAGTGGTAGCACAGCAGAGTAGAAGCCTTATATAACCATTTGATGAATAACTGACTAAATGATTTATTTAAGGTCCTTTATAGCACTGTACTTCCCTCCTATACAGGATTCAGTTTAGAATTAGGTGTGGCATTTAGTTGTCATGTTAGCCTCCTTTGGCTTGAAACATTTCTATAGCCATTCGTTGTTTTCTAAGACGTGGCATTGAAATGGCCACCAAATCCCTCAGCCTATAGCAGTGAACATCCAGCTGCAACTGCCTCTGGAGGATAGCATTTTATTCACAAAAAAATAAGAAAATATTGGAGCTTAAATGTTTATCAAAAGTAATCTCTTAAACTATATTAGTTATTAAACTATAGAAGTTATAGGTACTTCCCAGCTCATGGCTTGTTGGACATCATTAGGCCTATCCTCCTGAGCAGAAATAATACATTGGGCATGACTAGTATTTGCAAATGTGGGGCATTTGCTTGACACTAGTACTTGACATCAGAACTTCTTCACTCTGTAACTCTAGCTCCCTAACTCTTAAAGTCCTTTGAGTTGGGCCTTTATTCAGAGGTTCCATAAGGAAAGCACAATTCCTAGTGAAGTCCTCCTCAAGCTGGGAAGGTGGTCTTCCCCCATTAGCCTACAGAGAAGAGGTTCCTGGAACAGGCAGTCAGATTGGCTGCATCATTCAGGCAGTCGATGTGGCGTCCTAGGCAGGCATCACAATCCGGGTAAGTTTCCCAACTACCTTCACGTGGACAAACATAGAGTGACTTTTTAAACACATACACACACACACACACACACACACACACACACACACACGGAAAAAGAAATGCAGTTAAGATATCTAACTACCAAATCCATGTAGTCATAGACTCTGGTCCAGAATATACAGCAACTCTTAATTTCTAATTATTATTCTTAAGCATCTTGTGCTCACCATATCTCAGAACACCAAGAAAATAAACTTCTATTTGTCTATCTTCAAATACAGAATGGTTTAATGTTATGATAAATCAGACGGCACTAAAATTAATAACTATCAGGTGCAGTGTATTATTATAGTGATTTATAATGCTCAGTACAACTCTTCTAGTGTGATGAATTATCTTCCTAATGATGGTTCTACCAAAATATATCAACAAGAAGATACTTCCAAGTTCGTGCAGTAATATGCCTCAGCATTATATGATTTTTATTACAGAGAATTACATTAGAAGTATTTTGTATTCTTTTTCACACTCTGTTTTTTTTTTTTCTTCTTAATGCATATAGCATTGTTATATACTATTGTCCTTACTTAACCTGGTTCTGGATCCAGGGTCCTCAATAAAAGCAATAAAAGTCCGAAGTTCAGAACTCTTGGGCACCCCTAACATTACTGTGGAGGACAGAGTTTATGGTGGCTCCAATGGTCCCCACCTCTTGTATTTACCCTTTGTACAATATCTTCCTCTTGAGTGTGGGTGGGAATTCCTTCTAACCAATGGAATATGGTGAAGATGATGGGATGTCACTGACATTATTATGTTATATTACATGGCCAAGGTGTGGGATATCACTCCTATGATTATATTATATAAAACTCCACCTTGCTAACAACCTTGCTGTAGAGAAGCACAGTCCTTTCTGCTGGTTTTGAAGAAGCAAGCATCCATGAATCCTAGAGCTGCAAGGAAATGAATTCTGGGCAACAACTCGAGGGAGCTTGGAAGCAAATCCTTTACCATTTGTTCTGATGACACTGCAACCCTACCCTACACCTCAATCCCAACCTCACAGGTCCCTGAAGAACCCCAACTGTTAAATAAAAAATGCATGCTATTTTAAATCACTACATTTGTGGTGATTAGTTACCTTGAAATAGAAAACTAATACAATTATACTAAATGGACCTCATCTTGATGTTCTGATCTGAAGTTATCTATATGAAATTTCTTTTGGGGTGTGTTAACACAACTTCATAGACTATCAGATTTTTTTTTTTTTTTTGGAATGGAGAGCATGAAAGTATGTACCTGAAATCTTAACAGTCCAAGAAACAGTCACTGACTAACCATTTATTATATGCCTAGGGCAATATTTATGAATAAGATATGTTTCTAGTTCTCAAGGAGATTACAGTGTAGTGGAGAAGAAAAACACAGGACCGAGATTATTGCAACATACATGGACTGTTATCAGAGAGCATAGAAAATGGGGCAGGGAGGGGTAATATATATACAATGGCTTTCTTGATGAAATAGTTCTGAGATGGGAGTTGCCATTCAGGGGAAGAAAGGACACAAGACCTGTTGAGCTTTTACGTAATAGGAAATTAATCAATAGTGATTATAACAACAACTAAATGGTTAATATTTATGTCCTTTGAGAGATACCAGGTATTGTTCTAAATGCATTATTTAACTAACTCACACAACAATCTAATGATATACATATTAGCCTAGTTTTACAGAAGAGAATTACTGGGAGTTTAAGGAACATCTGATTAGTGACAAGGAAAGGATTTATTCCTCTGATTTCCCCCCAGACTTCTGGACCTATGCTCTTCCCACTGTAGTATAACTCTTTGGGTAAGGAGTCTTCTGACCTGCTTCTCTTGTTTCCTGCAAAATTACATGCTCTCCAAATTATCTTTGGTTCCACTGGTTTCCTGAACATACATGTTTAAAACACCAAATATGCTGTAGGACAATTATTGTACAACTTATTTGCTACCTTCAATAGAATGTAAATGGTTTGATAGCCAGAATTGTCTAAATCATCTTTTACTCCCCTGTTTCTATCACAAACCCTGAAATAAGAGTGATCAATAATGGAAAATGGATGATGGATGTTTAGGGTCTTTACAGGCAAAAGAATGTTCATTTTACTTATTATGGCCCATGAAGGTGACTTCTAAGAAAGTAAGTCTCATATTTCTGGGCTTGACTCATTCTTACTTACAATCATTTTTAGTTATACATTTAGTAACACAAACAAGCAGATGAGCAAATAAGTGAAAGATGGGTGGATAGATAAGTAGATAGATATAGAAATAGATAAATAACTATGCCTAAAGAAACAAAAAAGGTTGCTTCAGGGGAGCATACAATGATGACCAGCATTACTTAGTGCTTGCTCCAGAAGTTTACTTATGCTAAACTCTTGACATGTTTTGTTTTGTTTTATAATTTAGCCTCAATAGCAACCATATGAGGGAGATACTAATCCTATTAGACAGATGAAAAAAATAAGATTTCAGGGGTTCACAGCTTATCTTCAAGGAGCATGTGAGTGGGATTGATTGTAAGCAAGGCAGTCAGCCCAATGTTCATGTCTGTGCCCTTAATCACTCCACATACTGCCTCCTACTTAGTTCTATAGTTTGCCATTCTGTTTTTTGTTATCATTTGTTATGAGTTAATTCCATTCTTAGTAGGAGTATTTTGAACCCTTTTCTGGACCAATTGTATGGGGCACAGAGGTTCAAAAAGAAAATAGGCCTTTCTGACTGTAGTTGAATGGTGGCCTTCCACAAGTATGTGCACATCTCAAACCCCAGGAAACTGTGACTGTGACCTTACTGGAAAAAGCGTCTTTGTAGATGTAATTAAGTAAAAGATTCTGAGATGAGATGATCCTAGATTACCTGGAGGGGCCCTAAATCCAATGACCAGTGTGTTTCTGAAAGACAGGAGAGAAGACGGTCATATACAAGAAAAGTGCATATAAAGACATGGATTGGATGATTCTGGATGATTTAATTCTAGCACCTACTGCCCATATAGACATAAAGAATTTTACTAGTCTCTTTGAACCTTCCCCCCACTTCATTTTCAAAATAAGAACATGCACCCTGCAAGCTTTTGTGAGCATTAGAAATAATGCATCCAAAACTGAAATTCAAAAAATGGCACTTCTTAACAAAACAAGAACAATAATAGTAGAAAATACACATGAATATTATGCTTGTGTCTAACAACATTCTAATTATCCAGCTCAGAAATCCAATAAATACGCTTATATAAATACTTATTAATGACTCTTAAGAATGCCAATGAGATTCTTTCTAAATCAGCCACTATTATAGGGAAAAGAACCTTTTAGCTTCTAAATCGTAGAGTGCCATTGGATTTTGTTTCCAGAATTTCGATACTAATTGTTGGTACAACACATCACATTTCAGCTACTGTGGAGATAGTGTGAACATTAAGTTGATGATTTTGCTCAAATCCTCTTAATGATAGCCCTCATTTTAAGGCTCTGATGAAGAAATCAATGATGTCTGATTTAGGAAGTCCTTTTCAAAGTCTACTCCCCATCTTGTACAACCCAATTTACAAAACTCAATTGGTCCTTTTGATCACTGTCACTAATCCAGTTTAAGAGCTTAAAGTCCCCCCAAGTGGCCCTTAATTAATGGTTAATATGAACACACAAGCACACACTTGGACTGTATCTGGAAGTTAACAAACGCATCTGTATCTTGAGATTTGAAAATGACCTTCCTTCTGTGGACAACTGATTGAGACAATACATATAGTAGTTGTTTATAAACTTCAAAAAAAAACCCGTAGGTATATTGATTGATATAACTGACTCCTATCCTTTCATTTTTACTTTACTGATTCCTCTTCTTCAGAATATTCTATGTGGGGCTGAGAAAAACTGACTACAAGAATATAATAAAGACAAGAGTGTCAATCAACACTACTTCAATTCCTAAAGTACAGTCATTTTATATTTTTAGAGAAGCTAATTAGCTTATTGAAGACCAGATATTTTCGTAGGAATGTTTCCCAAATATAGTTTCTTCCCAAGGTCTTTTAAATGGATAATACATTTTTGCCTATTGTTAAGCCATTGAGGTACAATAAAAGCTTTCTCTTATCTAATTTGTCCATTGCTTCTTCTTGATTCATTCCAATGGTAGTATCATATGCCACTCATTAGAGTACATCTTACGAAAAACAGCAGTTGGAACACTATTTCACTCCAATTTTGCCAAATGATTTGGCAAAAGAATGATGCATTAATCACGAAAACCCAGATAATCTGTAATAAGAAAGTGAGTGTTTCAATAGAAATGGTAAATTTGAAGGAAGGATTAAAAAATACCTTAATATTAATGTCTACCTATTGATATTTATAATCCAATAGCTATTCTCCTTGAGGACTTAAGGGCCATGATGTCCAACAGGGAGTCACTAGCCACGTGTGGCTATTTATATTTAAGTTAAATAAAGGTAGTAAGATTTAAAATATAGTTCCTTGGGGGCACCTGGGTGGAGCAGTCGGTTGAACATATGACACTTGGTTTTGATTCAGGTTTCGATATCAGGGTCCTGGGATTGAGCCTTGCATCAGCCTCCTTGCTCAGGATGGAGTCTGCTTGACATTCTCTCTCCCTCTCCTTCTGCCCCTCCTGCTTGTGTTTTTGCTCTCTCTCTCTCTCTCTCTGTCTTTCTCTCTCTTTCAAATAAATAAATCTTAAAAAAAAATACAGTTACTTGGCTGCACTAGTCACATTTCAAGTGCTCAATAGTCACACGTGGCTAATGGCTTTCATATTGGGCAGTGTAAATATCAGAGATACCTTCATCACAGAAAGTTCGATAGCACAGAGCTACTTTGGAGGGGAAATGGTGCCCTCCTCCATTGCCTGTTACTGTTTATGTTAGAAAATAAGAAGTGGCAACATTGTCCATCTAAGATTAAATTATTTCAACTTCTCTTTGCTGGTTAAAAGAGTCCATCTCTTTCAAATGTACTTTTCAGATTGCACACTGCAGAAAATGCCCATGAAATTATAGCTTCAATGGTCTTATAGAAATTATAGTTGTTTCCTCTGTAAAATAATATGAAACTACTCACAGTGATTAAAACACCCTCAACAAATTTATATAGAAATAAGCCATAGCTCAGTTGGTTAAGTATCTGATTTTGGCTCAGGTCATGATCTTGGGGTGATGGGATCAAGCCCCGCGTTGCGCTCCCTACTCAGCAGTGAGTCTGCTTGTCCCTCTCTCTCTCCTTCTGCCTCTCCCCTGCTCATGCCCTCTCTCTCAAATAAATAAATAAAGTCTTAGAAAAAAAGAAGGACTATATAGAGGTAATAATGTATATCCCCCTTGTACTATCACACTTTTTCATTTCTGCATATGTATACATGTTCTTTTGGCACTGTCCTTGATCAGTTTGACATGAAAGAGCTAAGAGGCTCTCTTTCCAGGACACACACACACCCCAAAACATCTTTTGTCCATTACCCATTGTCACCAAAAATAAATAAATGATATAAACAGTTCCTTTACTGGTTTTAAAAGTAGAGCCAGAAATTATGTGAAGTTGGGACTCTTGAATTATTCATATGTTCTGATTGAATGGGATCATTATCTCTGGCCTTACAAGCTAATAAATACTGTCTAACGCCTGGATACTGTTTTGATGTAATAGTGTCAGGAAAGAGAAATAACAACTGACTTCTTTGCAAGCTTGGGCCTAAATTAGGGAGGCGCTCCCTGATGAGTTCGTAGCATGTGTGACTGTGTGTGACTACCCACAGATATGAAATACCTTAGATGATTGTGTTAGTCAAGCTTCCTTCAATCTTTCTCGAGGCTTTTATTTTATTTTATTTTATTTTGTTTTATTTTATTTTTAAAGATTTATTTATTTATTTGACAGAGAGAGAGCATGCACACTAGGTGGGGGGTGCGAGGTGCAGAGGGAGAGAAAATCCTCAAGCAGACTCCCTGCTGACCGTGGAGCCTGATGCTGGGCTCAATCCCACAAACCTGAGACCATGATCTGAGCTGAAACCAAGAGTTGGACGCTCAGCCAACTGCACTACCCGGGTGCCCCTCAGAAGGCATTTTAACTTAGACTTGCAACTACAGAGCTGCACAACTGCTCGGCTGTCTGATGTTTGCTACTATTTTTCTCTCCTCTCTTCATTCTCATCTCTCATGTAGTAGGACAAGTATTTCAGAAAATGCAGATTGAGGCTCAGTAAATGATTATGCTATCTAATCGTTTGCCAGTGAACAGTCAAATAATCTTAAATTACAGACCAGTGGGTTTTTTCCCCCAGATTGATTTCAGTGAGTGAATTTGCTTGAGTTTAATATCCCCAGAAACCGGAGGAGTGTAGGAAGCCTGAATTAAGGTTGCGCTCTCAAAAGCAATCACAGAAAGATGTGCATTTCTAGAAGGTTTGAAAGCATGGAGATAAATACAGTTGACAGTTGGTTTCAGAGAAAGTAAAATTAGAGGTGGACTATGTTACAAAATATCTTTATAGGCTAATAGTTATAGAGATGTAGCAGAATCTGTTAGACATCAAAGAAGAATATCATTATTGACTACGCTGATTTGTTTAACAAAATACACATTGCCTTTTCTTTCTTTAGAACACCACTTTTTTTCTTTTTCCAAGTGATGTGGAGTCTATTAAGAGTATAAGAACATCCAACAAAGAGCCTGTTAGCGATTCAGTAGTTTGCAAAATTTACACAAGACCAAAAGTCTTTTCTCTGAGACAGCTGGCTGGGTCTTAGCACAGAATGCATAGGTTTTCCAGACTGCTTTTCTCAACATTTAACACAAGCTAATAAATCATGCAATTTAATTAAGTTTTTAACAGGAATTAAAGTGTGTGAACCATCTACTGGAATGGGTGTGAACACTATTTCAATAATGCTGCACTAGCAGAGCTGTCTGCCTCTTTCTAATATAGGAAGCAATGGAGGAGAAGGGAGCGTTGTTTTTTTTAAGTAAACACTCTTTATTAACCAGTATAGCTAATCCTTACCTGTGATTGTATTGTACTTTTTCTATAAAATGGCCAGAGAATTTTATTCTTAGATTGAAGAAACATTTGAACTTGGAGCACAAAGAAAAATGTCAGAGGTGGGTAAACTATTAGTGTTCTATTTGTGACTATTATTATTTCAAACTTTGTCCTTTTGAAATAGGAGGTGCTCCTCCAAAGGGAGAGAATAAGGCTTTTCATGCCTTTGCCTCCTGGAAGACACAAACTGCCGATTTTTCTCCAGTGCTCTCCACCTGTCAGCGTGCTAGGTGGAGACCTGACAGCGCACCCATGCTGTAATTCCGCGAGGCCAGCATGGTTGGCAGGACATTCACAAAGCGCCTGTCCCCACACAGGGCCTTTGGCACTCAGCTTCCCCTGTTCACGTGCACGGTGACAGGCTGCACACAGGACAGATATGCGGATCAAAGGCAGTGCCTGTGGATACACCCAGCAGGGTCCAAGGAGCATTACTAGTGTTCTCAATAATTCGCTATTAGTATTGCAGAAAAAATGAGGAGTGTACTATTGAGTGATAAAAACACATTTCATAAGGAAAATATACACAATATGTATTTTGGATGTTGGATTCAAAAGGGTCACAAAGAACTGCAGAAGAGGATGCAAGAAAGAAAGCAACAGCGTGAGCTGGGAAACTTTCAGATTCCTTCATACAGATAGTTTTGCTCAACTGTGAAAATATGATGGGTGGAAAATGAAAAAATCGGGTTCAGAGAAAGACAAGAATTGAGGTAGTTCTGCCCAACTCCCATCATAGTCTCATGTAATTCTGCATTATTCTTTGTTTTGCTCTTACAATATGGAAATTTGATGACCTATTTAGAGTTCCAACTTTATGTAGAATTTTTTTTTACTTTATGTTTTTATTTTAATTCTAGTTAGTTAACATACAGTGTTCTATTAGTCTCTGGTATACAGTCTTTGTGTAGAATTTTTCTGTCATGAGACCCTGGAGCAGTCACTGTCTTAGAGTTCAGTCAGCATTGCCCCTGTCCCCACACCTGTGACTCCATGCCTCTGCCGGTCAGCCCTCTGCTGCGTTCTCAGAAACAATTATGGAAAGAGATGTGCCTGCATATTTAAAGTGTATACATTTATAATCCAATATTAAATTTATACAGGCATATATGACCTGAGACCATGACCAAACTCAGTGATATATGGCCCTGTCCCACGTCACTGGGGAGATATGGCGTCTTACTCCTTGGTATTTTACCCTCCATCTTTGGACTCTCTAATACACTCCATTTGTTGCCATTTACAGAACCTATATTTCCAAGTTTATTACTTAATATTCCCTCAACCAAACATTCCACTTTCTCTCCCAGCAGGACCCAAGTCAGTATATCCTCATCAAGGTATGTCTTCCTTCAATTGTCTGATACCATTTGCGGGCACATAAAGGCCTAAGTCTGAAGAATGAGAGAAAAAAAAGGATTTTCAATAACACCACCAATTTTTCTCTCACTCTCTTTTGCCTCCTGCTTACCAACAGCCTAATTTTCCTTGTTGTTCATTAATTTGATTTCAAAGAGGAATTAATTAAAATAATTCTGGGATTAGCTTATAATAGATATAACGCAACCAAGAAAAATGAAGCTGTAGATGACTATCTGTGTGGAAATGTGCTCCCGTCCTAAATAAACCACCCAAATTACAAAACAGTAAGTGCAATTTAAACTTACCTTTTAGTTGAAACTTTATGTACATCTGTTTACAGAACGGCATAAAAGGACATAAATGAACATAACAAATATATATATGTATATATGTATGTCTGAGAAAGGGATCATGGTTGGTTTTTTAGTTTAAGCTCTTTGTTTACTTATATTGCTATTTTTCCAAGTAAGAATTGATTTTGTAATACTATTAAAATTATTAATATTTTTTAATGTGTAGAAATGTGCCAAACTTTTTTACTATACCTGTATAGTATAAACCCATAGCCGTGCATTTCACATTTCATTTTGTGAGAGAAAATTCATTGGTCAGTATTGGTTTGAAGATATAAATAAGCCACTCGTGGTACTGGTAAATACACGGTACTTCACGAGAAAACCCAGATTCTAGTCTCACCCTTAACTCTCTGCATAACCTTGCTAAAATGCACATTTCACACAACGTGTCCTTGTATGTAAATGAGAGGGCTGGACTAGAGATTGGGAATGTCTCTTCAACTTTAAATCTCCATGATCACTGAATAATCACATATAACATTTGAGTTCTCTAAATCGGTAGACGTTAATATTTGGGGTGAATAACACTCTTCACAGGTAATAAGGCCACTAATGTGCATGCATTTAAAACTGTCTAGTGCTTGTTATCATGAATCCCCCCAAATAATATCAAATGCCATTTGAGTACTTATTATGTTTCAGGCACTGTAAAAAAATTATTTATATGACTTCTTAAATCTTCAAAGCAAGCTTATGAATTATAATTATTTTCACCGTTTTACAGGTCCCCCATGAAGTAGGTTAGTAAATGAATATTTTTTTTCAAGAAGTAAAAATAATACACCATAGTCAAAGTAAACAGGCAGGGATTCATCTTTCCAATAGGTTGATCTTAAAACATTCAGGTAAGTCAGAAATTGTAAAGTTTTGCTTTTTTTATATCCTTACACAATGGTTAGAATATGATTAAATGAAAGTTGAGTGGGAGCCCTCTAACTCCAAAATTAAATAATTATTTAGGATCATATTTGGGAAATGAAGTGTAAAGAAGAATATATGTGGTATGTCCCTGGCTGTGAGAGGAAGCCTGGTGGGAAGGCATTTTCATTTCGGCTATCTCAAATTTTTATTGCCTCCTTTATCAACACTCAATCATTGTCCAGTTCCTGTGCTGTAATTCCTGGAGTGGCCACTAGATGTCAGGCATAAAGTCTACGTGTGGCAATAAAGGAGACCCTTCCCTTTATGGCCTGTTTTCAAAGGGAATAATCCCTTGCTGTCCTCCTCGTTCTGCCTTATGACATGGCACTTCAGCTTAGAATGTCACGTGTGATCCATGAACTATCAAATCTTTAAGTTGGTGAATCTCTTGAGAGTGAAGAAAGAATAGGTTGGTATATGTCTTACACGTAGTATAGTATCTGGCTGAAAATGCTCCAGAAATATTTGTGTTTGGTTATTGAGGGGCTTCATGGATTTTTAGATAGTTATGGAGGGATTCCCTTCTATTCTCAATTTGCATAATTTCGATAGTCTCATTGGGCTAACCTGTGTGTGGTAAGCACGGAGGTACTCTAATTGTATATTAATGGAGACTCATGTTGACCATGTTCATTGTGTATCTACATGCATACGAGATCTGAAACAGCCATAGCTATCTCTTCCTTAGTTTCCTTTCTTTGAGGGGAAAGAGTAGCCACATCTTTCCCTACTTTGTGGTTGTTGAGAAGAGAAGGGCAGTTAGCTGCCTTTGACTTTTCTAAAGGAAAACATAATTCAATATCCTAATGAACGAACTTCTAGAATGCGAGTCTGTCTTCCAATTCATGTCAAAATTAAAGCTCAGGTCAGATCGTCTATTTCAAATCAAGACTCAGAGATAAAGAGAAATTCACCAGAATAGGACATGCCCTCAGGGCAGAGCCAATAGTAGGTCTTAAGACAGGGCTTGTAATCAGGAAAATGTGAGGTAAGAAATGTATGGATGTCTAGGTAAGGCAGAATATTAGCATGTCAAAGGTCTGCCACAGGTATCTGAGAACCAATTATGAGGCTTGAACCTGGAAGACTAGCAGAAGCTAGCTGGTCAGGGAGAAACAGAATCAACTAAGCAGTGAGGCTGAGGTCAACAAGAAAGAGATATGTATTCAGTCAACAAAGAAACAGTCCAGTTTCTAGAACCAAGTACACAGTCATACCAAGATACCAGGTAGAAAAGGTTTGAATGGTATTGAAACATCAAATCATTAATCTAAAACATGAAAACTCGATTTGTCTAAGGAATTAGATTTATCCCACGGCTGGGACAGGTGTAAATCTGTGTAGCAAGTGGCCTACAAGTGTGCATATTGGAAAAAGGGGGAGTCAGATATACTTAAAATTTACCAGGAACCCTCTCACTTGCTAGACATGATGGTGAGCTCAATACCAGCAGAAAACATGACTCCTGAATTTATGTAAAGGCAACTGGATAGATAAAATGCTTAAAAACATCTTACCCTAGTCTAAAATTGTAACAGCTCCTTTTAAATGAAACAGCTTGTGCTTCTAATTTCTGAGGACTCACACGATGATATGATCAGAAGGAAATCGACTGAGGGTTAAGCTTTTGCACATGGCGTTAGTGTAGCTCTACTGCTCTCAGGTATCCTCACAAGGGGTACTGCACTCATTTGAGCATAATGGAAAGGGAGACGTGATCTTCTGTAAACTAAAATTGGTTCTAGTGTGCAAAACTAGGGCCACTTAATCTTTTTTCCATCATTTCCTATTGAGAGGCTAACTACTCTATTAAAATGAGACAGAGTTTATCACTTACTGGATGTGTGACTCCTGGGAATTTATCTTTTATCAACAGGGTCTCTAAAATGGGA
The DNA here is from genome assembly GCF_017311325.1 of Ursus maritimus. NCBI lineage: Eukaryota > Metazoa > Chordata > Mammalia > Carnivora > Ursidae > Ursus > Ursus maritimus. The sequence continues at coordinate 15,999,946 of NW_024424453.1, read as the reverse complement.
CTAATTGTATCTAACATGAAGGATGATTGTGAGAGTTAGAAGATACTCTGGCACATAGGGAGTACGCAAATAATTACAATGACTGTTCCGGGGGGGTCATTGCTATTACCTCACTGAATTCATAGACACCTAACCAGTGGTATCCAAGCGATACATCAATGTTCATTGCTAACTGGATTATATTACAGGGTTTTAAATGATCCCAAGTTCCTTACAATAAACTTTGTTTAGGATGGGTTTGCTGGAGATGCCACAGAAAGCTGAGGAGCATTTTTAAAACCAGGCGGCCCTCCATCTTCCCATAGGACAGTATCAACTCTTTAAAATGAATCATTCAAAACCCACTGAGGGAAAACGGAGACCTAGCAGGTTGCTAAGCACAGTGCCAGTCACAAGTCCAGAACTGCTCCTGACACCACAGGCTGAAATTGAAGAAAATCGTCTTGTGCCCATGGGATGCCTCTTTGCCTTAAGACTGCTCATATTGAACTCAACAAATCTACCAGTTGCTGAGCAATTATGCATGTAAAGTAGATGGAAAACACCTCAAAATGAACAGTGCTGACTCTGCAGGATACTGAAAGCCATCCTAGAATATGAATCAGGCTAAAATCCAAACAGTTACTCCATGTGCTAATAACCATAGTGACATGGAATTGATCCCTGATTTCTGTTTTGGGCCTTAGTCAGTATACGTAGGGAAAGCCAGGATGTTTCACTCTTCCCTGTTCTGTTTCCTACGTTATAAGGAAAGGATAGTTCAGAAGGATAAAAGTTGTGAGACCAGGTTTCTCAATAGATTATTGTAAAAGTCAATTAATTAATTTGTAACTCGTTTGACCATTTATTTAGCATAATCTTTAAGAAACTTTTATATGTTACCTAGGGAAACTCAAAATAACTCAAAGTTAATTAAACACTGAGAATGGTGTTATTTTATACCATCACACCATTATCCCCAACACAACACACACACACACACATCCCTTTCAGCTCCCACACAGGCACATCACATACCTTTCAGACAGCCCCAAATCATTTTTAACACTTGGCCAAGTGGCATTGCTAGCATTCATCTGGGAAAAGCTAAGGGTTTCATGGTTGACATAAAATATCTAAATTTTAAAACTTATCACCCATGTGGAAAATGAAATCTAAAAAGACATTTTGCTGAAAGATTCCATAGGCAGGTGACTTCACATTTCTTTTATTCATCACTAGGTAACTATTTCAATCCCTTCAGCTACTACTTCTAAATTGTCTCACTCTCTTCAGGTTGCCAGCCACTGCTCCAGACCTTTTGTGCTTCTAAAGGACCTGAACTTCTCTCATTACTTAAATCACTCAAGGTAATCTCTTCAACTTTCCTCTTCTTGACCTTGAAATATCTCTATAGCCACGTTCTCTATGAGACTAAAGCAATCCTTCCCCATTCAAAGGCTAAGCCTACTACCAGACCTTAGGAGGAATCTAGATGATTCCGCCTTGTTCTCCCTGGCCTCTTGCCATCAGCTTTCCTTCATAGACTAGATAACCGACAGAGTTGTCTACACCATGGTGTGGCGAGGGGTGGAATTTGGACAACTTGACTCCTGAAACTCATCCTCATCTCTACCCCCAAATATGTTCTTCCTCCCATATTCCTTTTCTCAGTTTGTGGCACCACCATATCCACCCATTTCGCAGAGGAGAAGCTCGAAGTCTCCAAATATCTCTGAGTTATATGCTATTTACTGCATACCAGATACTTTTCCAAACATTTTACATGTATTTGCTCATTTAATCCTTTCAACAGTGCTATTCGAGTAGGTACTATTAATATGTCAATTATACAGATGAGAAAGAATGAGGCCCAGAAATTACCTAACTTTTCCAAGGTCAGGCATAGGCCAGAAGTCTCTCTGACTCCAGAGGCATTGCTTGTAACTGCTGCAGACACCTCGTGCATGACTCCTGCCCTTCCTTCCCACTCAAACCAGCTATGAATTCCAGTTTGTTCTACCTCCATACATTTGTCTTTCCATCTCCCTCCCACTGGTTTAGAGCAGTACTTCACTTTTAACCACCTTCTAACTCATTTCTCTGCCTCTAGTTTTCCCGTTTCTTTTCCATCTGGTCCATTTCCAAAAAACACAGCTCTGATTATTTCCCTATGCGTCTCGATAATATCCAATAACGTCCCCTTTGCTTCTGAACTAAATATACCTCTTCAGCCTGACCTTCAGTGTTCTTAGCATTATTACCTCTGTATGTCTTTTTGGGCTTATCTCCCAAACTAGAGTATTCACCTTTTTTTTTTTTTTTTTTTTTTTGAGTATTCGCTTTTGCCATGAGCTTTCAATCATATGCTCTACTTCTCCTTGGCACCGGTCCCATATCAACCGTGCAGAATGTACTGTACTTCCAAACCGGGCAGAATACGCTGTGCTCCTCAGCGGCAGCGTGCATGTGCTTCCCCCACCAAAACTAGTAGCAGATGGAGATTTAAACTGGCTTCCGACAGAATTCCAGGCGGCTATGCAGATGACTAATTTTTCTTTCCTTTGCCTCTAGCGTCTCAACTTCAGAACACTGGTGACCAAGGCAGAGTCCAGGCAGACCAATAAGTGTGTGTCTTTTATTCCTATCAGCCCCTGAGTCCAGGGGACAAATCTGAGAGCCATTCTGATTTCCCCGGCCTCCTCTGATTCAGCACTTGCACCATCCAGTTTAACCCTTAATTCTCCTATTGTCTCTTCTTTATACTCGCCAACCCCTATGCCCTTCTCCCTTCCTCTGACATGAATCTCTTTGGACTACTAAGGTGTTACTCAGATGGAGAGCAAACTTTCCTCTTGTCTTGCACTGTGCAAACAGCCGGCAGGGAATTCTGGCTTGACTCTGCTTTCTCTTGGTTTCCCCCAGTTCCCTCTTCCTCAACTCTCTTTCCTTTGCTCTCAGTGCACCACCCTGAGAGGTGGTCCAGGCCAACAGTTCACTGAGGATTAATGATGCCCACTCTGCATGTAACCTTGAACGTGAATGTCCCTTTAACCACCTCAGTAGGTAAACCTGGTGATGCTCTGTTTCTATTTCAAGGCCTAGCTCATTTACCATCTCTCTGGGAAAACCCTCAATTCAGGCCATTTAATAAATCCCAATTTTTAAAGCATTTAACTGTGTCCCAGGCACTACCCTATATACTTTAAGTGCACTGTACATTTAATCTTTATGGGGAGAGGTCATCATTTTTAAATATGGAAATTCAGTTCCAAGGAGTTAAGTGGTATGATCCGGGTCATACTGAATTGGGATCAAACTCAGGTCCATCTGACTTTAACATCTGTACTTTACAGACTATTCTGTTTTATGTGTTTATTTGTGTGCTATAGTCTTCTCACCCCATTATTTATTATGGAACTCCATCAAGGCAGGTACCTTACCCTTCTCCATTTTGTATCTATTAGCTGCAATAAAGCAGCTAATAGAATGTCTTTAATATAGGGGGACCTCAGCAAATATTTATTGCACTGAATAATTGACACTAAGTCATTTGAGACTTATAAGGAACAGGTCAATCTCTACACTTACGTGTTTTCAGAGTTCATTCTCTCCAAGTACATAAACAAAACAATGTGCATGCTCTCGCTCTCTCTCTTTCTGTCTTTCAAAGACACCGGATTTGGGAGTTGGATGTATTTGACAGTTGAAATGAGATGCATCAAGACAGGACTGAAGCTCCTGCATTTTTATGTCACTGATACCCTTTGGCCAACTCAACTGGAACTCCATTTTTCTTTATTTTTGTAAATCTTTTTACTAGCGACAACAGAGGATGGGGATAAAATAGAGAATAAATAGTCCAAATTCTCTTCGCCTAATTTAGAATTTGTGAAAATCCGGGTGAAGAGAAAAAACAGGATTATAGTTTCTCTTCTTTCCTCTCAGTAGAAGGGAAAAAATAAGGCAAGGAAAACTAGTTTAACTGAGCCCATAAACAATACAAATCATATTGAGCAGGAATGTTTACCTAGCTATTTAAGAGAACATGTTGAATTAAGTACTTCGGGAGGACCTTTCCAAGTGCGAGTGGCTAGTTAAAATTTAAGGAGAGCCTTGGGTTCTTGCGGCTGATACTCTGCTTCTCCAATTAGAAACAATTTTCACCTGCTCATTAAAGTAGGGCTTCTACCCGGCTCTTAGATTCAGTTCCATTCAATTAAATAAGTATTTATTGAGTGTCTATGTTGTGCCAGACTGGGACACTGTGTTCAGTGCATGGTTCAATTACCTATGTGTCCTGGACAAAAATAAAACTGTTTCTTCCAAAGATCCTGTAATTCAGATGTTCACACTAATCTCGCCTGGATTTCATTTCAATGAATCTAAACTGATGACATTTTTATGTTGGAGGTTTGAGGAGGTGAGGTTAAGGAACTTGAGCAAACCAGTGACAGAAACAAACGAACCGTTGAGGTTTCTGGCAGGGAGAACAGCGCCCCCTTCTTCGTCTGCCTTCTGGGCCTCTGTGTAAGTCTTAGCTTGTTAGCACATTGTTTGATTTTACACAAAGACACATGGCACCCCAGTGCAGTGGTAAACTAGACCTGAGAATCAATAAAAAACAATCCAAGTGTTAATGTGGCATCAAGCCAAAATCTACTTATTTCATAATATGTTAAATATTGAGCTTAAATTTACCAAAATCCCTGTGAGATGCTACTTCTTAAAACAAGAGAATTTAATAGGTAGAGCTGTCAGAGAAACCTTGAGAAAAAGAATCACAAGTGTTCAGCTGCATGTGTATTTCATTGATTTAAAAGAAATACATTTTAGAAAGGTCTTCACTATGTGTATCCACATAAGCTGAGTTGGTGAGATTAAAATACAAATAAACGTAGACTGTTAACCATTTTCCAGGAAAATAACTAATATCACATAATTCACTGATTCGAAACTCAGAATGCTGAAAGTCTGCACAAACAGAATAACTTTGTAGAATCACTATTGTTGTCATGTCTCTTCTGAACCATTGCGTGTAATTGCTACGGAAATGTGAAAACGCCTTTTTTTTTCCTTTCTTTTTTCTCTTTCTTTTTCTTTTTCTTTTTTTTTTTCTTTTTTTTTTTTTTACCTCTCAGCCAGCACATGATAACCCATTCAGTCCTTTGCAAATTTGGTCCAAATGATGCCAGTCAAAGCATCCAATGGGACTCTCAGACATTAGTGTATTAGCCATTATCTGTTACATTTCTGGACCCAAATAACAGATAATATGGCTGGAGGTGCTGCCATTTGCAACTGCTAGCTTCCCTGCGTGGCATATGCCTGGAGAGTCTCAGATGGGAGGTGATGGCACACAACTGTGGTGGCGAGATGACTTAGCAGAACCCGGGATGATGTCCTAATGGCCTCCCGCTGGGGGGACAGGAGTAATTGTTTGTCAGGGGAGGGAACACATCTGTAAGGAGGCATTCTCTGCAAACCAAGCAGCCATGTGGAAAGGGGAAGTGAGAAACGAAGGGCTGGGGAGACAACAGTGGAGAAAACACACAGGTTGAGACGGATACAGGAGCGGCCGTGGGGCAGGCGTGGGGCCAGGGAGGAGCTGGTTGAGTGAGACTGAAGATGTGTGCTTCGGAAAACAATGCAAACAATTATTTAAAAATGAAATGCTTGCCTGCGTAGTTCCCAGCTTCTTCTGGCAACCTTGAATCATAATGAAGATGTGAGACAGTGAAATGCTTGGGAGGAAATTCAGAGTAGCGAACAGGGAGAAAGCTCGCATAATTGCACATTCTCTAAGAGTGTTTTCAATGCTTGGGCATTCTTTTAACAGGAGTCCTTTCAATGTTATATTTTACATCCAATCGCTTCCTTTGTTCATTGCTTACCCTAGTGATCTAAAACGAACCACTGTTTTTAAAGCCATACTTTTAAAATCAAGGCAAAGCTACTGAAACATTAGAACATTAGAAACATCAATGTCATATCATACAATTGAAGGATACTCATAGCCCTGTTTGTGGCTGCACTAAGCATCCTCCATTTGATCAGAAATAAGCAAGGACAAGTAAGCTAATTAATGCTGCAAAATGCTAATTCCCTCCACCTTTTATCCTGGGTCTAAATTATGATTTTATCTAATTTCTGAGGAACTGAAATGCACATGCCAGTGGAGTCTGTCATTATTAAAATATAAATCAATGCATAAAAGCATATTGGCCTATGGGAAAGACTGTAAAAAATTTTAATGCCCTCCACAAACAGCTGTGCTCCTGACCTAGCAGTTTTTGTGTTTGCTTCCTGACAGCCGACCAGATTGTATCTATTTTAGTACTTCTAGCGCATCTGAGGGGGTTTCAACAACATAGGCTTTGAAATATGAAATTGTATATCAAAGTTGTGATCTTCAAAATAAAATAAATACTAGGCAAATAAATTTTCCTCTCACCTCACCTCTACAAATACAGTCTGTTGTTAAATATCAGATTAAACACAACTGGATGATGAGATTTTTAGTATAATGGTTTAGAAAAGCAATAAGGGATTTTTACATGAATATGTGGTAGGCCCATGAAACTTGGAAGGTACCATGTATGTGAAAGTCTGTGCAAAAATTGCCTCTTGTTTCTGCTACTTAGAAGGCTTTTGACCATTGACAGCCATTTTCAGCCAGAGGTCTCAGTAGTGACCATGATGGTGCTGACGAGCAGGGAATTCCATAAGGGGAAGAAAACTTTTTGCAGGAAGGTGAAGTGAAGGAGGAAAGAGACCCATGCATGTGTTATTCAAGAAAGCATTCTAGGGGCATCTGGGTGGCTCAGTCGGTTGGGCATCTGCCTTCAGCTCAGGTCATGATTTCTGGGTCCTGGGATCAGGCTCCCTACTCAGCAAGGAGTCTGCTTCTCCCTCTCCCTCTGCCTGCTGCTCCCCCTGCTTGTGCTTTCTCTCTCTCTCTCTCAAATAAATTTTTTTAAAAATCATTAAAAAAAAAGCATTCTAAGATTTAGGGTGACCAATGAGGGTTTTCTCAGGATATGGAGACTTTAGTGCTAAACTGAGGAAGTTCCACCCACGTTGGTACAAGCAGGTCACCCTACTAACTGTAATTCCACGTATGAGCCCACGTACTATAGACCTCATCAAAACACACGGTGAGTTTTCATTGCCTTATAATTTCTCACATTTTGAAATCTCTGATTTTAATAGCTTACCTTCAACCAAAATTTCTTGTACCTTTACAGCTGGCTATTCTAATACCCATAGGTTTCTTCACAGTAGCACTAGTCTATGTATTTCTATCTATTGATCCCATTAGAACTAGTTCAATATCCATGCCCCAAGTTTCAAGATAACTTCTTCTACTGTTTTTTTTGTTTGTTTGTTTGTTTTGTTTTGTTTCCCCTATGTCAAAACCATAAGGAAGACTAATTCTTTTGTAATCCTTCACGGCCATGTTTGTTTTGAATGCAGATCATCACAAGCAAGCCATGACTCTCAAAAACAGGTATGTCTTTGCTCATTCGTGGTACATATATCATACTACAGATAACTAAGTTATATTTGCGTTATCAGGAATAAGAATCTCAAGACGGATTATAATATATGTTTGAATTTGTAACAACATCACCAACAAAAGCAATGCTCTCTTCTTTCTATCACCATTTATCAACTTCTCCTTGATTATCATGGATTACAAAATAAAAATGACTCTACAAAAGCAAGACTGAGATCTGAGTCTGCTGATAAAGGTTTTACAACATCCCCATTAAATTGCAGCATTACTTCCGTATGGTTAATCTTGACATAAGTATTCAGATCGAATGACTGACATGCTCAGTCACTATGGATGGCTGGGTTGAAACACAAGTCAACGTCTAAACCTGAAGGGTGAACCCCATCTGTTCATAGGCAGCATCTACACAGTTGGAGGGTCACATGGCTTCAGCAAACACACTGGAGACATCAATGTAAGTAAGGACTCATGTAAGGACTTGAAGAATCCATGAGAATAGAAATAAAACCTAAAGTTCATTTTTGGTAGAAACGCATACATGTGCACACTTTAAAAAAAAATAGCTTTCAACACACTTGGAAATATCATAAATAGGAAAACATGTAACCCACTTTTTTACAAGTTCAAAGCATTCCACTAATTCTCTCAGAACTGGCAACAGATGCTTCCTTATAAGCTATGTAGTCCTCTCTACTTTTGGCTGCTCTTAATCTAGATCAAGATCTTATCTTAGCACTATAATAGTGGCCTGGATGGATCACTTGTGACAGATCCACTGGCTCCAGCTCACATTAACTGAGAACTTTATTGCCAGATTCATCTCACTAAGATACTGTTTTCAACATGTCCCTCCGCAGACCAGTATTTTGTGAGTCTACATCACACATGGAATAGAGTCCAGACTCATGCTTACAGTCAACCTAATCCCCAACTACTTTCTTTCTTTTGTCCTTTTAAAGAATTTCCTTCATTGTTCAAGTATATGACCATATTGCAGAAATTCTAGAAAATAAACATTTCTTTGATGAATTCTCATAGAATGGATATCTCACTTGTCTGAACAGTACATGCATGGCCCTAAACTGGACCTTAAGTTCCGGGTGTGTATGCTTTTGTCTCTGCCTCTTTTCAGTCATGATAGAGAATGAAGTACATAGTAAGTGCTCGTATCTTTATCTCCCACTGACCATGTAATTCTTTTACAATTTGACTGTATTTAGCAGATGTCAATTATTTTGAAATTTTATTTTTGTCAAATATGTTGAAGGAATGTAAATTCTGAATCTGTCAGGTCATCTCCTGCAAGTGTACAGAAGGGTTCTCTGAGAAAACCAACCACCTCCCTGCTTAGCATAAAAAGTATACCTCTTCTTATAACCCGGGACTTGATACATCAGATGAAGTAAAAAGTTTTGAATAACTGTGAGAATTTCAATGCCTGGGAAGATTGATTTATGTATATCCTCAGTTTATAAGCGATAATATGATCTAATTAGAAATGGGAGCTATTTTGTGTTTTGGGGCTGTAGGAAAATGGTTGAAAAGTAATATTTTTATCTTAGCTAACCATTAATCTCACCAAATCAGGAAGATAAATAACAAATTGGAGACTTGAAATGAAGTGTCAATAAAGGCCCCATATATAGCTCAAACAAAATGCACACATCTTTTCAATATCATGATCTAATTTGTCCTTCCAGAAACTTGTTAATAGAACAAGGATTGTTAGCCCCATTAAAATAAGGAAACTGAGGCTAGGAGGTATTAATCACTCGCCAAGGATCATAAAGTTTATAAATCATAGAACCAGGAGAATAAAACTAAGTGTACATTAAATAAATGTATTAAATAAATGAGTTGCTTTTCTTTTTAAAGAGTGTCACATGCAAGGAAGAATCTGGAGAGTGGTTCAGTGAATATATCATGTAACTTCCACTCATGCACTAATCAATTCAACAAATATTTACAGACTATCATGCACCAGGAACTGTGGTTGATACAGGGAATCTTATCAATGAACACACTACAGTCCTTGCCTTCAAGATACCTACATTCCAGGGAAAGACAGGTAAGGAGGACATTACTTGACCCATGAACCAATATTTTCCAAACGACCAATGCAGGTTGTTACAAAATCATGCATGGATAAAATAGCCATTTAAAGGGCAAGATAAACTAATGGATAGATGTGTGTGTGTGTGTGTGTGTGTGTACATAAAAAACAGTACAAAAGACTCCTTGACGTGATCTCAGATTCCCTATTGCAACTAACCTTTAAGAAACTACCACTTGTCCAATTTTCTGAATATCAGAGAATGTCCACAATTATCTGAAGGGACTATTGAATTCTCCTTTTAACGTCTCTTATTTTCTTTATATACTTCAACCACAGAAAACCTAGATATTATTATCTTTTAAGCCAGATATTAGAGAGAGATGCAAAAATGTAAAAAAAAGAAAAAAATTAAAAAGGCCATCAAAGTGGAATGTAATCACTGCTCTAAAGCTGAAACACATGCTTATGGGGCCACCTGCCTTGTCTTAGGAAGCCCAGAAGCCTTCTTCATTCTATTCCACAAATATTTACTGAGTTCTTACTATGGCCTTGGCACTTTGCTGACAGTCAGTATAAAATGGTGATAAATGAAAATAATTACTTTGTAACCCCAGGAGCTAACAAAAAATGCAAATTCCAGAGTAGGCTTTCCATCTCTCAAGGCTGTTGGTGTGTAAAGCTGTGTTTTATCCTACACTTCTCAGATGACAAGGTTGTAGATGTTTGGGTCCCCCATTAGGCAGTTCTTCTAGTGTTAAGGTCAACCTTTATTTTCAAAGCCCAACACTTAATATTAAAACCAGAAAAGAAGAGGTAATAACAGGTCTGATACAGCCTTACCTCCACTCATTTATTTCAGGAGCCACCATCTCGAATGTTCTTCACCAACAGTTTGGCATGCTTTGTGAGATTCTAGCTGTTCATTATTCTTTTGACCATTCTGTGCCATAACTGGATCAATATCATGTTTTTGATGACTAATCCCAAGCAGAAGCTTTCAAGCCCTGGCTTTAAAAGTTTCAAAATGTAGCAAAAATGGAAGAGCACACATACTGTCATTCAACTTAATAGGCGGCCCTATGCTTGGAACATTGGGTGTCCCTCCCTATGGGGGCTTGCTCTCCTGCATTTAGTCTGAGGGTCACATGGCTTGGCAGCCAGAAACCTTGCCCGGTACTTCTAGCACTTGCTGATGCATTTGCTGCACAGTTGCAGGGCCGAGTGTTTATTTATTCTTGCAAAGGAAATTGTCTGCTGAAAGCTAACCACAGGTACTGTTCATAGGCTCTTGCCAGTCTCCCAGGGAAGACCAGGACCTGCAGAGGCACCAGAGATGCTCCAGTCTCAGTCCATAGCACAAGTTTATGCTTCCTTGGCAGGTTCTGCAACTCAAGTCTCATCCTCTGGGTGGGCTTTAGCCAGGAAGTTTCCCTTGCCTCCTGTAGCCATGGGAAACTCATGTCCTGATCTGTCATCACCTTGGAGGTATCTACATTCTGAGTGACCCACTCCCTAATTTGGCTTCTGAGGGATCCAGATGAGGCATTCAGCTAGTACCACTAAGGCTACCTCCCTGGGGTGACCCCCGTGGTTCTTTGCATGTGACTATATTATGGTCAAATCTCAATCTTACATTAGTGAAACATTACCACTTATTAATCATGGCTAATAAGAGTGCCCAAAACCCTAAAGTAACTGCAGGCCAGAGATAGGCTTTGCAAGTGAGAGTAACTTTTAATTTAAAAGACCGGCTACTAATATCTATAACAACTTGAATGAATCTCAAAGGCACTAGGCTGAGTAAAGGAAGTCATTTTCAAAAGGTTACATACTGTTTGATTCCATTTTTATGCCGTTATCAAAAAGACAAAACTATAGAGATGGAACAAAAATCACTGCTTATTAGGTGATGGAGTGGGGAAAGAAGTGACTCTAAATTGATAGGAGAGACTTTTGGGGGTGATGAAACTCTTCTGTATCCTGACTATGGCTGTGGTCACATGAATCTATACATGTGTTAAAATTTCATTGGGCTCTACACCAAAACAACAATAACAGCATCAAACAAATGAATGCATGTAAAAATCGGTGAAATTTGAATAAGGTCTGTAGTTTGGTTAATAATGTAGTAATATCAATTTCCTTATTTTGATAATTCTATTATTGTCTAAGATGACATCATTGGGGGAAGTTGGATGAAGGGTACACAGAAAATTCTTTGTACTATTTTTGCAACTTCTATGAAAGCCTAAAATTCTTTTTAAAAAACATTTTTTAAAAAGTAGGAATAGGAAGTATATTAGCAAGAGCCTCGATTTCAGTGGATAGATATTTGTGGTCTTACTTTTTTTAATGAAGATATGATCAATACAATTTAATAAAAAGAAGTGACTTCTAAGGGCACAATTAACCTGTGGAATTGCAAAGGATAGTTTTCTATCTTTGCCTGCACTATTTTGGGCATGGTCTTGGAGACACACCCATTATGACCTAGTAATATGTACTATTATCATTTCTGCCCGGGGTTTGGGTTTTTCCATTACCTAGCTGCCTTCCTATGCGCAAGTGTTAGACTCAAAAATCCCATTGCCTACTAGACACCCACCCCTTAAAGTCAACCGGGTGAAAACATCACCAATTATTATTGCTCTGCCACACCATCTCTTGTCCCTGCTTCCTACCACCACAATTCTACTTTTCTATTGTTTTTCCCTACCTCATTTGGTAGGGAACAGACATGCGACACAATCCTGTGAGGCATTTTCAACAACTCTTTATTACCAACCTCCAATTTGAACTAAATCCCTCTGATTATATCTCTTAGATACATACTGAATCTCCCCCTTCATCTGTATTGCTACTTCCTCAAGGCACTTGCTCAACTGTCCTGTTTTAATAGCCTGTGACTAGGATCTTTTATTCCAATTATGTAACACTCAAGGGTATCAGGGTGGTCTTTGAACATGCAGATCCGATTCCAGTGTTCGGAGCCCTATCACCTACTAAAGGCCAGCCTGCCTTGTATAGAAGACAGCCCCTCAAAGATCCTTCCCTTACCTACCTTTGTAGCCTAATATCTCATCACTTCCGTTTTGAAATCTCAGCTTCGAAAACACTCAACTACTTAGCATACCCTAAAAGAAGCTTGCAGTTCTCTTTCGCAGACTGTTTCCTCTGCCCCAAGATTTCTTCTTATTCTCATCTTCCGGGAGAACCCCTCTTTATTTTTCCAAACCCTGGCGCAGTCACAATTTTCTCTGAAATCCTGCCTTAAGAATTAGTTATCCAGACCCGGAGTTAAGATGGCGGAGGAGTAGGAGACACCGTTTTCAGCCGGTCCTCCGAGTCGAGCTGGATAGGTACCAGACCAGCCTAAACAACCACGGAACCAGCCTGAGACGCAGGAAGACGCATCTGGATCTCTACAAATGAACATCTCCAGCGCTGAGTATTGAGGTACGAAGCGGGGAGCCATGAAACTGTGCACAGATATCGGAAGATAACGGAAGGGAGGGAGCGCGTTTGGGCACCGGGGAAGGTAGCCACTTGCACGGGAGAGCGGGCGGGCTCGTGGCACCCGCAAAACAGCAGACTGAGACCGTGAGCCGGGTGCGCGCGCCACCAGGCATCTCGCGGAACCCCGGAATCCCGGTGCGCTCACTGGATCCAGACTGAGACCGGGGAGATCCGGGAGCGGCAGCGGGGCGGCTGACGGCGTTAGAAACACAAAGGACAGAGGCGCCGGCCCTGGGAGGCGGGGAGCTGGGGCGCGGGTGTGGGGGCGCACATCCCGAGGCGCTGGGTTGAGCAGCACCAGAAACAACAGAGTTAAAGTGGCCAGAACATTAGTAGAGAACGGGCCTGTAATCCCTCTGTTGTTCTGTGACAGGAGACTGAGCGCTGCTGCTCCCGACTCTCAGAGGGAGCACAGCAAACCCCGCCAGGGAAAGCCGCCCAGAGAACAAAAGCCTGGAAATACCGGCTCAGGGAGTGCCCATCCCCATCCCCCTCACGAGGCGCCGAGACCTCTACCCCAAACATGGCTGCCTGGTATCGTGGCGGCAGGCCTCCCAGAAGGCAGGCTGAAAAATCAAAAGCTACAGCAAAGAGGCGCCTCGGTGGGCGCAGTCATTGGTAATACTGCCTTAAACTAAGAAAGGCGTGATCCCAGCGTTCAGGGATAAGGAGCCCTCCACTCAGGCTCCTCCAGCTGGAAGCACACTGCTTCTTCCTCCTCCCCCTGCTTGTGTTCCCTCTCTCCTGGTTGGCTGTCTCTACATCTAAATAAATAAATAAAATCTTTAAAGAAGAAGCCCACATCCCTAAGATCCCTATAAAACCCGAGAGGCTTTGACCACCAGGACCCAGTCAATAATTTGGGCTCAGGAAACCCCATAACCTCTCTCTTCATCAGAATGACAAGAAGAGACCCCCCAGCAAAGAAAAGACAGTGATTCTGTGGCCTCTGCACGAAATAATGGATATGGATGTAGCAAGAAAGTATCAAGAAATAGATTCAGAGTAACGATGGTCAAAATGATGAGTAGAATTGAAAAAACTATTAACGAAAAGGTTACTGAGAATGTAAGTCCTAAGGACAGAAATGAGAGCGAATCTGACCCAGAAATTAAAAATTCTATGAGCCAAATGCAGGCAAACTAGAGCTCTGACGGCCAGAATTCGCAGAAGCAGAGGAGCGGGTTAGTGAATTGGAGGATGGGTTAATAGAGGAAAAAATGAAAATAGAAGATGGTCTTAAAATCCATACAGAATGTAGGTTACGGGAGATTACTGACTCAATGAAATGATCAATGTTAGAATCATCGGCATCCCGAGGGGAGTGGAAAAGAAAAACAGAGGTCTAGAAGAGATATTTGAACAAATTGTAGCTGAAAACCTAATCTAGCAGGGAAACAACATTCGTGTCCAAGAGGCAGGACCCCTCCCAAGCTCAACCATGACAAACCTCGCCCACGTCACGTCATAGTGCATTTACCGCCAAATATTAGATGCAAGGATACAGTATTGAAAGCGGCCAGGGCAAAGAAAATTTCTCTCACGTACCAAGGCAAAAGCATCAGAATTACGTCAGACCTGTCTACACAGACCTGGAATGAGAGAAAGGGTTGGGGAGCATATTACAAAAGCTCTTTCAGAAACATGCAGCCAAGAGATCCTTTATCCCTTCGAGGCTGTCCATTCAGAATTGATGATGGAGAAATAAAGACATTTCAGAATCGCCAGTCACTAACCAATTTCATAACCACGAAACCAGCCCTACAGGAGATATTCGGGGTTCTATAAAGTAAAGGCCCCAAAAGTGATACAGGAGAACAGAAGTCACAGCCAATACAAACAAAGACTTACTGGCAACATGGCAACATTAAAATCATATCTCTCAGTAATCAGTCTTAATGTAAATGGTTTGAACCATCCCATAAAACTACAGGGTTGCAGATTGGATAAAAGAAATGACCCATCCATTTTGCTGTCTACAGAGACTCATTTCAAACCCAAAGATGCATTCAGACTGAGAGTAAGGGGATGGAGTACCATCTTTCCTGGCAAAATGGACCTCAAAAGAAAGCTGGGGTAGCAATTCTCATATCAGATAAATTGGATTTTAAACTACAGACTATAGTTAGAGATGCAGAAGGGCACTATATTATTCTTAAGGGGAAGTATTCAACAAGTGGATGTGACAATTATAAATATATATACTTTAACAGGAGCAGCAAGATACACAAGCCAACTCTTAACAAAGGCAAAGAGACATATAAATAAAAATACACATTAATAGTAGGGGACCTCAACACTCCACTATCA